>NC_134355.1:6541829-6899329 GCF_048569485.1 Anomaloglossus baeobatrachus | reverse complement strand
TATATATAGGAATATGGCCGCTCTTCTCCTCAGTGTGATATAGTAATATATATATATAGTAATATGGCCGCTCTTCTCCTCAGTGTGATATAGTAATATATATATAGTAATATAGCCGCTCTTCTCCTCAGTGTGATATAGTAATATATATATAGTAATATGGCTGCTCTTCTCCTCAGTGTGATATAGTAATATATATATAGTAATATGGCCACTCTTCTCCTCAGTGTGATATAGTAATATATATATAGGAATATGGCCGCTCTTCTCCTCAGTGTGATATAGTAATATATATATATAGTAATATGGCCGCTCTTCTCCTCAGTGTGATATAGTAATATATATATAGTAATATTGCCGCTCTTCTCCTCAGTGTGATATAGTAATATATATATAGTAATATGGCCGCTCTTCTCCTCAGTGTGATATAGTAATATATATAGTAATATGGCCGCTCTTCTCCTCAGTGTGATATAGTAATATATATAGTAATATGGCTGCTCTTCTCCTCAGTGTGATATAGTAATATATATATAGTAATATGGCCGCTCTTCTCCTCAGTGTGATATAGTAATATATATATAGTAATATGGCTGCTCTTCTCCTCAGTGTGATATAGTAATATATATAGTAATATGGCCGCTCTTCTCCTCAGTGTGATATAGTAATATATATATAGTAATATGGCCGCTCTTCTCCTCAGTGTGATATAGTAATATATATACAGTAATATGGCCGCTCTTCTCCTCAGTGTGATATAGTAATATATATATAGGAATATGGCTGCTCTTCTCCTCAGTGTGATATAGTAATATATATATAGTAATATGGCCGCTCTTCTCCTCAGTGTGATATAGTAATATATATACAGTAATATGGCCGCTCTTCTCCTCAGTGTGATATAGTAATATATATATAGGAATATGGCCGCTCTTCTCCTCAGTGTGATATAGTAATATATATATAGGAATATGGCTGCTCTTCTCCTCAGTGTGATATAGTAATATATATATAGTAATATGGCCGCTCTTCTCCTCAGTGTGATATAGTAATATATATAGTAATATGGCCGCTCTTCTCCTCAGTGTGATATAGTAATATATATATAGTAATATGGCTGCTCTTCTCCTCAGTGTGATATAGTAATATATATAGTAATATGGCTGCTCTTCTCCTCAGTGTGATATAGTAATATATATATAGGAATATGGCTGCTCTTCTCCTCAGTGTGATATAGTAATATATATAGTAATATGGCCGCCCTTCTCCTCAGTGTGATATAGTAATATATATATAGTAATATGGCCGCTCTTCTCCTCAGTGTGATATAGTAATATATATATAGTAATATGGCCGCCCTTCTCCTCAGTGTGATATAGTAATATATATATAGTAATATGGCCGCTCTTCTCCTCAGTGTGATATAGTAATATATATATATAGTAATATGGCCGCTCTTCTCCTCAGTGTGATATAGTAATATATATATAGTAATATGGCCGCTCTTCTCCTCAGTGTGATATAGTAATATATATATATAGTAATATGGCCGCTCTTCTCCTCAGTGTGATATAGTAATATATATATAGTAATATGGCCACTCTTCTCCTCAGTGTGATATAGTAATATATATAGTAATATGGCCGCTCTTCTCCTCAGTGTGATACAGTAATATATACAGTCATATGAAAAAGTTTGTGCACCCCTATTAATATTAACCTTTTTTCTTTATAACAATTTGGGTTTTTGCTATTTCAGTCTCATATATCTAATAACTGATGGACTCAGTAATATTTCTGGATTGAAATGAGGTTTATTGTACTAACAGAAAATGTGCAATCCGCATTTAAACAAAATTTGACCGGTGCAAAAGTATGGGCACCTCAACATAAAAGTGACATTAATATTTTGTAGATCCTCCTTTTGCAGAAATCACAGCCTCTAGTGGCTTCCTGTAGCTTTTAATGAGTTCCTGGATCCTGGATGAAGGTGTGACGACATGGACTCTCACGGGTTAAAGTTTCTTAACATTCAGCCAGACAGGATGATAGATTGTTTTTACAAGACTCTTTTGGACTCATGTAATTGTGTTGGCCACTGAAAGCCAGATGTATTGTTCTCTAGACTTTTCCAGTAACCATTGTATTGTAATTGTGTATTGCTAATGTGATTACCTTAGTAGCCATTGTCTAGTCGGTGACTCCCAGACTACATGTATACCCTCAGTCTTTCTGTAGACATCATTTGAATGAACATTGTCCATGCAGCTTGAGATTCATCCAATGGGAGAGGCGCTCTTGTCCAACCAATCGATGAGGACGCAGTGTATCCAAGTGGAAGGCTGTGGCTATAAAAGGGATTTCTTTAAGCCACCAGGGTGTTGATGGATGCTGATGGATCCAGTCTAAGCTCTTCAGAGCTGACTAGATGATCAGGATATCTTATGGCTTCAATCTAGGGACTCCGGTTCCGGTTGGAGACCATATCCACAGCCTAGGGATTTCGACTTCGGCTGCCAGGATTGTATCATCATACCAGGACTACCTAAGGAGGACACTTAGGTTGGGACAGTTCGGTCACCTGTTACAGACTTTGCAGATCTCAGCCAGCTTCCTAAATCTGGCATTATTCCTTTCTCGGTGGGTGCCCGCCAAAAGCGGGGTGAGGCTGGATTGGAGTAAGTAGCCCAGGAAGCTCTGAGGCATGGACATTCTAAATCCCTGGTGAGCCAGTGGAAGGGTGAGACTCTGTTGCCTGTTACATTTGTGTGTTTTGCTGGTTATGTGTTATGTGCCGTTAATTGTTTGGGGATCCAATAAAGTCTAATTATTGTGGTTCCCTCACCCTGTGTTGTCTGAGTAGTGTTACGCCCACGGTTAAGGAGGCCGGCGTTCAGTTGGGATGAGCCCTGAGCCACGCCGTCTTTCTAAAGGCGGTGGGTTTTAGTGGACGAGAGCACCCACTGAGCCCCGTGTCTCCACAGAAGGTATATTTGTCCATTCCTGTTTACAAAACAATTCCAGTTCAGTTAAGTTTGATGGTCGCCGAGCATGGACAGCCGCTTCACATCATCCCACAGATGTTCAATGATATTCGGGTCTGGGGACTGGGATGGCCATTCCAGAACATTGTAATTGTTCCTCTGCATGAATTCCTGAGTAGATTTGGAGCGGTGTTTTGTATCATTGTCTTGTTGAAATATCCATTCCCTGCGTAACTTCAACTTCGTCACTGATTCTTGCACATTATTGTTAAGAATCTTGCCGATACTGAGTTGAATCCATGCGACCCTCAACTCTAACAAGATTCCCGGTGCCGGCATTGGCCACACAGCCCCAAAGCATGATGGAACCTCCACCGAAATTTACTGTAGGTAGCAAGTGCTTTTCTTGGAATGCTGTGTTTTTTTGCCTCCATGCATAACGCCTTTTTGTATGACCAAACAACTCAATCTTTGTTTCATCAGTCCACAGGACCTTCTTCCAAAATGTAACTGGCTTGTCCAAATGTGCTTTTGCATACCTCAGGCGACTCTGTTTGTGGCGTGCTTGCAGAAACGGCTTCTTTCGCATCACTCTCCCATACAGCTTCTCCTTGTGCAACGTGCGCTGTATTGTTGACCGATGCACATTGACACCATCTGCAGCAAGATGAAGCTGCAGGTCTTTGGAGGTGGTCTGTGGATTGTCCTTGACTGTTCTCACCATTCTTCTTCTCTGCCTTTCTGATATTTTTCTTGGCCTGCCACTTTTGGGCTTAACAAGAACTGTACCTGTGTTCTTCCATTTCCTTACTATGTTCCTCACAGTGGAAACTGACAGTTTAAATCTCTGAGACAACTTTTTGTACCTTCCCCTGAACAACCCCTGGAGCCACACCCACAGGTGGTAAGGAGTGTGTAATCAGCCTCACACACCCTTCAATGGCTCTGCATGTAATGCAATCCTGTGGAACCACAGGTCCCAGCCAACTTCACATTGCAGAGCACCCATGCTTCAGCAAAACATACCGGCCCTTTGTTATACAGCCGGTTGATACGTCACATACCCTCCCCTTCTGTTCAAACCCGTAGGGGAGAACACTTGCCAACGACCTGGGGCCGCGAGACAGGGCATCCCCGCTGCCATGCCCCACCAGTCCAGAGGGCCGTCCAAGGTGCCCAAGAGCATAAGTCCCTAAGACATCGCCCGACACTGTCACCAAACCCTGTCGTGTCAACCGAGGGTTAAAGGACGTCCCCTTTCCGGACCGTTCTCTCCCTGACCCCCTCCCAGGGTCACAGTAGTAGAGAGACACGTCCTCAGTCAAACCTACAGTCTTGTCCGAACCTAGGCTTACTCGTGTACCCCCAGGGCTACTGTCGGGAACTCTAAGCTCATAGCGGCCACTATCTACAGTACATCGCAGGGTACTTCTCTGTCGGCGATTCCTTTTAATCGCGTGTCTTAACTACTGGACCGACACGCCATCTTCCACTTCTTTCCTCTGAACAACGGGGAGAAGACGGCTGCTGTCACCCACACAGTTGGCGAAGCTGCTCCTCAATTTTCAGGTTTTCTTACCTCAACCGCTCCATGTCACGTACATGGTGTACCCGATATCCAAGAAGGCTTCGAATGTTTCCAAGACTCTCTACAGTCCCGACACAGACGAACGGAACCATACCAGCTTCCCTGGGTATTTTGCTCTCATTAGCAGCAGGGATTCTTAATCTCACCAATCCCGACTTATTCACCATGTCTTGCATGACTCGTCCGGTTCTTCCAATGACTCTCTCCACCAGAGCCCAGGGTACTTGGACGATATCTTCCGCCAGACTCTGCGCTTTCCTTTTATACTCTAGCTGTCGAGTGCCTTCCTCATTTCGCAGTTGGACCTGCCACTTCATACGAACACATCTGAAGTGCATGTCCTTTAGAATAGCCACCCGCTGCCCAGTAACTTTACTGGTGGACAATATCACTAATTGTTCAGCCTCTGTGGTACAGTAGACCTCACACGCTTCCAAAGCTCTCTTAAATTCGTCATGCATGCGCTCGGTGGCACACGCTTCTCTTAGGTCCTCAGGTATATCCACCATGCACTTGACTACAGAAGTCTCATTCATCCCTGCCGCTTCCACATGCTTGTCCAGTTTAGCTTCCGGAGTCAGCTCTCTTTGGGCCTCCCCTGCTTCCACAAGCTTGGTCAGGATCGACACTCGCTGCTCCATCTGCTCCAAGGCTACCTGGGACCTGGACTGGCACTCTGCCAAGCGACTTCGGAGCTCTGCCACTTCTTTCTCCAGCTCACTTACTCGACTCTCAGTAGCCTGCCTAAGAAGTATTTCTTGTTTCAGATGGTCTTTGCTCATCCTATGATTGAGTCTTCACTTGCGGACCTCTCTGGTCTACGACACACTTTTTCAGAGGCTTCTTCCACCTCTATACCTCCGGCCTTGTCATGGGGTGCACCTTTGTCATAGTCACCCCTCTCATGGCTCTCAGCTGCTTCACCTTCAGCCGCCACACAGATAGGTGGGTCATCAGCTTGCTCAGAAGCGGGAGAGGATTCAGCCTTCAACTCTGGGGTCGGCTCCTTCTCCATGGCTTCTTTGCACGGACCACTGTTGTCCTGATTTATCGGTTTCTCTGGCAGCACGTCACTGCTTGTCAGTGTACCCGCCTCAGGTTTAGAACCTTTGGGTTTCTTACTCTTCTTACCCCCGACCTTCTCTATGTCCTCCATCTTGGTTTTACCAAGCAGGTCAGGCAGGCTCCCAGTCCTGGATGAGACCTCTGGTCCAGACTTCACCTCCTCAGAGGCTCTCTTCACTTCAGCGCCATCTGTTTTTTGGGTCTTCACTGCATTATCTTAAACTTCCTCTGGGGTCTCTGCAGTGTCACCCTCAGCCTGGGTGTCACACCCTTCAACATGGCACTCTGTTCCTTTTAGAGATTTGGGGCTGAATTCGCTGTCATCCTCCCCAGCACCAGGTAGTTCATCAGTCTGCTTACCGTGACTGTTGCGGATTATTCCTCCTCCCTCACTCTCTAGGATTCCATTTCCTATACCGCTCTCACTTGACAGACAATCAGCTTCACACTTGGAAATCATAGAGACCACCACCATTACGGCCTTGGTGGGCTCCTTCCCTGCATTTGCAGCCTGTTGATTTCTGACGTCACAATGTGTCAGGTCAGTTTCTGATTCCTCTTTCTCTTGTAGGATATCACCGTCTGACTCTACCGTAGCAGTTGTTCCTGGCACCATGTCTTCATTAACCAGGCATGTCACTTTCTCTGCTTCCTCAGACGGCATACCCTGTGCCCCCTCTCGGCGCTTATTAAGTCTTCGGCGTCGGGAGGATGTTTTACCCTTCTCGCTCATCTGTACCTCACTGTACTCGTTTGTCCCCTTTCTAGAGTCAGTGTCTTTACTGGAGTCATCATCACTCCCCCTGGTGTCCTGGACTAACATGTCGCGCTTAACCAGGTGTCAGTCTCCTTCCCTGAAACTACTTGGGTTTTAGTGGTCAGACTGTCACTTCCCTTTGGAGACGTCACGTCACTAACTTGGGTCCGTCCATCATTTTCTTTGGTCACCCCTAACTTAGGACAGACAATTGTAGGAGGTGCCATCTCCTCCTTACCACACATAACTACACAACAAGGACCCCTTTTAACCTCATACGGTAAACAGGCTGTCTTAGGTGGGGGCCGACTCATTCTGGTGTAATCGATCCCGGCCTCTGTCTTCCATAAGTCCTTAAACAACTCAAAGTCCTGTCCTATGATAACGGGATAGATCAAATCCCGAACCACACCCACGTCTGGGCGCCCCATACGGTCGGGCGTCTGAATCATCACTCTGGCCAGAGGATATTCTTTAGTGGTCCCATGCACACAGCTTCCTTCTATTGTCCTACCATCCATAAAATGAAGATTGGGCATGGGTCTCACTAAGGTCAGCCGGCTCCCCGGGTCTAACAGACCAGACACACGTAGCCCCGTAGCACTTCTGTGGCCTCACATCGGCTGGATAGCCTATACCGCAGGTAGGACATAGGTAAGGCGAATCCCATTGCCCCTCGCTATAGACCACCTGTTCGGCTTGCGAATGCTCCACCCCTTGGTGGGTCACCACCGCTTTTTGAGGCTCCGCCCCCTTTTGGGCAACCACCCCTTTTTGGGCAACCACCCCTTTTTGGGCAACCACCCCTTTTTGGGACTCCGCTCCCTTTTGGGGTTTCCATGCAATGTCCTTAGCCCCCAGTTCACACCGTTCGCCCTTATCTCCCTGGGCACCTAGTGTCCATACTGGGCCCCGAAGGGAACGCTCAAACGGGTCCATGGCTGCGACATCGCTACACACTGACAGCTCCTGCTGTCCCCGGACCAGGAACTGGTACAGCTCCTCCACAACGTCCGCAAGGACCATTCCCTCTTTTTGGCGTTCAGCCCCCACTGCTGTCACTGGACCTCCTGGCATATGCTGTTAGTGCTGCTGGCTCTGCAGCAGCTGGTTCAGGAGCCCCTCCATGCTGCAACGAGAAGAGGAACAGGAGGGGCGCTCCAATGGGTAATACCCGGTGGTCAAAGACAGGGGGGGGTTAGAGAACCACTAACCTCTCCGGGTTGTACCGCCCGTACAACCAGGATCTCCAGCCTGTGGTGTATCACTGCTCACCAAGCAGGGCCTCGCAATTCCGGCTGGCCTGGAACCTCCAGTCACTGGTCTCTCGCCACTGCAGCACAGAACCCTGCAGACCCACTGATTCACCGCCAGGTGCTTGAGAGCGCTGTCACTGTTCGTGGACCCGCCGATCCACCGCAAACCACTTGTATCCAGAGGAATACGTCCTAGACCGTTACTCTCAGCAACCAGGCTGCGTTGCACCTAGCAACCAGACCGCATGCCCGCTACCTCCACCATATGTAACGTTGCGCCCTGCAACGTGGGGGTTCCACTCGCTTGCAGCGGTGTGAGGTAGCTTCAGCAACACACGTACACAGTCTCTCATAGAAATTCCGGCAGTTTATTTAAAAACACTCAGCATAAACTGCCCTCAAACATAAATAATAAGTCCATAATGGAAGTTTTAGCAACTTCCCCACTCTCTGGCTCCTGCCAGCATACCGCTCTAGCCAAGGTTCCTTCCAGCACCCAGGGCCCTCTGCAGACCCCTGTCTGTGTCTCCTCCAGGAGAGATTCGGCCCTACAGCCCTGGCCTGGCTGCACTCACCTCAGACTCAATATCAGAGCCTTGTGTTCAGCCTCCACACAGGCTGATACACCCAGAGCTCCCGGCTCTCACTTGTTTCCAGTCCACACACTGGACGTCTGGAGCTAGTCTCTCCCTAGACTGCCCTAGACACACTCCACCCAGGTTCAGAGACAGGATTGCTTTAACCCCTGGAGTCACACCCACAGGTGGTAAGGAGTGTGTAATCAGCCTCACACACCCTTCCATGGCTCTGCATGTAATGCAATCCTGTGGAACCACAGGTCCCAGCCAACTTCACATTGCAGAGCACCCATGCTTCTGCAAAACATACCGGCCCTTTGTTATACAGCCGGTTGATACGTCACTATATATATATATATATATATATATATATATATATATATATATATATATATATATATATATTAGTAATATGGCCGCCCTCCTCCTCAGTGTGATATAGTAATATATATATAGTAATATGGCCGCTCTTCTCCTCAGTGTCATATAGTAATATATATACAGTAATATGGCCGCCCTCCTCCTCAGTGTGATATAGTAATATATATATAGTAATATGGCCGCTCTTCTACTCAGTGTGATATAGTAATATATATAGTAATATGGCCGCTCTTCTCCTCAGTGTGATATAGTAATATATATATAGTAATATGGCCGCTCTTCTCCTCAGTGTGATATAGTAATATATATATAGTAATATGGCTGCCCTTCTTCTCAGTGTGATATAGTAATATATATATATATATAGTAATATGGTCGCTCTTCTCCTCAGTGTGATATAGTAATATATATAGTAATATGGCCGCTCTTCTCCTCAGTGTGATATAGTAATATATATATAGTAATATAGCCGCTCTTCTCCTCAGTGTGATATAGTAATATATATATAGTAATATGGCCGCTCTTCTCCTCAGTGTGATATAGTAATATATATAGTAATATGGCCGCTCTCCTCCTCAGTGTGATATAGTAATATATATATAGTAATATGGCCGCTCTTCTCCTCAGTGTGATATAGTAATATATATATAGTAATATGGCCGCTCTTCTCCTCAGTGTGATATAGTAATATATATAGTAATATGGCCGCTCTTCTCCTCAGTGTGATATAGTAATATATATAGTAATATAGCCGCTCTTCTCCTCAGTGTGATATAGTAATATATATAGTAATATGGCCGCTCTTCTCCTCAGTGTGATATAGTAATATATATATAGTAATATGGCCGCTCTTCTCCTCAGTGTGATATAGTAATATATATATAGTAATATGGCCGCTCTTCTCCTCAGTGTGATATAGTAATATATATATAGTAATATGGCCGCTCTTCTCCTCAGTGTGATATAGTAATATATATAGTAATATGGCCGCTCTTCTCCTCAGTGTGATATAGTAATATATATATATAGTAATATGGCCGCTCTTCTCCTCAGTGTGATATAGTAATATATATAGTAATATGGCCGCTCTTCTCCTCAGTGTGATATAGTAATATATATATAGTAATATGGCTGCTCTTCTCCTCAGTGTGATATAGTAATATATATAATAATATGGCCGCTCTTCTCCTCAGTGTGATATAGTAATATATATAGTAATATGGCCGCTCTTCTCCTCAGTGTGATATAGTAATATATATATATAGTAATATGGCCGCTCTTCTCCGCAGTGTGATATAGTAATATATATATATAGTAATATGGTCGCTCTTCTCCTCAGTGTGATATAGTAATATATATATATAGTAATATGGCCGCTCTTCTCCTCAGTGTGATATAGTAATATATATATATAGTAATATGGCCGCTCTTCTCCTCAGTGTGATATAGTAATATATATATATAGTAATATGGCCGCTCTTCTCCTCAGTGTGATATAGTAATATATATATAGTAATATAGCCGCTCTTCTCCTCAGTGTGATATAGTAATATATATATAGTAATATGGCCGCTCTTCTCCTCAGTGTGATATAGTAATATATATAGTAATATAGCCGCTCTCCTCCTCAGTGTGATATAGTAATATATATATAGTAATATGGCCGCTCTTCTCCTCAGTGTGATATAGTAATATATATATAGTAATATGGCCGCTCTTCTCCTCAGTGTGATATAGTAATATATATATAGTAATATGGCCGCTCTTCTCCTCAGTGTGATATAGTAATATATATATAGTAATATGGCCGCTCTTCTCCTCAGTGTGATATAGTAATATATATAGTAATATGGCCGCTCTTCTCCTCAGTGTGATATAGTAATATATATATATAGTAATATGGCCGCTCTTCTCCTCAGTGTGATATAGTAATATATATATAGTAATATGGCCGCTCTTCTCCTCAGTGTGATATAGTAATATATATATAGTAATATGGCTGCTCTTCTCCTCAGTGTGATATAGTAATATATATAATAATATGGCCGCTCTTCTCCTCAGTGTGATATAGTAATATATATAGTAATATGGCCGCTCTTCTCCTCAGTGTGATATAGTAATATATATATATAGTAATATGGCCGCTCTTCTCCTCAGTGTGATATAGTAATATATATATAGTAATATGGCCGCTCTTCTCCTCAGTGTGATATAGTAATATATATATAGTAATATGGCTGCTCTTCTCCTCAGTGTGATATAGTAATATATATAATAATATGGCCGCTCTTCTCCTCAGTGTGATATAGTAATATATATAGTAATATGGCCGCTCTTCTCCTCAGTGTGATATAGTAATATATATAGTAATATGGCCGCTCTTCTCCTCAGTGTGATATAGTAATATATATATATAGTAATATGGCCGCTCTTCTCCGCAGTGTGATATAGTAATATATATATATAGTAATATGGTCGCTCTTCTCCTCAGTGTGATATAGTAATATATATATATAGTAATATGGCCGCTCTTCTCCTCAGTGTGATATAGTAATATATATATATAGTAATATGGCCGCTCTTCTCCTCAGTGTGATATAGTAATATATATATAGTAATATGGCCGCTCTTCTCCTCAGTGTGATATAGTAATATATATAGTAATATGGCCGCTCTTCTCCTCAGTGTGATATAGTAATATATATATATAGTAATATGGCCGCTCTTCTCCTCAGTGTGATATAGTAATATATATATAGTAATATGGCCGCTCTTCTCCTCAGTGTGATATAGTAATATATATAGTAATATGGCCGCTCTTCTCCTCAGTGTGATATAGTAATATATATATAGTAATATGGCCGCTCTTCTCCTCAGTGTGATATAGTAATATATATAGTAATATGGCCGCTCTCCTCCTCAGTGTGATATAGTAATATATATATAGTAATATGGCCGCTCTTCTCCTCAGTGTGATATAGTAATATATATATAGTAATATGGCCGCTCTTCTCCTCAGTGTGATATAGTAATATATATATAGTAATATGGCCGCTCTTCTCCTCAGTGTGATATAGTAATATATATATAGTAATATGGCCGCTCTTCTCCTCAGTGTGATATAGTAATATATATAGTAATATGGCCGCTCTTCTCCTCAGTGTGATATAGTAATATATATATATAGTAATATGGCCGCTCTTCTCCTCAGTGTGATATAGTAATATATATATAGTAATATGGCCGCTCTTCTCCTCAGTGTGATATAGTAATATATATATAGTAATATGGCTGCTCTTCTCCTCAGTGTGATATAGTAATATATATAATAATATGGCCGCTCTTCTCCTCAGTGTGATATAGTAATATATATAGTAATATGGCCGCTCTTCTCCTCAGTGTGATATAGTAATATATATAGTAATATGGCCGCTCTTCTCCTCAGTGTGATATAGTAATATATATATATAGTAATATGGCCGCTCTTCTCCGCAGTGTGATATAGTAATATATATATATAGTAATATGGTCGCTCTTCTCCTCAGTGTGATATAGTAATATATATATATAGTAATATGGCCGCTCTTCTCCTCAGTGTGATATAGTAATATATATATATAGTAATATGGCCGCTCTTCTCCTCAGTGTGATATAGTAATATATATATAGTAATATGGCCGCTCTTCTCCTCAGTGTGATATAGTAATATATATAGTAATATGGCCGCTCTTCTCCTCAGTGTGATATAGTAATATATATATATAGTAATATGGCCGCTCTTCTCCTCAGTGTGATATAGTAATATATATATAGTAATATGGCCGCTCTTCTCCTCAGTGTGATATAGTAATATATATAGTAATATGGCCGCTCTTCTCCTCAGTGTGATATAGTAATATATATAGTAATATGGCCGCTCTTCTCCTCAGTGTGATATAGTAATATATATATAGTAATATGGCCGCTCTTCTCCTCAGTGTGATATAGTAATATATATATAGTAATATGGCCGCTCTTCTCCTCAGTGTGATATAGTAATATATATATAGTGATATGGCCGCTCTTCTCCTCAGTGTGATATAGTAATATATATAGTAATATGGCCGCTCTTCTCCTCAGTGTGATATAGTAATATATATATAGTGATATGGCCGCTCTTCTCCTCAGTGTGATATAGTAATATATATATAGTAATATGGCCGCTCTTCTCCTCAGTGTGATATAGTAATATATATATAGTAATATGGCCGCTCTTCTCCTCAGTGTGATATAGTTATATATATAGTGATATGGCCGCTCTTCTCCTCAGTGTGATATAGTAATATATATATAGTGATATGGCCGCTCTTCTCCTCAGTGTGATATAGTAATATATATATATATATATAGTAATATGGCCGCTCTTCTCCTCAGTGTGATATAGTAATATATATATAGTAATATGGCCGCTCTTCTCCTCAGTGTGATATAGAAATATATATATAGGAATATGGCCGCTCTTCTCCTCAGTGTGATATAGTAATATATATATATATAGTAATATGGCCGCTCTTCTCCTCAGTGTGATATAGTAATATATATATAGTAATATGGCTGCTCTTCTCCTCAGTGTGATATAGTAATATATATATAGGAATATGGCCGCTCTTCTCCTCAGTGTGATATAGTAATATATATAGTAATATGGCCGCTCTCCTCCTCAGTGTGATATAGTAATATATATAGTAATATGGCCGCTCTTCTCCTCAGTGTGATATAGTAATATATATATAGTAATATGGCCGCCCTTCTCCTCAGTGTGATATAGTAATATATATATAGTAATATGGCTGCTCTTCTCCTCAGTGTGATATAGTAATATATATATATAGTAATATGGCCGCTCTTCTCCTCAGTGTGGTGTAGTAATATATATATAGTAATATGGCCGCCCTTCTCCTCAGTGTGATATAGTAATATATATAGCAATATAGCCGCTCTTCTCCTCAGTGTGATATAGTAATATATAGTAATATGGCCGCTCTTCTCCTCAGCGTGATATAGTAATATATATAGCAATATAGCCGCTCTTCTCCTCAGTGTGATATAGTAATATATATATAGTAATATGGCCGCTCTTCTCCTCAGCGTGATATAGTAATATATATATAGTAATATGGCCGCTCTTCTCCTCAGTGTGATCTAGTAATATATATAGTAATATGGCCGCCCTTCTGTGGCGCCCCTGAGGCTTCCGTCGCCACAGGTCATTGCACCCCATCCAGCGGTGTGATGCCCCATTCTGGGAGAGGAAGAGAGTGAACTCCGATCCCCTGGTAAATCCACACTACACCCATTGCTAGGAACACACTGGGACCAGGGAAAGTGGCAGACAACCCTCCCATGCTGCATGCTCGGAGGGGGTCATAAGACCCATCCCTGCTCCTATAGGGTAGAACATAGCAACTGGAGAGGTGGGAGGAGCCATCTGAGAGCAGACACAGAGAGGAAGGTCAAGTTTAGTGAGTCGAAGAGAGGGAGGGGAAGGAGAAGGAGGCCTGCTGGAGGCAGGCAAGGAGGAGAAGAGAAGTAGAAAGAAAGCTCCAAGTCAGACAGGAGCTGAAAGAAAGAAAGAGACGCTTCCTAGTGAAGATCCTGGGACTCGGAGGGTCCAGGTGACACCATGCAGAGAACAGAAGGAGTCGCAGGGCCACGGGTAGTCTGTAGAGCTGTCCAGGGCAGTTTAGAGCTGCGGTGGCCTGTTCCACAATAACATCGGTGGAGGGATCAAGCTGCAACAGGGGACGGTCCCTAGAGACTGGAGGAGTGCAAAGATCATCTCCAAACAGTAAAAACCGAGGCCCAGGGAATGTTGTAAACTCCCAGGGCCAGAACCCATAGCAGACCTTCCAGAAAAGGGGTAATCAGCCGACAGGTGACCCCCAGCCTGGAGGCTGTAGTGGAGGCCAAGCCACGTTTATCCTATCAAAGGCAAGGCTAAGGAAGACAGCAGGAGATAGAGACACTGAAGAGAACGGTACCGGCTTTTACTCTCAGAATCACCCAGAAACGGCGGAGGTCCCCGACGGTGGTCCCAGCAGTCCAAGGGCCCCTGGGCCCCGACAAGAATTGTGAGTAAAGAACTTGAACTGCACCCTTGGAGTGGTCTCTGTTATTTTAGCTGCTTAACTTCCACTACATCATAGACTCTCACGAGCACCAACTGTGCCCCGGGCATTGCTCCACCTGTGGGGAGCAGTACCACCATTGCTGCTATATCAGCACCCCGGAGGCTTCACACAGCAGCGGCGGCTTAATAGCCGCATACCACAGGTGGCGTCACGAACACAACCTTTATTCACGAAGCCACATATTCTACTGACACCCACCAGGGCCACGGAGCCGGGCCCAGCCACCACTGACTACCTCCGGACTAGTCCGGCCCGGCACTGGGTGTCCCATAGCCCTGGGGTGGGCGAGTCAATTTTGGCGTCACGAACAGGATTTCGTGCCCGGTTCCACCGGGTACTGTGCGCCTGAAGAATCGTGAAATAGCCTGTGTTTACTGTGAGAAACTGCCGCCATTGAAGCCACTGAGCGCGGGAAGAAGGGGGGGCGTGCCAGAAGAAAGGGCGTGAACAGAAGCCCCGCCCCCTTGTCCAAGAAAAGAGCGCGGAGCGGTGCCCGCCATGGAAGGCGGAGGAAGAAGAAATGGCGACTAGATAAGCTGGCCGGCTGGCAGAAACAGTCTAAATGCCAGACCAGCAGATAAAGAAAACGTACCTTATCGCAAGCGGAGTGGCGCCGGCCGTGCTGGGCGCCAGTCTGGCGCCAGATACTAGTGCAGCCTCCGGCCCCGCCTCCAAGAAGGGAAAGGGTGCAGCCGAGTGGCGTGGTCGAGCACCCGAGCAGTGTTCCAGTAAGCATTCCCCAGGTCGGCAGCATGGCGGAGGAGCTGCAGCAAGGTGCACCAGGGACCGGAAAAATGGATCCTGAGCTGGACCTGCTCCGGGAGGAGATGCGAATCCTGGCTCGGAGGCTGAGCAACGTGGAAGTAGAGGCGGACCGGCAGAGGGAAACACCGCTGGTGCCGGAGGGCCTGGGTCAGTGGATTGATGCCGCGGAGCAGCAGCAGGGTGAGCAAAATGAACCCCCGACCCGTCCGGACCCATGGCCCCGCCAAGCACCATCGCCTAGCCCCTTCACCGACCCACTGGCCTTCCCCGCCAGCCCCGCTGACGCCCGGTGGGGTACCGGAGGCCTGCCGGAGACCCCTGCAGACGGCGCCTGGGGTGTGGTGGACCCCGAACAGCTAGCGGGCCCCCTACCGAGTCCCGTGAGCCTCCTGGGAATGACATCCCCGGGAGTGAACTGGGACGCAGCACCCATTGAAAAGTGGGGGACTTCAGCAGCCACTGCGCCCCAAGGAGACTCCCCTAGCAAGCGAGCTGTCTTGCCGGAGACTGGTGGCAGAGTACCAGAGGGAGCGGGAGGTCCGGGAGGAGAAGCGGAAGGCCAAAGAAGCCGCTAACCTGGCCTCCAAGGAACAGGTCAGAAAGGCCCTGAAAGGATCCGAGGGCCCAGTGAGATGGGGCCTAGTCATCGATTTCCATCAAAAAGGCGGCTGGGGCTTCATCAGGGGGCCCGGTCTGGGCAAAGACGTATTTGTGGCCCGACGCGACATTGAAGAGCACCTGCCCAGAGGCCACCCAGGGAAAGATGCTAAGCCAGGTGATGTTGTGGAGTACACACGGCTGATGGAGAGCCGTGGCTGGTACGCGCTGCATGTGCGTATCCTAAGGGAAGAAGCGGCCCCAGAAGAACCTGAGTGGCGCCGCACGATGCAAGCGCGCAGCATCTCCCCTAGCAGCAGCACTACCTCAAGGCAGGTCCAGGCCGCAGAACTGAGCTGCGGTCCTGCAACAGCCACTCAGGAGATGCAGACCCGGATCTCCATGGCTTATATGCTGCCTAGGGCCCTGCCAAGAAGGGACTCCAGCACAGAAATGCAAGAGTAAAGTGAAAGTAAAGAAGAAGAGATGCTGAACTGTAAATAACCCCTGTCTGCCCCTCATTCTTTGTGAAGATGTCCCTTTTGTGCTGCCCCAATGTTCTTTTTGAAGATGACACCCTTCCTGCCTTACTGCCCCTTGTTCTTTTTGAAGATGACACCCTTCCTGCCTTACTGCCCCTTGTTCTTTTTGAAGATGTCACCCCCCATGTTTATATGTACCGGGCCACGGAACTGGAATGTGGTCCCCGGTGAATGTTTTTGTGTCATGTCTTACCAGGCCACTGGACTTAGTGGCTGGTATGTTGTTTATGTGCCTTGCGTTTAAAATGAAGCTGAACGAACTGCCAGGCTACTGGACTTGTGGTAGCTAAGAAATGTATATAGTTGCACCCGTTGTGCCCCCTACCAGAATTATGGGGGATGTGCCCGAACCGTACAATGGACTGGAAGTGCACACTTAGAGTTTTCTTTATAAGAAGTTTGCAACGTTTAAGTACCTATGCCTCCCAAAAAGGGAAGAAATGTTTACTGTTTTACTGTTGTTCATAACAAAAATGTTTTGCAGTGCTTCCACATGTTTTTGTTGTTTTTCAGCCCGAGGACGTGCTGGGATTTGCTGTGGGGGAGTGTGGCGCCCCTGAGGCTTCCGTCGCCACAGGTCATTGCACCCCATCCAGCGGTGTGATGCCCCATTCTGGGAGAGGAAGAGAGTGAACTCCGGTCCCCTGGTAAATCCACACTACACCCATTGCTAGGAACACACTGGGACCAGGAAAAGTGGCAGACAACCCTCCCATGCTGCATGCTGGGAGGGGGTCATAAGACCCATCCCTGCTCCTATAGGGTAGAACAGAGCAACTGGGGAGGTGGGAGTAGCCATCAGAGAGCAGACACAGAGAGGTAGGTCAAGTTTAGTGAGTCGAAGAGAGGGAGGGGAAGGAGAAGGAGGCCTGCTGGAGGCAGGCAAGGAGGAGAAGAGAAGTAGAAAGAAAGCTCCAAGTCAGACAGGAGCTGAAAGAAAGAAAGACGCTTCCTGGTGAAGATCCTGGGACTCTGAGGGTCCAGGTGACACCACGCAGAGAACAGAAGGAGTCGCAGGGCCACGGGTAGTCTGTAGAGCTGTCCAGGGCAGTTTAGAGCTGCGGTGGCCTGTTCCACAATAACATCGGTGGAGGGATCAAGCTGCAACAGGGGACGGTCCCTAGAGACTGGAGGAGTGCAAAGATCATCTCCAAACAGTAAAAACCGAGGCCCAGGGAATGTTGTAAACTCCCAGGGCCAGAACCCATAGCAGACCTTCCAGAAAAGGGGTAATCAGCCGACAGGTGACCCCCCAGCCTGGAGGCTGTAGTGGAGGCCAAGCCAGGTTTATCCTATCAAAGGCAAGGCTAAGGAAGACAGCAGGAGAAAGAGACACTGAAGAGAAGGGTACCGGCTTTTACTCTCAGAATCACCCAGAAACGGCGGAGGTCCCTGACGGTGGTCCCAGCAGTCCAAGGGCCCCTGGGCCCAGACAAGAATTGTGAGTAAAGAACTTGAACTGCACCCTTGGAGTGGTCTCTGTTATTTTAGCTGCTTAACTTCCACTACATCATAGACTCTCACGAGCACCAACTGTGCACCGGGCATTGCTCCACCTATGGGGAGCAGTACCACCATTGCTGCTATATCATCACCCCGGAGGCTTCACACAGCAGCGGCGGCTTAATAGCCGCATACCACAGGTGGCGTCACGAACACAAACTTTATTCACCAAGCCACATATTCTACTGACACCCACCAGGGCCACGGAGCCGGGCCCAGCCACCACTGACTACCTCCGGACTAGTCTGGCCCGGCACCGGGTGTCCCATAGCCATGGGGTGGGCGAGTCACTTCTCCTCAGCGTGATATAGTAATATATATAGCAATATGGCCGCTCTTCTCCTCAGTGTGATATAGTAATATATATAGTAATATGGCCGCCCTTCTCCTCAGCGTGATATAGTAATATATATAGTAATATGGCCACTCTTCTCCTCAGTGTGATATAGTAATATATATAGTAATATGGCTGCTCTTCTCCTCAGTGTGATATAGTAATATATATATAGTAATATGGCCACTCTTCTCCTCAGTGTGATCTAGTAATATATATAGTAATATGGCCGCCCTTCTCCTCAGCGTGATATAGGAATATATATAGTAATATGGGCGCCCTGCTCCTCAGTGTGATATAGTAATATATATATATATAGTAATATGGCGGCTCTTCTCCTCAGTGTGATATAGTAATATATATATAGTAATATGGCCGCTCTTCTCCTCAGTGTGATATAGTAATATATATATAGTAATATGGCCGCTCTTCTCCTCAGTGTGATATAGTAATATATATATAGTAATATGGCCGCTCTTCTCCTCAGTGTGATATAGTAATATATATATAGTGATATGGCCGCTCTTCTCCTCAGTGTGATATAGTAATATATATATAGTAATATGGCCGCTCTTCTCCTCAGTGTGATATAGTAATATATATATAGTAATATGGCCACTCTTCTCCTCAGTGTGATATAGTAATATATATATAGTAATATGGCCGCTCTTCTCCTCAGTGTGATATAGTAATATATATATAGTAATATGGCCGCTCTTCTCCTCAGTGTGATATAGTAATATATATATAGTAATATGGCCGCTCTTCTCCTCAGTGTGATATAGTAATATATATATAGTGATATGGCCGCTCTTCTCCTCAGTGTGATATAGTAATATATATATAGTGATATGGCCGCTCTTCTCCTCAGTGTGATATAGTAATATATATATAGTAATATGGCCGCTCTTCTCCTCAGTGTGATATAGTAATATATATATATAGTAATATGGCCGCTCTTCTCCTCAGTGTGATATAGTAATATATATATAGTAATATGGCCGCTCTTCTCCTCAGTGTGATATAGTAATATATATATAGTAATGTGGCCGCTCTTCTCCTCAGTGTGATATAGTAATATATATAGTAATATGGCCGCTCTTCTCCTCAGTGTGATATAGTAATATATATATAGTGATATGGCCGCTCTTCTCCTCAGTGTGATATAGTAATATATATATATAGTAATATGGCCGCTCTTCTCCTCAGTGTGATATAGTAATATATATATAGTAATGTGGCCGCTCTTCTCCTCAGTGTGATATAGTAATATATATAGTAATATGGCTGCTCTTCTCCTCAGTGTGATATAGTAATATATATATATAGTAATATGGCCGCTCTTCTCCTCAGTGTGATATAGTAATATATATATAGTAATATGGCCACTCTTCTCCTCAGTGTGATATAGTAATATATATATATAGTAATATGGCCGCTCTTCTCCTCAGTGTGATATAGTAATATATATATAGTAATATGGCCGCTCTTCTCCTCAGTGTGATATAGTAATATATATATAGTAATATGGCCGCTCTTCTCCTCAGTGTGATATAGTAATATATATATAGTAATATGGCCGCTCTTCTCCTCAGTGTGATATAGTAATATATATATAGTAATATGGCCACTCTTCTCCTCAGTGTGATATAGTAATATATATATAGTAATATGGCCGCTCTTCTCCTCAGTGTGATATAGTAATATATATATAGTAATATGGCCGCTCTTCTCCTCAGTGTGATATAGTAATATATATATAGTAATATGGCCGCTCTTCTCCTCAGTGTGATATAGTAATATATATATAGTAATGTGGCCGCTCTTCTCCTCAGTGTGATATAGTAATATATATATATAGTAATATGGCCGCTCTTCTCCTCAGTGTGATATAGTAATATATATATAGTAATATGGCCACTCTTCTCCTCAGTGTGATATAGTAATATATATATATAGTGATATGGCCGCTCTTCTCCTCAGTGTGATATAGTAATATATATATAGTAATATGGCCGCTCTTCTCCTCAGTGTGATATAGTAATATATATATATAGTAATATGGCCGCTCTTCTCCTCAGTGTGATATAGTAATATATATAGTAATATGGCCGCTCTTCTCCTCAGTGTGATATAGTAATATATATAGTAATATGGCCGCTCTTCTCCTCAGTGTGATATAGTAATATATATATAGTAATATGGCCGCTCTTCTCCTCAGTGTGATATAGTAATATATATATATAGTAATATGGCCGCTCTTCTCCTCAGTGTGATATAGTAATATATATATATAGTAATATGGCCGCTCTTCTCCTCAGTGTGATATAGTAATATATATAGTAATATGGCCGCTCTTCTCCTCAGTGTGATATAGTAATATATATAGTAATATGGCCGCTCTTCTCCTCAGTGTGATATAGTAATATATATATAGTAATATGGCCACTCTTCTCCTCAGTGTGATATAGTAATATATATATAGTAATATGGCCGCTCTTCTCCTCAGTGTGATATAGTAATATATATATATAGTAATATGGCCGCTCTTCTCCTCAGTGTGATATAGTAATATATATATAGTAATATGGCCGCTCTTCTCCTCAGTGTGATATAGTAATATATATATAGTGATATGGCCGCTCTTCTCCTCAGTGTGATATAGTAATATATATATAGTAATATGGCCGCTCTTCTCCTCAGTGTGATATAGTAATATATATATAGTGATATGGCCGCTCTTCTCCTCAGTGTGATATAGTAATATATATATAGTAATATGGCCGCTCTTCTCCTCAGTGTGATATAGTAATATATATATAGTAATATGGCCACTCTTCTCCTCAGTGTGATATAGTAATATATATAGTAATATGGCCGCTCTTCTCCTCAGTGTGATATAGTAATATATATATATAGTAATATGGCCGCTCTTCTCCTCAGTGTGATATAGTAATATATATATATAGTAATATGGCCGCTCTTATCCTCAGTGTGATATAGTAATATATATATAGTAATATGGCCGCTCTTCTCCTCAGTGTGATATAGTAATATATATATAGTAATATGGCCGCTCTTCTCCTCAGTGTGATATAGTAATATATATATAGTAATATGGCCGCTCTTCTCCTCAGTGTGATATAGTAATATATATATAGTAATATGGCCGCTCTTCTCCTCAGTGTGATATAGTAATATATATATAGTAATATGGCCACTCTTCTCCTCAGTGTGATATAGTAATATATATAGTAATATGGCCGCTCTTCTCCTCAGTGTGATATAGTAATATATATATATAGTAATATGGCCGCTCTTCTCCTCAGTGTGATATAGTAATATATATATATAGTAATATGGCCGCTCTTCTCCTCAGTGTCATATAGTAATATATATATATAGTAATATGGCCGCTCTTCTCCTCAGTGTGATATAGTAATATATATAGTAATATGGCCGCTCTTCTCCTCAGTGTGATATAGTAATATATATATATAGTAATATGGCCGCTCTTCTCCTCAGTGTGATATAGTAATATATATAGTAATATGGCCACTCTTCTCCTCAGTGTGATATAGTAATATATATATAGTAATATGGCCGCTCTTCCCCTCAGTGTGATATAGTAATATATATATAGTAATATGGCCACTCTTCTCCTCAGTGTGATATAGTAATATATATATAGTAATATGGCCGCTCTTCCCCTCAGTGTGATATAGTAATATATATATAGTAATATGGCCGCTCTTCTCCTCAGTGTGATATAGTAATATATATATAGTAATATGGCCGCTCTTCCCCTCAGTATGATATAGTAATATATATATAGTAATATGGCCGCTCTTCTCCTCAGTGTGATATAGTAATATATATAGTAATATGGCCGCCCTTCTCCTCAGTGTGATATAGTAATATATATATATAGTAATATGGCCGCTCTTCTCCTCAGTGTGATATAGTAATATATATAGTAATATGGCCGCTCTTCTCCTCAGTGTGATATAGTAATATATATATATATATATATATATAGTAATATGGCCACTCTTCTCCTCAGCGTGATATAGTAATATATATAGTAATATGGCCGCCCTCCTCCTCAGTGTGGTGTAGTAATATATATATATAGTAATATGGCCGCCCTTCTCCTCAGTGTGATATAGTAATATATATAGTAATATGGCCGCCCTTCTCCTCAGTGTGATATAGTAATATATATATATAGTAATATGGCCGCCCTTCTCCTCAGTGTGATATAGTAATATATATAGTAATATGGCCGCTCTTCTCCTCAGTGTGATATAGTAATATATATATATATATATATAGTAATATGGCCACTCTTCTCCTCAGCGTGATATAGTAATATATATAGTAATATGGCCGCCCTCCTCCTCAGTGTGGTGTAGTAATATATATATATAGTAATATGGCCGCTCTTCTCCTCAGTGTGATATAGTAATATATATAGTAATATGGCCGCCCTTCTCCTCAGTGTGATATAGTAATATATATATATAGTAATATGGCCGCCCTTCTCCTCAGTGTGATATAGTAATATATATAGTAATATGGCCGCCCTTCTCCTCAGTGTGATATAGTAATATATATATATATATATATAGTAATATGGCCGCCCTCCTCCTCAGTGTGGTGTAGTAATATACTGTATATAGTATATTACTGAACCAGCCACAGCCCATGCATCTGCTCCGCCAGCAGTTGCTCTTCTTGAGTCCATATAACCTTTGATCAATCCGTCCTCAGTTATTTAAATGCATAGTTGTGATGTGTTTGCTTCTGTGTCTTGCTCAGTGGTGTTCGGATTCAGCCTGCTCAGCTCGGCCGTGTCGCTGAGCACTGAACACCTTGCTCTGTGTTTTGCTCAGTGGTGGCCGGGCTCAGCCACCTCACCTTGGCCGTATCTCTGAGCACTGAATATGTGACACCCTGGACTAGCCAGGTAGTCACAGGTAGACCCTCTGCACAAACACCAGCCCCTAAAAAGGTGTAACCAGCCAACCTAAAAACCCTGAGTCACCCCTCTCAGGTCTTGACGTTAACACCTGGGGGCGGAGCCAGGCGGTTGGCCACGCCGTCCAAGGAGTTCGGAGAGCCTGAGGCGGGAAAAACACAAACAGATGTGTTAGGGAGTAGAGGAGAGTAGGAGCACTGTGTCAACGTCTGTCTGGGATCGGGTAGGAGCCCTGATTCCCTGTGACCAGGAGGCAGACGGTGGTGGCCGCCTGCAGGAGCCGGAAAGACGGCTGCTGGAACCGTAAGGGACCGGGACAGGGTAGTGGCCCGCCGGTACCGAACCGGGGAGCCAACTGGAAACCGGAGCACCAGAAGGGGTACTCAGACCCAGAACGAGGTCCAGAAGCCACTGGACCACGTTGAATTCACTGATTCAGGTCTGGACCTTAGGTCCTTTCCCGTCCCAAGACCTGAAAGACGGCAACAGCCCACCGAGGGGGATAGAAAGCCACCGCACAGGCAGAGAGATCCCACGGGCCAGCGCCTGCGGGCAAACGGGTTCCCCGACACACATCAAGCCGGGGAGCGGACTACCGTTGCTGAAGCATAGGCAGTCAAGTTCTACCACAGAGGTGCAGGAGAAAGGCGGGAACCACCAACCTGAGAAAGGGGCACAGCGCAGCCGGCTGCGGGCACTGACCACCATCCTTTTTGGTTTACCAGAGACTCCGGTGTATCTGTCATAGGGAGTACAACAGTGTCCTCGGGCCGCGCACCGCACCACACCACACCATCTTGTCCGCACCTCACAACCACCGGGCCGCAGGACCATCACCCCCTGCCCACGGAGGGGTCAACACCAGGCTGCATAACACCATCCCCGGGAGCCTAGTTAACGGCAGCGGTGGTGTCCACATTCACCACAACCCGTGGGTGGCGTCACGAACTTACATCCCTAAACGCCACGGCCTCGGCCGTGAACCTTCCCCACCAAAATCCCTACACGTAGCTCCAACTCCCCTTCAGAGCGATGTGACCCCCGGGTCCGGGTGGAACTCGAGCCACCCACCAACAAGCACGGATCCGAGCGGCTCGGCAGCCGACCGATCCCCGGGGCGGTACAAATACCTTATTCTTCTGTGTCTTGCTCAGTGGTGGTCGGGCTCAGCCTCCTCAGCTCGGCCGTGTCTCAGAGCACTGAACACCTTGTTCTTCTGTGTCTTGCTCAGTGGTGGTCGGGCTCAGCCTCCTCAGCTCGGCAGTGTCTCAGAGCACTGAACACCCTGTTCTTCTGTGTCAGTCAGCACTCAGGATTATACGGCTCAGGGGTGAGAATTCTGCAGAAAATGACGATCTGGTGACACTCACTGCTGAGGATTTTGTACAGTGTACTGTGTCACTTGAAGGGTAAAGGGTGCTTTACACGCTGCGACATCGCTAATGATATATCGTCGGGGTCACGCTGTTAGTGACGCACATCCGGCGCCGGTAGCGACATCGCAGCGTGTGACACCAATGAGCGACGATCAACGATTGCAAAAACGTGAAAAATCGTTGCTCGTTGACACGTCGCTCCTTTCCTTAATATCGTTGCTGCTGCCGGTACGATGTTGTTCGTCGTTCCCGATGCAGCACACATCGCTATATGTGACAACGCAGGAGCGACAAACATCTTACCTGCGGCCGCCGGCAATGAGGAAGGAAGGAGGTGGGCGGGATGTTCCTGCCGCTCATCTCCGCCCCTCCTCTGCTATTGGACGGCTGCTGTGTGATGTCGCTGTGACGCCGCACGAACCGCCCCCTTAGAAAGGAGGCGGATCACCGGCCATAGCGACGTCGCAGGGAAGGTAAGTTCGTGTGATGGGTGTAAGCGAGGTTGTGCGCCACGGGCAGCGATTTGCCCGTGACGCACAACTGACGGGGGTGGGTACGCTCGCTAGCGATATCGGTACCGATATCGCAGCGTGTAAAGAGCCCTTAACTGTAGCGTCGCCATTGTCCTTGCATTCTCTTCTTCCCTGCACGGGCATCTTCGTGCTGCGCAGTCCTCTGCTTACCTGCATGGCTGCCCATGTGTCGCGCTGTCCTCTGCGCTTCCGTACAGCTATGCTTGTGTTGTGTTATCCTTGGCTTGCTCCCCCCTCCGTGGCTGCGCTGGGTTTCCTGGTCTCAAGCCTAGGAGGCGCGCATGCTTCCTGTCCATTTAAGAGGAAGTGTGCATACCTTGTAAAGCTGTCCCCAGCCTATCGCAGGGAGGCACCAAGTATTTAATGTTCCCTCCCCCCTGTTGGGAGGGGCCAGAGCATTCATTAGGATTTGAGCCTAGCTGTGTGTTGGTCCTGTCTGTTCTGGTCTCCTAGCACCAGCATCGGTCCTGCTTGTAACCAGCTCTGCTCTGCTGTGTGTCTCCTGTCTTTTCCCTGGTACAACCCTTTGTCCTTCACCCGTGTCCGAACCCACCTGCACCTGTCGTCCTGTCTGCCTGAACAGTTATGGCACTGAAGACCCTCCAGACACCTGAGATGACCACGTCCTGGCACTGAGGACCATTCTGACACCTGACATCACCACGTCCTGGCATTCAGGACCCTTCCGACACCTGACATCACCACGTCCTGGCATTCAGGACCCTTCCGACACCTGAAATCACCACGTCCTGGCATTCAGGACCCTTCAGACACCTGACATCACCACGTCCTGGCATTCAGGACCCTTCAGACACCTGACATCACCACGTCCTGGCATTCAGGACCCTTCAGACACCTGACATCACCACGTCCTGGCATTCAGGACCCTTCCGACACCTGACATCACCATGTCCTGGCATTCAGGACCCTTCCAACACCTGACATCACCATGTCCTAGCATTGAGGATCCTTCTGACATCACCACGTCCTGGCATTCAGGACCCTTCAGACACCTGACATCACCACGTCCTGGCATTGAGGACCCTTCCAACACCTGACATCACCATGTCCTGGCACTGAGGACCTTTCCAACACCTGAAATCACCACATCCTAGCATTGAGAACCCTTCTGACATCACCATGTCCTAGCATTGAGGACCCTTCTGACATCACCATGTCCTGGCATTGAGGACCCTTCTGACATCACCATGTCCTGGCATTGAGGATCCTTCTGACATCACCACGTCCTGGCATTGAGGATCCTTCTGACATCACCACGTCCTGGCATTGAGGATCCTTCTGACATCACCACGTCCTGGCATTGAGGATCCTTCTGACATCACCACGTCCTGGCATTGAGGATCCTTCTGACATCACCACGTCCTGGCACCGACGATCCTTCTGACACCTGGCATCACGATGTCCTGGCATTGAGAACCCTTCAGACACCGGACGTAGGTCCTGGCACTGAGGACCCTTCTGATGTCGGACATCACTACGTCCTGGCACTGAGAACCCTTCTGATATCGGACATCACTACGTCCTGGCACTGAGAACCCTTCAGACACCGGACATCGCTACGTCCTGGCACTCAGGAACCTTCTGACATCACTACGTCCTGGCACTGAGAACCCTTCAGACACCGGACATCGCTACGTCCTGGCACTGAGGAACCTTCTGACATCACTACGTCCTGGCACTGAGGACCCTTCTGACATCAGTACGTCCTGGCACTGAGGACCCTTCTGATGTCGGACATCACTACGTCCTGGCACTGAGGACCCTTCTGATGTCGGACATCACTACGTCCTGGCACTGAGGACCCTTCTGATGTCGGACATCACTACGTCCTGGCACTGAGAACCCTTCAGACACCGGACATCGCTACGTCCTGGCACTGAGGAACCTTCTGACATCACTACGTCCTGGCACTGAGGACCCTTCTGACATCACTACGTCCTGGCACTGAGGACCCTTCTGATGTCGGACATCACTACGTCCTGGCACTGAGGACCCTTCTGATGTCGGACATCACTACGTCCTGGCACTGAGGACCCTTCTGATATCGGACATCACTACGTCCTGGCACTGAGGACCCTTCTGACATCACTACGTCCTGGCACTGAGGACCCTTCTGATGTCGGACATCACTACGTCCTGGCACTGAGGACCCTTCTGATGTCGGACATCACTACGTCCTGGCACTGAGGACCCTTCTGATATCGGACATCACTACGTCCTGGCACTGAGGACCCTTCTGACATCACTACGTCCTGGCACTGAGGACCCTTCTGATGTCGGACATCACTACGTCCTGGCACTGAGAACCCTTCTGATATCGGACATCGCTACGTCCTGGCACTGAGAACCCTTCAGACACCGGACATCGCTACGTCCTGGCACTGAGGACCCTTCTGACATCACTACGTCCTGGCACTGAGGACCCTTCTGATGTCGGACATCACCATGTCCTGGTCGGTGTCATTTTTTCCTTCATCGCACCACAATACAAAGTGATTTCTCAATACAGTCTGAACTCTGTGACCTCCGCATGTAATCGATGTAAACACAGCGAGATGATCGCCTTCACCGATGAGCTGGAGATAACCGGGGTCTGCACTAAGTGCCGCAGCTGCCGCCCTATTAACCGTAAACGATTATGGTAATTAGAGCAGCCTCGTTACATGTCGTCGTTAACAAGGGCCTGTGACTAATGAGTGTACGATGGTGCAGGGGCCACGGAGGGGGCTGGCAGAGCAATGCTGAGAACCGAGCCCCTCGCTGTAATCACTCTACCCAGAGCGCAGCGGCCTTTCCCACATCCCTCCAGAGATGTTGTGTCTGGGAAAATCCTTTCTAGCAGAGCCAGCTCCGGCGGCGGCCAAGTCCGGACCTCCCAGCTCTGCGCTGTCTACCTACTCCCCGTGACACCATCCCACTTAATCTGCTCGCAGGCCGCAGGACATCACCTCAGTCCTGGGTTATGGTATCAGCCTTAAAGGGGCGCGCCGCCTCAAGAACCGCAGATATCCCCTTGTTTACATTCCTCAACAATTTCAACATCTCTGCTTGCTGTGGGTGAATAGACGGATTATTATTTCCATCCATAGACTTAAGGCTGAATTCAGACACCCGTCATGTATCACGCTTCCAGTACAGTCAGTGATGGACGGACCGTGGAGTGCGGGCTGTGGACGGACGGACCGTGGAGTGCGGGCTGTGGACGGACGGACCGTGGAGTGCGGGCTGTGGACGGACGGACCGTGGAGTGCGGGCTGTGGACGGACGGACCGTGGAGTGCGGGCTGTGGACGGACGGACCGTGGAGTGCGGGCTGTGGACGGACGGACCGTGGAGTGCGGGCTGTGGACGGACGGACCGTGGAGTGCGGGCTGTGGACGGACGGACCGTGGAGTGCGGACTGTGATGGACGGACCGTGGAGTGCGGACTGTGATGGACGGACCGTGGAGTGCGGACTGTGATGGACGGACCGTGGAGTGCGGACTGGTTGAGTCAGTTTTTTAGATGGAATAACAGGTTGGGGTATATGTGATATGTTGACTTCATAACCTCACATTCAGGAGTAGGTCTGGGCACAACCGAGACCTAACATTATCCTGAAGGGTGGGAGGGTAGCCCCTATTTGTTTCTGAAAAACCTTATCTGGAAAAGAGGGGTAAACGGAGGGCACACACTGAAGTCGCCATCCTCCACACGACCTAGGGGATGTTTGGATGATGTTGCTTGTTCGAGGAGAGCTGGAGTAACCCCAGTATAATGACACTTTTCTGTATCAGTGATTTGTGTTACTAGAATCTGTAGTACAACATACAGAGCGCAGGTCGCAGCACATCATGTACTAGGTCAGTAAGGTGATGTGTGGACAGAAGTGAACCCTCAATGTCTCAAGAGCGAAACCATCACATAATAATTTTGCACATCAGAAGTCACATAAATATAATGACCCTTTGACCACAGTAGAAACAAGCCCATGTCCCATGGTGAACTGCAAGCGATGTGCTATGAGGGGAGGCCCCCACAACTGCATGAGATCATCAACATGCACCTATGGGACCTCCTCCTGTGGAAAAGTATGGGAGACTGGGTCATGGTTGGTCTCTCCATGAGGAGTCTATCCATCCATATAGCGAGGGATATGGCGGCCTCCAGCGACTTTGGAGCAGCATACAGAACCAGAGAATCCCTCAGCCGACCAGACAGACCCTGACAGAACTGACTCCTGAGAGTCGCATCATTCCACTGGGTGTCTGTGGCCCATCTCCGATACTCAGAGCAATACTCCTCAGCCGGAAGCGCCCCCTGCTGGAGGCTACGGAGGTTAGTTTCTGCCAGGGAGACGCCATCAGGATCACTATAGACCAAGGTCAAAGCTGCAAAATACTCGTCCACCGACTGTATACCAGAGAATCAGTCGGCAGAGCGAAGGCCCAGGACTGGGGATCTCCCCACTACAATCTACACCCGCTGATCCTCACGCCCTGAGAAACGAGGGAAGAGCTTGAAATGCAACTTACGAGCTTCCTGAAACACCCTGAATTTATCACGCCCCCCAGAAAACCTATCTGGGAGGGCTATCTTGGAATCTGGCTGAGTCTGAGCTGAAACCAGCAGAGCTGTGATATTCTGCAGATGTTGCACCACCTGAGATCGCAGATCCATCACCTCTTGTGACAGTCTGCATCAGGTGTGCCAATGCTGCAGGCTGAGCCATATGGACTCAGAAGGAATGTATTGGCTGGTTATTATGTACCGCAAAGACAAGGGGACAAGGGGATGGCCGGCGCACAGCGAAACACACAACAAAACAAGGGGTACACTGGTGACACATTAACAAGAGTGGGCTCTGCTGCTAGGGAAATGAGTGGACACCTCCTGAAATCACCACAAGATGTACCTAAGCTCCCTAGTGTCCCTATACGGGGTGTTAAAACACATTGCCAAGCCGGATACCTGCAAACACTCTGGCTAGTGAGATGGCTAGCAAGAGACACTAGTCCCACTGCTGCACCAATCAATATGGAAGGGAAAGAAAGACAGACAGGCTTCCAGAGGTATTGTCTGTACAGTAACCCCCTCACATGGGACGTACCTCCAAGCTGCATGGGCTCGGGTGATGCCTCCGGAGGTAATGTCAGTACAGTAGCCTCCTCACATGGGACGTCCCTCCAAGCTGCATGGGCTCGGGTGAGGCCTCTGGAGGTAATGTCTGTACAGGAAACCCCCTCACATGGGACATCCCTCCAAGCTGCATGGGCTCGGGTGAGGCCTCTGGAGGTAATGTCTATACAGTAACCTCCTCACATGGGACGTCCCTCCAAGCTGCATGGGCTCGGGTGAGACCTCCGGAGGTAATGTCTGTACAGTAACCCCCTCACATGGGAAGTCCCTCCAAGCTGCATGGGCTCAGGTGAGGTCTTCGGAGGTAATGTCTGTACAGTAACCTCCTCACATGGGACGTCCCTCCAAGCTGCATGGGCTCGGGTGAGACCTCTGGAGGTAATGTCCGTACAGTAACCTCCTCACATGGGACATCCCTCCAAGCTGCATGGGCTCAGGTGAGGCCTCCGGAGGTAATGTCTGTACAGTGACCTCCTCACATGGGATGTTCCTCCAAGCTGCATGGGCTCGGGTGAGGTCTCCGGAAGTATCGTCTGTACAGTAACCTCACATGGGACGTCCCTCCAAGCTGCATAGGCTCGGGTGAGGTCTTCGGAGGTAATGTCAGTACAGTAACCTCCTCACATGGGACATCCCTCCAACCTGCATGGGCTCGGGTGAGGTCTTCGGAGGTTATGTCTGTACAGTAGCCTCCTCACATGGGACGTCCCTCCAAGCTGCATGGGCTCAGGTGAGGTCTCCGGAGGTAATATCTGTACAGTGACCTCCTCACATGGGATGTTCCTCCAAGCTGCATGGGCTCGGGTGAGGTCTCCGGAAGTAACGTCTGTACAGTAACCTCACATGGGACGTCCCTCCAACCTGCATGGGCTCGGGTGAGGTCTTCGGAGGTAATGTCTGTACAGTAACCTCCTCACATGGGACATCCCTCCAACCTGCATGGGCTCGGGTGAGGTCTTCGGAGGTAATGTCTGTACAGTAGCCTCCTCACATGGGACATCCCTCCAAGCTGCATGGGCTCAGGTGAGGCCTTCGGAGGTAATGTCAGTACAGTAACCTCCTCACATGGGACGTCCCTCCAAGCTGCATGGGCTCGGGTGAGGTCTTCGGAGGTAATGTCTGTACAGTAGCCTCCTCACATGGGACATCCCTCCAAGCTGCATGGGCTCGGGTGAGGCCTTCGGAGGTAATGCCAGTACAGTAACCTCCTCACATGGGACGTCCCTCCAAGCTGCATGGGCTCAGGGGAGGCCTCCAAAGGTAATGTCTGTACAGTAACCTCCTCACATGGGACGTCCCTCCAAGCTGCACGGACTCAGGTGAGGCCTTCGGAGGTAATGTCAGTACAGTAACCTCCTCACATGGGACGTCCCTCCAAGCTGCACGGACTCAGGTGAGGCCTCCGGAGGTAATGTCAGTACAGTAGCCTCCTCACATGGGACGTCCCTCCAAGCTGCATGGGCTCAGGTGAAGCCTCCGGAGGTAATGTCAGTACAGTAACCTCCTCACATGGGACGTCCCTCCAAGCTGCATGGGCTCAAGTGAGGCCTCTGGAGATAATGTCAGTACAGTAACCTCCTCACCGAGAGTCTTGGTTTTATGAGATCTCTGAAGGAAATGGCGATCAATGCGTATTACTAGAGACATGGCACATTCAAGAGAAGGGGGGGGGGGTCTCATACATCACCAATGTTTCTGTAACACCCACGGAGCAGGGGTTGAATACTTGTCGACAGGCTGGTGATGTCGGGTCTGGGATGTCACTGGTGGTAGTGGCTGTTGGCGCTGAAGCGCGGGGCGCCGGTAATGAAGGACACCACACCTCCTTTATCCTGTGGGTCAGACCCTGGAAAACTGGCTTTTGAGTTCAGGGTTGTTCTACAAAGTATCTACGGACCAGCGCCGGAATTCAGCACAATAATCATCTGCCGGCCGATTCCCTGGTGCAGTGAACGGATTTTAGATTCGGCTAAAGATAATTTGTTTGGATCATCATAGACGAGACCGAGTGCAGAGAAAAACCCATCCACCCACAAAAAAAAAAGGTGACTTGGGGGCAAAGAAAAATCCCATGCTTGTTGTGGGTCCCCACTCAAGAGCGAGATCACAATTCCCACCCGCTGCCTCCTTACCAGAGGAGTGGGGGCGTAGATGGAAGTAGAATGTACATGCCTCTATAAAAGTAACAAACCGGCAGCGCTCCCCTAAAAATCTCTCTGGGAGGGGCAGTTTGGGTTCAGATAATCCGACTACCAACATGGATTGTGTCGGTGTGGTGGACGGCACTTTTTCAGCCACCTGAAGAGACAAGGTCTGTAATTACCTCAATAGAGTAGCGTCTGGGTCAATGATGGAACATAAAGTTGGGCCAGCTATAATGTCACCATGACTATTGGACAGCCGGGAACAGGGGCTGCTAAGCTATCCCTCAAGCTAGGGGGCCCTATGCTAATCCTTAGGGGTACTTTGCACGTTGCGACATCGGCTAGCGATGCCGAGCGCGATAGTCCCCGCCCCCGTCGCAAATGCGATATCTTGTGACAGCTGGCGTAGCGAACATTATCGCTATGGCAGCTTCACACGCACTTACCTGCCCTGCGACGTCGCTCTGGCCGGCGACCCGCCTCCTTCCTAAGGGGCGGGTCGTGCGGCGTCACAGCGACGTTACACGGCAGGCGGCCAATAGAAGCGGAGGGGCGGAGATGAGCGGGACGTAAACATTCCGCCCACCTCCTTCCTTCCGCATAGCCGGTGGAGGCGGTTAATGAGATGTTCGGCGCTCCTGCGGCTTCACACACAGCGATGTGTGCTGCCGCAGGAACCAGGAACAACATTGTATCTCCTATTGGTGCGTCATTATGAAAATGACCGACACTACACAGATCACCGATTTACAACGCTTTTGCGATTGTTTATCGGCGCATCTAGGCTTTACACGTTGCGACTTCGTTACTGGTGCCGGATGTGCGTCACTTTCGATTTGACCCCGACGATATCGCAGTAGCGATGTCACAGCGTGCAAAGTACCCCATAGTCTCAGGGATACCCCTAAAGGTGAAGAGGCCTGAGGCTACTTCCTGGTCCTGCTCCTGACCAGTTCTGATTCCCTCTCCCTCTCTCCTTAGAGAGGGACTGGACAGGAGAGTGTTGAAACCCACAGATAAAGGCAGACGAGAGAAGACCAAAACTCTGTTACACAGCGCAGCGCACACACACACACACACACACACACACACACACAATAGGAGATTGGCTTCCCCACAACATGTGATCAAGGAGCGTCACAAGCAGCTTAGCAGAGGTTAACTCTTGCTAGCCTGCTTATGAATCAGCACACAGCAGGTCAACGCCCGAGTCTGTTTGTGCTTATCATAGACACCAGAGAAACACTCTGGCAGAGTGCTAGAATCTGCAATGTGAACAGTGCCAAATGCCACCATGACAGTCAGTGAAGTTCATGCAAAACTCCATGTGACAAAAACAAGGATTAAGGTAAATAAGGTCATTATGGCGCCCCTGAGACTTCAGTCGCCACAGGGTACTGCATCTCTTATAAGATGTAGTACTCATCCCGGGTAATGAGAGGTTAATTGCTGGTGATTCTCACATTCACACACCACTAAGACCGCTTTCACACTTGCATTCAGCGCAATCCGCCGCTATGGAGAATAGCGCAGTCCGTTAACGCACTGCGCTATTCTCCATAGACTTGTATTGACGACGCACTGTAGCGCAAGTATCTGCGTTGTAGCCGCTGGACGACGCTGAGTCGTTATTTTGACGCAGCGTCGGGTGGAGGGAACGCTACATGCAGCGTTTTTTGGGTCGGTAAAATAATGCACCTTGACGGATTCTGTTAGAATCCGCCAAGGTGTCTAATGATTGCCTGTGGTGGCGGATTCCGCTGCAATGCGCTGACGGATTCCGTCACGTTCTACTGAGCATGCTCAGCATGTCCAGCAGAACGATCTAAATCGTTTAAAATCACTCCTGGTCTCTCTTCCCCCTCTCACCCCCTCTCTCTCTCATACTCACCGATCACCGGCGCGGCGCTGCACGGCTGTCACAAAGCTCCGGCGGCTTCTCCTGCTCTTGAAAATGACGGCCGCTCATTATTCCATCTTGTATTCCCTGCTTCCCCGCCCTCCGGCGCCTATGATTCATTGCAGTCTCTCTCTATCTCTCTGCATTGTGACGGACGCCTCACAACGCAAATGTGAAAGCAGCCTAAGAGTTAGGTGCTTTTCCACCGGGGGATGGCCTAGGGTAGGCAGGGGGTGGCCATCGCGAAGCATGGGACTTTCTCGGTCACTGGGACTGCCACCTGGGGGGCGGGCACCACTTGGAGAAACAGGAAGGAGCATCTCTACACATAGTTAGCCCCGGGCACAGTTTGGGGTGAGGGACACCTGGGACCTCGGTCCACTCTCTTCTACCTCACACTTCTGGGAGCGCCATAGGACCCGCAGCTTGGAGCATCCAGCTCAGCCCGGGTTCTCCACAGCTACACGGGATTCCAGGGTCTGCGGAGAGTGCAGGAAACACCCGCAGCCCGTTCCATATTCCACATACACTGTGATTGAAGGGACCCCGACCAGAAAGGACTCACAGTGGGGACACAGACGGTGTCCTTGAATTGCTCGGGATCGGCTGGGGCCCAGCACAGCGGTGGCCAGTGCTTCTGAAGCAGCAACCAGGTTACTTAAAGAACTGTGAGTAAAACACCTGGAACCCGCAGAAACTGTGTCCACCTGTCATTCCAAGCGCCGCCGCCCCGCGCCTCGGCGCCTGCCATTATTACTCCCCTCATCATCCTCCCCGGGTGCCCGCTCCACCTGTGGGGAGCAAAAACATCTTAGCTGCTACTTCCATCCACCCTGGAGGACAGTGACAGCAGCGATGGCTATACCCTGGCCGCATACCGCAGGTGGTGTCACGAAAACAACCTATACCATCATCTTTGACCACCCCTCTCCCTCCATATACACCTCGGGGTCATGAAACCGGGCAGCGCCACCCGTGACATCCTGCTGATCCTGACCGGCCCGGTGCTACATCTTTGCCCTTTTTATTGCCAGGAATGGTGGGGTGGTGGTGTGTGACACCCTGGCAAAACCAAGTAGTCACACATAGGCCCCCGCATAACACCTTCCCTCACCTAGTGACATACAGCCGACCTGAATCCCTAGTCACCCCCACTTAGGGCAAGACAGGCACACCAGTGGGCGGGACCAAGCGGCAAGGAAACGCCCACCTAGGGGTCTAGACAGCCCGGGGTGGGAAAACAGTTAGTTCAAGTCTAGTTCAAGTTTGGAGTGGGGTTGAGAGAAGTGTGGGCTGGAGCTAGGTGTAGCTCCAGCAGAGGAGGTTCAAGTTGAATGGTGCCAGGGTCGGAGCCCTGATACCTTGGCTAGGTGGCAGACGGTGGTCTCCGTCAGCAGGAGATGGGAAGACGGCTCGGCAGATCCGAGGAGGACCGGCGCAGGGTTGGAGCCCGCCGGTACCGACACCGGAGACCCCGACCGGAAACCGTGCACAGAGGGGGTACTCGGACCCTGAAGCCAGGACCGAAACCAGCGGCCTAACTAATTCACCGATTGAGGCCAGGATTATAGGTCCTGTCCCAACCAAACTCCCGAAAGAAGACAACAGCCCACAGATAGGGATAGGGTAACCGCCAGGGCCCATAGATCCCACGGGTCAGTGTCTGCAGGAACTGCTCCTTAGGCACACAGCAAGTCGGGAGCGGACTCCTGAGTTCCAGACCAGGCAGCCCACAATACACAAACACAGTGCAGAGGAAAGGACAGTGACCACCAGCCCGGGTGGGGGACCAGAGTACAACCGTCCGCGGCGGCCGGCCACCAGCACCTTTGTTTACCAAAAGACTCGTGTGATTCATTCAATAGGGGACATACTAAAAAGAATGATGAAAAGGAATACATAAAAAGAATGAAGATAACTTATTAGGTGTATATTATGTAGATGTATAAAAGGTTTCTAGGGCAAGATAGACATGGAATGATCATTATATATGTAGATAATAGAATGAACGCATATGGCATATAACCAGGTGTATATTATGTTACCTGAGCATTATATGTGTGGAATGATCATGAAATATCTGTAGATAATAGGAGAATGAATGCATATGGCATATAACCAGGTGTATATTATGTTACCTGAGCATTATAGGTGTGGAATGATCATGAAATATATGTAGATAATAGGAGAATGAACGCATATGGCATATAACCAGGTGTATATTATGTTACCTGAGCATTATAGGTGTGGAATGATCATGAAATATCTGTAGATAATAGGAGAATGAACGCATATGGCATATAACCAGGTGTATATTATGTTACCTGAGCATTATATGTGTGGAATGATCATGAAATATCTGTAGATAATAGGAGAATGAATGCATATGGCATATAACCAGGTGTATATTATGTTACCTGAGCATTATATGTGTGGAATGATCATGAAATATCTGTAGATAATAGGAGAATGAACGCATATGGCATATAACCAGGTGTATATTATGTTACCTGAGCATTATAGGTGTGGAATGATCATGAAATATCTGTAGATAATAGGAGAATGAACGCATATGGCATATAACCAGGTGTATATTATGTTACCTGAGCATTATAGGTGTGGAATGATCATGAAATATCTGTAGATAATAATAGAATGAATGCATATGCCATATAACCAGGTGTATATTACGTTACCTGAGCATTATCGGTGTGGAATGATCATGAAATATATGTAGATAATAGGAAAATGAACGCATATGGCATATAACCAGGTGTATATTATGTTACCTGAGCATTATATGTGTGGAATGATCATGAAATATCTGTAGATAATAGGAGAATGAACGCATATGGCATATAACCAGGTGTATATTATGTTACCTGAGCATTATAGGTGTGGAATGATCATGAAATATCTGTAGATAATAGGAGAATGAACGCATATGGCATATAACCAGGTGTATATTATGTTACCTGAGCATTATAGGTGTGGAATGATCATGAAATATCTGTAGATAATAATAGAATGAATGCATATGCCATATAACCAGGTGTATATTACGTTACCTGAGCATTATCGGTGTGGAATGATCATGAAATATATGAAGATAATAGGAAAATGAACACATATGGCATATAACCAGGTGTATATTATGTTACCTGAGCATTATAGGTGTGGAATGATCATAAAATATCTGTAGATAATAGGAGAATGAACGCATATGTCATATAACCAGGTGTATATTATGTTACCTGAGCATTATAGGTGTGGAATGAACATGAAATATCTGTAGATAATAGGAGAATGAACGCATATGGCATATAACCAGGTGTATATTATGTTACCTGAGCATTATAGGTGTGGAATGAACATGAAATATCTGTAGATAATAGGAGAATGAACGTATATGGCATATAACCAGGTGTATATTATGTTACCTGAGCATTATAGGTGTGGAATGAACATGAAATATCTGTAGATAATAGGAGAATGAATGCATATGGCATATAACCAGGTGTATATTATGTTACCTGAGCATTATAGGTGTGGAATGAACATGAAATATCTGTAGATAATAGGAGAATGAATGCATATGGCATATAACCAGGTGTATATTATGTTACCTGAGCATTATAGGTGTGGAATGAACATGAAATATCTGTAGATAATAGGAGAATGAACGCATATGGCATATAACCAGGTGTATATTATGTTACCTGAGCATTATAGGTGTGGAATGAACATGAAATATCTGTAGATAATAGGAGAATGAATGCATATGGCATATAACCAGGTGTATATTATGTTACCTGAGCATTATATGTGTGGAATGATCATGAAATATCTGTAGATAATAGGAGAATGAACGGATATGGCATATAACCAGGTGTATATTACGTTACCTGAGCATTATAGGTGTGGAATGATCATGAAATATCTGTAGATAATAGGAGAATGAACGCATATGGCATATAACCAGGTGTATATTATGTTACCTGAGCATTATAGGTGTGGAATGATCATGAAATATATGAAGATAATAGGAAAATGAACACATATGGCATATAACCAGGTGTATATTATGTTACCTGAGCATTATAGGTGTGGAATGATCATGAAATATCTGTAGATAATAGGAGAATGAACGCATATGTCATATAACCAGGTGTATATTATGTTACCTGAGCATTATAGGTGTGGAATGAACATGAAATATCTGTAGATAATAGGAGAATGAACGCATATGGCATATAACCAGGTGTATATTATGTTACCTGAGCATTATAGGTGTGGAATGAACATGAAATATCTGTAGATAATAGGAGAATGAACGCATATGGCATATAACCAGGTGTATATTATGTTACCTGAGCATTATAGGTGTGGAATGATCATGAAATATCTGTAGATAACAGGAGAATGAAAGCATATGCCATATAACCAGGTGTATATTATGTTACCTGAGCATTATAGGTGTGGAATGATCATGAAATATCTGTAGATAACAGGAGAATGAAAGCATATGCCATATAACCAGGTGTATATTATGTTACCTGAGCATTATAGGTGTGGAATGAACATGAAATATATGTATATAATAGGAGAATGAACGCATATGGCATATAACCAGGTGTATATTATGTTACCTGAGCATTATAGGTGTAGAATGATCATGAAATATCTGTGGATATTAGGAGAATGAATGCATATGGCATATAACCAGGTGTATATTACGTTACCTGAGCATTATAGGTGTGGAATGATCATGAAATATCTGTAGATAATAGGAGAATGAAAGCATATGCCATATAACCAGGTGTATATTATGTTACCTGAGCATTATAGGTGTGGAATGATCATGAAATATCTGTAGATAATAATAGAATGAATGCATATGGCATATAACCAGGTGTATATTATGTTACCTGAGCATTATAGGTGTGGAATGATCATGAAATATCTGTAGATAATAGGAGAATGAATGCATATGGCATATAACCAGGTGTATATTATGTTACCTGAGCATTATAGGTGTGGAATGATCATGAAATATCTGTAGATAATAGGAGAATGAACGCATATGCCATATAACCAGGTGTATATTACGTTACCTGAGCATTATAGGTGTGGAATGATCATGAAATATCTGTAGATAATAATAGAATGAATGCATATGGCATATAACCAGGTGTATATTATGTTACCTGAGCATTATAGGTGTGGAATGATCATGAAATATCTGTAGATAATAGGAGAATGAATGCATATGGCATATAACCAGGTGTATATTATGTTACCTGAGCATTATAGGTGTGGAATGATCATGAAATATCTGTAGATAATAGGAGAATGAATGCATCTGGCATATAACCAGGTGTATATTATGTTACCTGAGCATTATAGGTGTGGAATGAACATGAAATATCTGTAGATAACAGGAGAATGAAAGCATATGGCATATAACCAGGTGTATATTACGTTACCTGAGCATTATAGGTGTGGAATGATCATGAAATATCTGTAGATAATAATAGAATGAATGCATATGGCATATAACCAGGTGTATATTATGTTACCTGAGCATTATAGGTGTGGAATGATCATGAAATATCTGTAGATAATAGGAGAATGAATGCATATGGCATATAACCAGGTGTATATAATGTTACCTGAGCATTATAGGTGTGGAATGATCATGAAATATCTGTAGATAATAGGAGAATGAAGGCATATGCCATATAACCAGGTGTATATTATGTTACCTGAGCATTATAGGTGTGGAATGAACATGAAATATCTGTAGATAATAGGAAAATGAACGCATATGCCATATAACCAGGTGTATATTATGTTACCTGAGCATTATAGGTGTGGAATGATCATGAAATATCTGTAGATAACAGGAGAATGAACGCATATGCCATATAACCAGGTGTATATTATGTTACCTGAGCATTATAGGTGTGGAATGATCATGAAATATCTGTAGATAATAATAGAATGAATGCATATGGCATATAACCAGGTGTACATTATGTTACCTGAGCATTATAGGTGTGGAATGATCATGAAATATCTGTAGATAATAGGAGAATGAATGCATATGGCATATAACCAGGTGTATATTATGTTACCTGAGCATTATAGGTGTGGAATGATCATGAAATATCTGTAGATAATAGGAGAATGAATGCATATGGCATATAACCAGGTGTATATTATGTTACCTGAGCATTATAGGTGTGGAATGATCATGAAATATCTGTAGATAATAGGAGAATGAATGCATCTGGCATATAACCAGGTGTATATTATGTTACCTGAGCATTATAGGTGTGGAATGAACATGAAATATCTGTAGATAACAGGAGAATGAAAGCATATGGCATATAACCAGGTGTATATTACGTTACCTGAGCATTATAGGTGTGGAATGATCATGAAATATCTGTAGATAATAATAGAATGAATGCATATGGCATATAACCAGGTGTATATTATGTTACCTGAGCATTATAGGTGTGGAATGATCATGAAATATCTGTAGATAATAGGAGAATGAATGCATATGGCATATAACCAGGTGTATATTATGTTACCTGAGCATTATAGGTGTGGAATGATCATGAAATATCTGTAGATAATAGGAGAATGAATGCATCTGGCATATAACCAGGTGTATATTATGTTACCTGAGCATTATAGGTGTGGAATGAACATGAAATATCTGTAGATAACAGGAGAATGAAAGCATATGGCATATAACCAGGTGTATATTACGTTACCTGAGCATTATAGGTGTGGAATGATCATGAAATATCTGTAGATAATAATAGAATGAATGCATATGGCATATAACCAGGTGTATATTATGTTACCTGAGCATTATAGGTGTGGAATGATCATGAAATATCTGTAGATAATAGGAGAATGAATGCATATGGCATATAACCAGGTGTATATTATGTTACCTGAGCATTATAGGTGTGGAATGATCATGAAATATCTGTAGATAATAGGAGAATGAAGGCATATGCCATATAACCAGGTGTATATTATGTTACCTGAGCATTATAGGTGTGGAATGAACATGAAATATCTGTAGATAATAGGAAAATGAACGCATATGCCATATAACCAGGTGTATATTATGTTACCTGAGCATTATAGGTGTGGAATGATCATGAAATATCTGTAGATAATAGGAGAATGAATGCATATGGCATATAACCAGGTGTACATTATGTTACCTGAGCATTATAGGTGTGGAATGATCATGAAATATCTGTAGATAATAGGAGAATGAATGCATCTGGCATATAACCAGGTGTATATTATGTTACCTGAGCATTATAGGTGTGGAATGATCATGAAATATCTGTAGATAACAGGAGAATGAACGCATATGCCATATAACCAGGTGTATATTATGTTACCTGAGCATTATAGGTGTGGAATGATCATGAAATATCTGTAGATAATAATAGAATGAATGCATATGGCATATAACCAGGTGTACATTATGTTACCTGAGCATTATAGGTGTGGAATGATCATGAAATATCTGTAGATAATAACAGAATGAATGCATATGGCATATAACCAGGTGTATATTATGTTACCTGAGCATTATAGGTGTGGAATGATCATGAAATATCTGTAGATAATAATAGAATGAACGCATATGGCATATAACCAGGTGTATATTATGTTACCTGAGCATTATAGGTGTGGAATGATCATGAAATATCTGTAGATAATAGGAGAATGAATGCATATGGCATATAACCAGGTGTATATTATGTTACCTGAGCATTATAGGTGTGGAATGATCATGAAATATCTGTAGATAATAGGAGAATGAATGCATCTGGCATATAACCAGGTGTATATTATGTTACCTGAGCATTATAGGTGTGGAATGATCATGAAATATCTGTAGATAACAGGAGAATGAACGCATATGCCATATAACCAGGTGTATATTATGTTACCTGAGCATTATAGGTGTGGAATGATCATGAAATATCTGTAGATAATAATAGAATGAATGCATATGGCATATAACCAGGTGTACATTATGTTACCTGAGCATTATAGGTGTGGAATGATCATGAAATATCTGTAGATAATAGGAAAATGAACGCATATGGCATATAACCAGGTGTATATTATGTTACCTGAGCATTATAGGTGTGGAATGATCATGAAATATCTGTAGATAATAGGAGAATGAATGCATATGGCATATAACCAGGTGTATATTATGTTACCTGAGCATTATAGGTGTGGAATGATCATGAAATATCTGTAGATAATAGGAGAATGAATGCATATGGCATATAACCAGGTGTATATTATGTTACCTGAGCATTATAGGTGTAGAATGATCATGAAATATCTGTGGATATTAGGAGAATGAATGCATATGGCATATAACCAGGTGTATATTATGTTACCTGAGCATTATAGGTGTGAAATGATCATGAAATATCTGTATATAATAGGAAAATGAACGCATATGGCATATAACCAGGTGTATATCATGTTACCTGAGCATTATAGGTGTGGAATGAACATGAAATATATGTATATAATAGGAGAATGAACGTATATGGCATATAACCAGGTGTATATTATGTTACCTGAGCATTATAGGTGTGGAATGATCATGAAATATATGTAGATAATAGGAAAATGAACGCATATGCCATATAACCAGGTGTATATTATGTTACCTGAGCATTATAGGTGTGGAATGATCATGAAATATCTGTAGATAATAGGAAAATGAATGCATATGGCATATAACCAGGTGTATATTATGTTACCTGAGCATTATAGGTGTGGAATGAACATGAAATATATGTATATAATAGGAGAATGAACGCATATGGCATATAACCAGGTGTATATTATGTTACCTGAGCATTATAGGTGTAGAATGATCATGAAATATCTGTGGATATTAGGAGAATGAATGCATATGGCATATAACCAGGTGTATATTATGTTACCTGAGCATTATAGGTGTGAAATGATCATGAAATATCTGTATATAATAGGAAAATGAACGCATATGGCATATAACCAGGTGTATATCATGTTACCTGAGCATTATAGGTGTGGAATGAACATGAAATATATGTATATAATAGGAGAATGAACGTATATGGCATATAACCAGGTGTATATTATGTTACCTGAGCATTATAGGTGTAGAATGATCATGAAATATCTGTAGATAATATGAAAATGAACAGTAGATAATAATAGAATGACACTGGGTCCCGGGGCAACCATCCGTATCCATGGAGCGGTTAACATCTGGCTGCCACTACATCTCCCCCGGGTATCCCACAACAGCAGCGGTGGTGTCCCACTTCACCACACACCGTGGGTGGCGTCACAGACATTCTACAATTACAATCAATCCCGTGCAAATACGTCCCCCTTTTATTCGGAGTGACCACGAGACCCCCAGGTCCGGGGAACCCCTCGAGCCGTACCGTAGGCCCCGGATCCGAGCAGCGGCGGCTGCTGACACGGGGGGCGGCACAGGTACATCACAGGGAATTGGAGGCGCCTTCGAGAGAGTCTTTACGGTTGGATAGTGTACATCTCAATGCTATAGGTAAGGATTTTTGGATGATGGATTTGAGGGCCGGCAGTGAGCAAGCCTTGGCTGTATGGTGGGTCCAGGTCTGCGGCGGGGGAGATGGTTTAGAGCAGGGGCCTCAAACTCGGCTGGGTGTATGGGCCGCACAGAGGAAAAAATAATTTGGGGGGCCGCATTCCTTGCAGGACAAAGTGACATTTTTACTGGTACCAAATATATATATATATATATACACATATATATACACACACACACACAGTAGTGACCAAAAGTTTGGACACACTTTATCATCTCTAGAACAACTGTTAAGAGGAGACTTTGTGCAGCAGCCTTCATGGTAAAATAGCTGCTAGGAAACCACTGCTAAGGACAGGCAACAAGCAGAAGAGACTTGTTTGGGCTAAAGAACACAAGGAATGGACTAATGGATCACCAAAAAGAGCCAGACTGCCCATCACTATTCCACAGACTCCGGAGTGAAGCTGAGGGGACGGTCTCCGGCCCCAGATCCACAGTGATTGGAGAGATCGGTCACAAGGCCGGTCTCTCCAATCAGAGCTGGGGGCGCGTGAAACTGAGGTCACCCAGCTCCAGCCAATGATCGGTGCTACAGCTGCACTGATCAGGGCTGGATTTCAATGTTTTAGCCATTTTCAATGGCTTAAAACATTACAGTGGCTGTGATTGGCTGAGCAGTGTTCGTCAGCCAATCACAGCCTCCGTAGGTCTGAGGAGGAGACACCGCCCCTCCTGAGGCCAGGCAGAGGTCCCCTCCTCCCCGACTAGGGTATTTGCAGCGATCGCACCCTCCGGGGCTAAGGGGCCACGATGTCGCCATGACGTACTGGGGACGTCACAGGTCCTTAAGTACCAGGGAGCCATGATGTACCCAGTATGTCATAGGTCGCTAAGGGGTTAATTTGCTGTCCTTCACATACAAAAAAAAAAAAAAAAAAACAACAAAAAAACCCACCATTCTTCTTCCCTGTCCCGCGTTCCCTCGGCTGCCTCATCTCTGCTTCTTGCTGTCTGCAGGCCGTGCCCCCGGTGACTATCGGGGGCCGTGGAGGCCGGTGCCCCCGGTGACTATCGCGGCCCGTGGAGGCCGGTGCCCCCGGTGACTATCGCGGCCCGTGCAGAGGCCACAGCCCCTGTCCGTGATTTATGTCAGATGATTGTTTTGCCCGCGCTGCGCTCGCAGAGTCAGGCTCTCTGTGCACAACTATTCCTCCAAAGCAGCCGTCCACCAATCAGAGGTGAGCAGCCGAGCTCAGGCAGTTTCCATTGGAGGAATAGTTGTGCAGAGAGCGCTGGACTCAGAGCGCAGCGCGGGCAAAACATTCATCTGACATAAAGTGCAGACAGTGGCTGTGGCCCCTGCATCGGCCGCGATACTCACCAGGGGCACAAAGCAGCCTTAGGGGCCACACGAAGAAGCCTGAGGAGCCGCGCGAAGCAGCCTGAGGGGCCGCACGAAGGAGCCTGAGGGGCCGCACGAAGGAGCCTGAGGGGCCGCACGAAGGAGCCTGAGGGGCCGCACGAAGGAGCCTGAGGGGCCGCACGAAGGAGCCTGAGGGGCCGCACGAAACAGCCTGAGGGGCCGCACGAAACAGCCTGAGGGGCCGCACGAAACAGCCTGAGGGGCCGCACGAAACAGCCTGAGGGGCCGCACGAAGGAGCCTGAGGGGCCGCACGAAGGAGCCCGAGGGGCCGCACGAAGAAGCCCGAGGGGCCGCGCGAAGAAGCCCGAGGGGCCGCGCGAAGAAGCCCGAGGGGCCGCGCGAAGAAGCCCGAGGGGCCGCGCGAAGAAGCCCGAGGGGCCGCGCGAAGCAGCCTGAGGGGCCGCGCGAAGAAGCCTGAGGGGCCGCGCGAAGCAGTCTGAGGGGCCGCATGCGGGCCGCGTGTTTGAGACCTCTGGTTTAGAGGCTGGTTAATTGGTCATGTCCTTCAATAAGTAGCAGTAGTGGGAAATGTGGCATCTGTTACAGCCCCATGGAAGCAGCGGGCATAGGTCCTGCTGGGCTAGGGGTATTAATTATGGGATATTAGTGCCTCTGTCCCTGGCGGGAGCGGTGCGGGCTGGGGATTCCCAATGTGTTGGCTTCTCCTCCTGATTAGCCCTATTAGCTGTTTATAGCCTCTTGATAGTGACATTCTTTATGCTGTTGTTGTCGGGTCGTCAGTGTCGTGGGAGATCCGGGTTTTTGTGACTAAATATGTAATAAAATTCTGCCGTGTCCGTTTTACCCAAGTCTCTAACAAGTTGTGTTATTGTCTCTCAAGTTGTCGGACCTTTTTACTCCGCGTAAACCGATCTGCGGTGACATCTGCACCGTCCGTGTCCCTGGCGGATACTCGGAGATTCCTGCGCAGATTTCCCCATACACTCACGCCAGATGCAGAAAATCTGCAGGTAAAAAGCACCGGTAACCGGCAGACGACTTCGTGACCGCACCAAAAACAAAGCAGCTTAATATAAAGCACGACGGACCAAAAAGAGGCAAAAATGTACAAAAACACAAGTAACATCAGTAATCAGGTGCAGCAATAAAAGCTACTGTGGCGCCCTGGACAAGCAGGGGCCACAGAGAACAACACCTACACACCCCACACTCCCGGTCAGGCACACCTAAGTCAGACACAAAACCCTTGTTGCCTTCCTTCAGGGGCTGATGTCCACACCAGGGGGGTGGAGCCAGGCGGTTGGTTCCGCCCACCGAGGAGTTCACAGTCCTGGAGGCGGGAAAAGCAGGCAGATCAGTTTTGAGTAGAGTTGGAGGAGGAAGTAAAGTGGCAGTTAAGCAGCCTGAAGTTGGTCCGGGTGTGTGGCCCGGACGGATCAGCAAGGTTGGCAGACGGTGGTGACCGTCTGCAGGAGTGGCCTATCGGAGCTAACCGTAAGGACCGTGGACGGGCGGTGGCCCGGCGGTACCGGACCGGTACGCAAAGAGAAGCCAGCACCACCCGGCAGGGGCTTACGGACCCCGGCAAGGCTAGGAGTCGCCGTGAATTTGCCAAATCCGTTAGCGAAGGGAACCTCCTGGGTTTCCCAGCAGCCAAGACCCGACAGAAGGCAACAGTCCAACCGAGAGAGGGAAACACAGTCACCGCCAAGGCTAAAGTTCCCAGGGCCAGAGCCTGCGGGCAAAAGGGGCTCTTTCAGCAACCTTCAAGCTGGGGAGCGGGTTACCGGTGGGAACCCATTGGAACCGTTTACACTACAAAAGGTGCATGGAAAGGCAGTCACCATCAACCTGCCGGGAGACACAACACCGCAGCCGTCTGTGGGACCCGTCCATCCATCCAGCCGTGTGTTTTACCGAGAACTGTGTCCTCATCATTGGCTGAGTGAGTACCACCGTGCTGTGCGGCACAGCGCTGCCCCCGCGACCCTGCACCTCACCAGGCCCCGTAACCCGCCTGCCATCCATCCCTACCCCATCACTGGGCCCCGGGACAACCAACCCCCTACCCACGGAGGGGAGAACTAACAACAAAGCTGCTCCCTGTCACCGCTCCCGGGATCCCCGTCCAGAGCAGCGGTGGTGTCACAACTTCACCACAACCGTGGGTGGCGTCACGGATAATATCAAATCCCCACAATCAAAACCCCCTTTTCACTCACGGGCGAGGAACGCCACTCGAGTCCCCGGGATCCGGCACACCGCTTGAGCCACCACCGAGCAGCAGCAGCAGCAGCCGGACCCGAGCAGTGGGAGAGCGCAGCGTCCCCTCCTCCGCCCGCGACACTACAAGATCAGAAATGCACCAAACCCTCATCATGGGACGTGGCCTCACGTGGTCGCTCTGGATTTTGTGGGAAACCCCGCAGCAGCGAGAAGGGGGTACCGGCTGCTGTAAGTTACGATATTGATTCCCCTGACAGCTTCTATGGCAGAGATCCTGGGGGACGAGGGGTGCAGGTGACCGCAGAGGGGGACGAGGGGTGCAGGTAACCGCAGAGGGGGACGAGGGGTGCAGGTAACCGCAGAGGGGGACGAGGGGTGCAGGTAACCGCAGAGGGGGACGAGGGGTGCAGGTAACCGCAGAGGGGGACGAGGGGTGCAGGTAACCGCAGAGGGGGACGAGGGGTGCAGGTAACCGCAGAGGGGGACGAGGGGTGCAGGTAACCGCAGAGGGGGACGAGGGGTGCAGGTAACCGCAGAGGGGGACGAGGGGTGCAGGTAACCGCAGAGGGGGACGAGGGGTGCAGGTAACCGCAGAGGGGGACGAGGGGTGCAGGTAACCGCAGAGGGGGACGAGGGGTGCAGGTAACCGCAGAGGGGGACGAGGGGTGCAGGTGACCGCAGAGGGGGACGAGGGGTGCAAGTGACCGGAGAGGGGGACGAGGGGTGCAGGTGACCGCAGAGGGGGACGAGGGGTGCAGGTAACCGCAGAGGGGGACGAGGGGTGCAGGTAACCGCAGAGGGGGACGAGGGGTGCAGGTGACCGGAGAGGGGGACGAGGGGTGCAGGTGACCGGAGAGGGGGATGAGGGGTGCAGGTGACTGGAGAGGGGGATGAGGGGTGCAGGTGACCGGAGAGGGGGATGAGGGGTGCAGGTGACTGGAGAGGGGGATGAGGGGTGCAGGTGACTGGAGAGGGGGACGAGGGGTGCAGGTAACCGGAGAGGGGGACGAGGGGTGCAGGTGACTGGAGAGGGGGACGAGGGGTGCAGGTGACTGGAGAGGGGGACGAGGGGTGCAGGTGACTGGAGAGGGGGATGAGGGGTGCAGGTGACTGGAGAGGGGGATGAGAGGTGCAGGTGACTGGAGAGGGGGATGAGGGGTGCAGGTCACTGGAGAGGGGGATGAGGGGTGCAGGTCACTGGAGAGGGGGATGAGGGGTGCAGGTCACTGGAGAGGGGGATGAGGGGTGCAGGTCACTGGAGAGGGGGATGAGGGGTGCAGGTGACTGGAGAGGGGGACGAAGGGTGCAGGTGACTGGAGAGGGGGATGAGGGGTGCAGGTGACTGGAGAGGGGGATGAGGGGTGCAGGTGACTGGAGAGGGGGATGAGGGGTGCAGGTGACTGGAGAGGGGGACAGGTGACTGGAGAGGGGGATGAGGGGTGCAGGTGACTGGAGAGGGGGAGGAGGGGTGCAGGTGACTGGAGAGGGGGATGAGGGGTGCAGGGGGATCTGATCGAGCCCTCACACTTTGCGCTGCCATCGCTCAGGTTTCCGCCCTCAGGAGACCTCTGTGATTATCTGAGGAGGAAGTTTCCGGATTTCCACAGCTTCTGTGTGTCTTGAAGTCAGATGATGAGTAATTTCCTAAAATCCCTTCCACCTGATCGCTGACTGTCCGCCTCTCGCCCACACTCCCCGTTTCCACCTGTTCGCTGACCGTCCGCCTCTCGCCCACACTCCCCGTTTCCACCTGTTCGCTGACCGTCCGCCTCTCGCCCACACCCCCGTTTCCACCTGATCGCTGACCGTCCGCCTCTCGCCCACACTCCCCGTTTCCACCTGATCGCTGACCGTCCGCCTCTCGCCCACACTCCCCGTTTCCACCTGATCGCTGACCGTCCGCCTCTCGCCCACACTCCCCGTTTCCACCTGATCGCTGACCGTCCGCCTCTCGCCCACACTCCCCGTTTCCACCTGATCGCTGACCGTCCGCCTCTCGCCCACACTCCCCATTTCCACCGGCTGACCCCTGAAGTCATCCTTTCCATGCACGCTACAATGATTCAGGTCTGCGGCTCTACTGACACATTTCTTACCGGATGATTCCTGCAAAACTGATGCAAGGAGGGAAAGTCATTCCTGCATCATCCCACCGCGGACTTTCCCCTTCTGCAATGGGGTCCTTAAAGGACCAGTCCACATTTCCACAAGAGCCTTCATGGCAGAGGCTCTGCTTTCCCAGGCCCCTGAATGGCACATCCATGCAGAGATCTAGGAATATGTCTGCGTTAGTAATTGGATTTATTTCCATCTGTTCAATGTCCCTGCATTAAGACATAAGTCAGAGCCATATCTGATTCTGGTCTCCATCTTGTTGTTTCCTTTCCACCCAAGTGCCCTAGAAAAGTGACTAATGGGGCCACAAAAAGTGCACTGTGATGTGGTCTGCTGCGCTCCAAAAGGGGAAAAGGCCCCAAATGAATGTTTCCACGTCCCTCCGAGACAGAAGGCCACAGTGAGATCCCTAACCGAAGCCAAGGGAGAGCGAACTGTGCTCCGAATGTGGCACCCGTGGGCTTCAGGCGCCACAAGGTATTACACCATTTTTAAGGGTTAATATCTATCCGGGTCAGGAGGGGGTTAACTGTCCGTGCCTTCACAAAACCACACACATACAACAGTAGGTGCTTTCCGGCACCCCCTCTTCTCCTGATGTGCTAGGTGGACTAGGGCAGGCAGGGGAGCCAGCCATCACGAAGCATGGGACTTCCCCAGGCGCTAGGACAACCCCTGGGGTCGCGCACCACTTGGGGTAGAAGTAGGCGCAACCATCTCACTAGAGCAGACCTTCCCGGGCACAGCTCGGGATAACATCTCGCACTGACAACAGGAGTCCAGTGTTCCTCTCTCTTCGTGGGCCCGTGGCTTGGCAGGAGGCTCGGCCCGGGTTCCGGATAGCAACCGAGGGACACGTCACTAAAAGACTTTCACGGGCACCGGCGGTGACTGCCGACTATCCGGGATCAGCTGGATCGCATCGTGGCAGAGATCGGTACTCTGGGGCAACGCCTGAACTACCTGTGAGTAAAAGACCTGAAACCGCAGCCCCTGCCTCTCACTTGCTGGCGCCGGCACCCAGCACTGCGGCGCCATTGGGGTTTACCACCATTCCCATGCGTCCTCCATCATCCTTCCCGGGGTAACCCCACTTCGCCTGTGGGGAGTGACACCATCCTGGCTGCGACCAATACCATCAGCCCCAGAGAGCAGCACCCGCAGTGGCGGACCATCCCTGGCCGCGTACCATAGGTGGTGTCATGATCCTACAAGACTTTTCTCACCGTTACTACCATTCCTCCATTCCTGCCTCCCGTCCACTGCCTTCCCTCCCTCCTGTACGTATTGAAACCGGGCCAGGACAGCCCGTGACAATGCAGAGGATCTGTACCCCTGACCCGGCGACGTGTCGGGTGAAAACCCCTTGACCCCAGGGTGTTACACGAACATCTGACCAAACAACGACCCAAGTGAGAAGTGGAAGCCATCGACTGTCGGCCCCCTGCCGAAGAAGGTGAGCCCAGGGGGTAGCGGAACCTGAGGGCCACAAAGCCCTCCTACACCGATTAGGAGACAACCTGTAAGGGAACCACAACCTGAAGAGTCCTAGTGACCAGACAAATGAAGAAGCGCCAAATGAATAGTGAAGATGATCAGTGTAACTGGCTGGACCGTCAGCCGGGTGCGTGCTAAATAAGTGTGTAGAGAAATGCTGGGCAAAATGGCCAGGACACGTGGGTGCCCCAGGCCCAGAAAGTTAGAGCACCCCAGGGTCACCACTCCTGGAACACTTCACACCTCGACCTACTGGCATCAATCCTAGAGGGCCAGGGTCTCCATTGAATGACTACATGAGCCCCCCGGAATACTAACAGCTCACCGTGCGTCGTGTACCTGTATACCAGGGCGGCCCCCTGACATGAGCTGCCTTTCCCAAACATACTACACTTGAGAGTGAGCCCTCTATAGTTCAGGGGATTCCTATGTGACAGGGCCGGGTGTGAATACGACCTCTGCACCCCCTGACATATATCCTGAGGAGCAGCCATCAGGCATGTGAGTAATGATCCTGTCTACAGGAGGTTGTGTGGTGAGCACGGCCAGCGCCCCCTCTTCTACTCATGGGCTCCTCGTGTCCCCTCTTCTCCTGATGAGCTGCCGGCGCCCCCTCTTCTGATGTACAGCCAGGACCCCCTCTTCTCCTGATGAGCTGCCGGCGCCCCCTCTTCTGATGTACAGCCAGGACCCCCTCTTCTCCTGATGAGCTGCCGGCGCCCCCTCTTCTGATGTACAGCCAGGACCCCCTCTTCTCCTGATGAGCTGCCGGCGCCCCCTCTTCTGATGTACAGCCAGGACCCTCTCTTCTCCTGATGTACAGCCGGTGCCCCCTCTATTCCTGATGTATGGCTGGCGCCCCCTCTTCTCCTCATGGATAACCAGCACCCCCTCTTCTCCTGATGTACAGCCGGCACCCCCTCTTGTTCTGATGTGCGGCCGGCGCCCCCTCTTCTCCTGATGTGCGGCCAGCTCCCCCTCTTCTCCTGATGTACAGCCGGCGCCCCCTCTTCTTCTGATGTACGGCCGGTGCCCCCTCTTCTCCTGATGTGCGGCCAGCGCCCCCTCTTCTCCTGATGTACGGTCGGCGCCCCCTCTTCTGATGTACAGCTAGGACCCCCTCTATTCGATGTACAGCCGGTGCCCCCTCTTCTCCTGATGTACAGCCGGCGCCCCCTCTATTCCTGATGTGCGGCCGTCACCCCCTCTTCTTCTGATGTACAGCCGGCACCCCTCTTCTTCTCATGTACAGCCAGTTCCCCCTCTTCTCCTGATGTACAGCCGGCGCCCCCTCTTCTTCTGATGTACGGCCGGTGCCCCCTCTTCTCCTGATGTACGGCCGGTGCCCCCTCTTCTCCTGATGTGCGGCCAGCGCCCCCTCTTCTCCTGATGTACGGTCGGCGCCCCCTCTTCTGATGTACAGCTAGGACCCCCTCTATTCGATGTACAGCCGGTGCCCCCTCTTCTCCTGATGTACAGCCGGCGCCCCCTCTATTCCTGATGTACAGCCGGCACCCCCTCTTCTTCTGATGTACGGCCGGTGCCCCCTCTTCTCCTGATGTGCGGCCAGCGCCCCCTCTTCTCCTGATGTACGGTCGGCGCCCCCTCTTCTGATGTACAGCTAGGACCCCCTCTATTCGATGTACAGCCGGTGCCCCCTCTTCTTCTGATGTACAGCCGGCGCCCCCTCTATTCCTGATGTGCGGCCGGCGCCCCCTCTTCTCTTGATGTACAGCCGGCGCCCCCTCTTCTCCTGATGTGCGGCCGGCGCCCCCTCTATTCCTGATGGATAACCAGCACCCCCTCTTCTCCTGGTGTACAGCTGGCACCCCTTCTCCTGATGTGCGGCTGGCGCCCCCTCTTCTCCTGATGTACGGCAAGTGCCCCCTCTTCTCCTGATGTACAGCCGGTGCCCCCTCTTCTTCTGATGTACGGCCGGCGCCCCCTCTTCTCCTGATGTGTGGCTAGCGCCGCCTCTTCTCCTGATGTGCGGCTGGCGCCCCCTCTTCTCCTGATGTGCGGCTAGCGCCGCCTCTTCTCCTGATGTGCGGCCGGCACCCCCTCTTCTCCTGATGTACAGCCGGCGCCCCCTCTTCTTCTGATGTACGGCCGGCGCCCCCTCTTCTCCTGATGTGCGGCAAGTGCCTCCTCTTCTTCTGATGTACAGCCGGCGCCCCCTCTTCTCCTGATATGCGGCTGGCGCCGCCTCTTCTCCTGATGGATGGCCGGCACCCCCTCTTCTCCTGATGTGCGGCCAGCGCCCCCTCTTCTCCTGATGGATGGCCGGCGCCCCTCTTCTCCTGATGGATGGCCGGCACCCCCTCTTCTCCTGATGTGCGGCCAGCACCCCCTCTTCTCCTGATGGATGGCCGGCACCCCCTCTTCTCCTGATGGATGGCCAGCACCCCCTCTTCTCCTGATGTGTGGCCGTCGCCCCCTCTTCTCCTGATGGATGGCCAGCACCCCCTCTTCTCCTGATGGATGGCCGGCGCCCCTCTTCTCCTGATGGATGGCCGGCACCCCTTCTTCTCCTGATGTGTGGCCGTCGCCCCCTCTTCTCCTGATGGATGGCCGGCACCCCCTCTTCTCCTGATGGATGGCCGGCGCCCCTCTTCTGATGTCAGGACCAGACACGTCCTCCTTCTCTTGGGATTTGACACCAGATGCTGCCGGATTCCTCCAGACGATATTTAGATGAGGATGATGAGGATAATGATTCACCTTTATGAAGAGTGAAGACACCACCAGGCTGACACCATGGAAATATTTCCTCAGTGCATTCTCGTGCGGGACGTGACCCGCCATCCAGTGCACGTCCTCATGTGGACAGATGAGGTGGTGATGGAGGCGGATGCTTCCCCCTCACAGTAGCCGGCTTCTCCTCCACATTCATCCTCCTCCTCAGCTGTAGCATCCGTCAGATTGTGACACCGCGACTTTCATAATTATTGAACATTTTCTTTATACAATGTTTTATAAGTTTGTGTTTTCTGTATAATTAGTGTCCTTTATGTGAGGTGGAGGTTGTGCGCTCCCGTCTGCCGGTGTGAACAGCGCTCGATGTCACCATGGCACAAATGCATTCTACATCTATCCCCCTTCCCTTAAGGGGGCTTTACACGCTGCGACATCGCTAATGCGGAGTTGTTGGGGTCACGGAATTGGTGACGCACATCCGGTCGCTTTAGCGATGTTGCTGCGTGTGACACCTATGAGCGATTTTTCATCGTTGCAAAAACGTGCAAAATCGCTCATCGGTGACATGGGGGTCCATTCTCGATTATCGTTACTGCAGCAGTAACGATGTAGTTCGTCGCTCTTGCGGCAGCACACATCGCTATGTGTGACACCGCAGGAGCGAGGAACCTCTCCTTACCTGCCTCCCGCCCGCTATGAGGAAGGAAGGAGGTGGGCGGGATGTTCCGGCCACTCATCTCCGCCCCTCCGCTTATATTGGGCGGCCGTTCAGTGACGTCGCTGTGACGCCGCACGGACCGCCCCCTTAGAAAGGAGGCGGTTCGCCGGTCACAGCGACGTCGCCGGGCAGGTAAGTAGTGTGACGGGTCCGGGCGATGTTGTGCGGCACGGGCTGCGATTTGCCCGTGTCGCACAACAGATGGGGGCGGGTACCCACGCTAGCGATATCGGGACCGATATCGCAGCGTGTAAAGTAGCCTTAAGGGCGGCTTTGCACGTTGCGACATTGCAGGTGCGATGTCGGTGGGGTCAAATCGAAAGTGACGCACATCCGGCGTCGCAGTCGATATCGCAACGTGTAAAACCTTTTTGATACGATGAACGAGCGCAAAAGTGTCGTTATCGTATCATCGCTGCAGCCTCCGACATTTCCATAATGCCGGTGCAGCGACAGGTGCGATGTTGTTCCTCGCTCCTGCGGTAGCACTCATCGCTGTGTATGAAGCCGCAGGAGCGAGGAACATCTCCTTACCTGCCGCCAGCGGCTGCAATGAGAAGGAAGGAGGTGGGTGGGATGTTACGTCCCGCTCATCTCCACCCCTCCGCTTCAATTGGCCGCCTGCCGTGTGATGTCGCTGTGACGCCGCACGACCCGCCCCCCTAAGGAAGGAGGCGGGTCGCCGGCCAGAGGGACGTCGCACAGCAGGTAAGTGCGTGTGAAGCTGCCGTAGCGATAATAATCGCTATGGCAGCTTTCACTAGGTAACGCACGTGCGACAGGGGCGGGACTATCGCTGCAGCATCGGTAACACATTGTTACCGATTAAAAGAAGAAGGTTTTGGTACCGTGTTAGGCAGTTGAAAAATGATTGATTGCTCTCAGTGAGAGAAACAAAAATAATTATATAACAAAAATATATTTTATAATATAATTATTTTTGTTTCTCTCACTGAGAGCAATCAATCATTGTTACCGATGTCGCAACGTGAAAAGCCCGCCTTAGTATTCCTGTAGTATCCCTGTTGGTCTAGGAGTTAGTGACAGTGCTCTTCTAATGCTCCTGGTGGTCCCGAGGTTATAGTGTTCCTCTAATGTCACCTTTTGATGTAGACCGGTGTTTCCAGCCTCCAATCCTCCCAACTGATGATATTTTCAGCATAAATTAGTATTGTGCAGATGAAATATATATTATCACATCATCAGAAATTGCTACCGCTTCTTTCACCTTTACAATACTATGGAAAGGCTGAAAACATGATCTGTTGGGAGGCCGCGAGAACTGAAGTCTGGGAAACGCTGGTCGAGAGGTTAGAGATAGTTTTGCTACAATATCCCTGGTGGTCCAGAGGATAGTCAAAGTGCCCCTGCAATATCTATAGGGATCCAGAGGTAAGTAGGTGTCCTGTCATATTCCTGTGTGTCTAGAGGATAATGTTCCCATAATATCCCTTGAGGTGTAGAGTTTAGAGGAAGTGTTCTTGTAATACCCCTGTTGGTCTGGAGGTTAGTGATAGAGTTCCTGTAATATCCTTGTGCATCCAGAGATTAGTTCTACTGCTTCTGAAATATGAATGGTGGTCTAGAGTTTAGCTCTAGTGTTCCTGTAATATCCCTGGGGGTTAGTGACACACCTGGAATATGTCTTGGTGTCTAGAGGAAGGAGAGAGGGGGTTTTCTTTATTTCCATGTTGGTCCGGAGGATACTGATAATGTTCTTGTAATATCCCTGGAGGTTAATGATGTGAGCCACCCCGTGCTCGGCAGCCGAGACGCTCGGGTCCGGACCTTCAGTGGGTGGCTCAAGGGTCTCCGGACCTGGGGCTCCACGGTCACTCCGATTTAAAAAGGGGTTGGCGGTTTGGGGGACGTAAGTGTACAGCCGGAGCCGTGTTTGAGTTTGTGACGCCACCTACGGGATGTGGTGAAGGTGGACACCACCGCTGCAGTTACGGGGCACCCGGGGGAGATGGTAGTGAAGCAAGTTATTAACCCCTCCGTGGGTAGGGATGGTGGCCCCGGGACCCGTTAGGGGGTAGTTGGGTGGTGCAGGGAGATGGGCGGCCAGAGAGCGCTGATGTACTCACGATTAGTAACACACACAAGTCTCTGATAAACCAAGGTGATGGTGGTCGTTGCCCGCAGCCGGCTGCAGTCTGGTCCCCCACCCGGCTGATGGTCTCTGCCTTTCTTCTGCACCGTTTGTGTGATGGTGGACTACCTGTGCCTGCAATGTCAGGAGTCCGCTCCCCAGCTTGTGGTTGACTAAGGAGCCCTTTGCCCACAGACGTTGGCCCGTGGCATCTCTCTGCCGTGGCGGTGGCCTGTTATCCCCCTCGTTGGGCTGTTGTCTTCAGTCAGGACTTTGGGTGGGACAGAACCTATAGTCCTGGCTGCAATCAGTTAATTAGCTAGCCCCCAGTAGCTTCTGGACCTAGCTTCAGGGTCTGAGTACCCCCCTTTGTGCTCCGGTTTCCGAGTCGGTTCCCCAGGTCGGTACCTGCGGGCCACTACCCTGTCCCGGTCTACCACGGTTCCACCGAGCCGTCTTCCCGGCTCTTGCAGACAGAGGCCTCCGTATGCCTCCTAGCCAAAGGTGCCCGTGCTCCAACCCTGGCTCCTGTCAGTTAGTTGCAGACCTGACACACAGGCCTGCTTCCACTTTACTTCACCTCCTAAACTCATCTGACTACTTTTCCCGCCCCAGGCTCTCTGAACTCCTCAGTGGAAGTGTCCAACCACCTGGCTCCGCCCCCTGGTGTGTCCATCAAGCACTGAGGGGGGTGACTAGGGTTTAATGTTTGGCTGCTGTCACCTTGTTAGGGGACTGGTGTAGTGCGGGGCTCTATCTGTGACTACCTGGCCCGGCCAAGGCGTCACAGATGGCGTTCCTATTAATCCCTGCCGGTCTAGAGGTCAGTGATGCCGCTGTGCTGCATATTTTCAAAAGTTCTCACATTCCGTCTTGAAATCGGACGTTTCTTAATGATTTTGATCTGAATTGAAATCTGACAGTGAACACGTTATCGGCTCTTATCTCTATTGTTTCTAGGTTTCCAGGCTGCGTTTCATCGCTGCAGGAAGGTTCCGGAATTCTGACAATTTCTGATATTTATTTAGAGGAAACTCAGCAACTATTCAAATAACTGAAACCCGTGCAATCACTACATCATTGTCACTAGTTTCTCTTTTGCCGGCCTCTCTTATTTTTTGCTGGCCTCTTTTTTTTGCCGGCCTCTCTTATTTTTTGTCGGTCTCTTTTTTTTGCCGGCCTCTTTTTTTTGCTGGCCTCTCTTATTTTTTGCCGGCCTCTCTTATTTTTTGCCGGTCTCTTTTTTTTGCCGGCCTCTCTTATTTTTTGTCGGTCTCTTTTTTTTGCCGGCCTCTCTTATTTTTTGCCGGCCTCTCTTATTTTTTGTCGGTCTCTTTTTTTTTGCCGGCCTCTGTCACGACTTCCCCTGCCCGCAGATCCAGGGGAGGCGGCGAATGTCCGAGAGAAGAGTGGAGCCACTGGACCACAGGGGGAACCCGGACTAACCCTTAGCAGATGGAGGGACTTGACTAAACGCCCACCGCAAGGCGGGACGCCAGGTGCCACTCCCAGGGCAAGAAACCGGGACTGTGGCAGCTGAGGGGGCCAGGGTGACAGCCGGACTGGGGTACAGAACACAGAGCAGGGCCCTGAACAGGAACGAGCAGCATAAGCACCAGCAGACATTAGCCACGAGACACCAGGAGTAGGACGTCAGGCATGGGTCCACAGGCATAGGTCATGGACATCGGGTCAGGCTCCAGACATTGAGCAGAAGTCATCAGACACCGGACATCAGGTAAAGCAAAAACGGACCGCAACAGGGCTGTGCAGCACAGGCATGGACCACAGCAGAGTGATGTCAGCACATCCAGACTTCAGGTTATATAAAAGACGAATTTATTCACAGAACACGGAAGGACTTTGGATACGTCACGCTGCAGGGTATCGGGGCACGTCACGCGGCAGAGTATCGGGCACATCACGCGGCAGAGTATCGGGCACATCACGCGGCAGAGTATCAGGCACATCACGCGGCAGAGTATCGGGCACATCACGCGGCAGGATATCGGGGCACGTCACGCGGCAGAGTATCGGGCACATCACGCAGCAGGGTATCGGGGCACGTCATGCGGCAGAGTATCGGGCACATCACGCAGCAGGGTATCGGGGCACGTCATGCGGCAGAGTATCGGGGCACGTCACGCGGCAGGGTATAAGGGCACGTCACTCGGCAGAGTATCGGGGCACGTCACGCGGCAGAGTATCGGGGCACGTCACGCGGCAGAGTATCGGGGCACGTCACGCGGCAGAGTATCGGGGCACGTCACGCGGCAGGGTATCGGGGCACGTCACGCGGCAGAGTATCGGGGCACGTCACGCGGCAGAGTATCGGGGCACGTCACGCGGCAGAGTATCGGGCACGTCACGCGGCAGGGTATCGGGGCACGTCACGCGGCAGAGTATCGGGGGAACGTCACGCGGCAGAGTATCGGGGCACGTCACGCGGCAGGGTATCGGGGTACGTCACGTGGCAGGGTATCGGGGCACGTCAAGCGGCAGAGTATCGGGGCACGTCACGCGGCAGGGTATCGGGGCACGTCACGCGGCAGAGTATCGGGCACGTCACGCGGCAGAGTATCGGGCACGTCACGCGGCAGAGTATCGGGCACATCACGCAGCAGGGTATCGGGGCACGTCATGCGGCAGAGTATCGGGGCACGTCACGCGGCAGGGTATAAGGGCACGTCACTCGGCAGAGTATCGGGGCACGTCACTCGGCAGAGTATCGGGGCACGTCACGCGGCAGGGTATCGGGGCACGTCACGCGGCAGAGTATCGGGGCACGTCACGCGGCAGAGTATCGGGGCACGTCACGCGGCAGAGTATCGGGCACGTCACGCGGCAGGGTATCGGGGCACGTCACGCGGCAGAGTATCGGAGCACGTCACGCGGCAGAGTATCGGGGCACGTCACGCGGCAGGGTATCGGGGTACGTCACGCGGCAGGGTATCGGGGCACGTCAAGCGGCAGAGTATCGGGGCACGTCACGCGGCAGAGTATCGAGGCACGTCACGGGGCAGAGTATCGGGGCACGTCACGCAGCAGGAACACAAATACAGGACCAGGCTGGAATCCAGGGGGAATGCCAGTAATAAGATACACCAGTCCCTGAATATGCAAGTGTGCCGCTCCAGCAGCGGATCGAACCGTTCAGATCCGTGGGCAATATCCGTTCGTGGCTCGAGGGTTTCCGGACCCGGGGACTTAGGGGCCACACTCTAAAGTGAAAGTTGATATTTACAGGGGGATGATAGTCCGTGACGCCACCCATGGTGTGCGGTAACTGGGAGTACTGCCGCTGACGTTGGGAGTACCCGGGTTGATGGAGTGAGGCAGCAAGGTCTCGTTACCCTCCACGGGTAGGGGAAGGCCCCGGGACTCTGGATGATGCTACTGGGTGCCATGAAGGGGAGATCACTCATGTACTCACTCAGCCAATAAGCAGACACTAACAACAGGGTAAACCAAGTCTCTGGTGCCGTTGCCTCTCTCTCTCGAGGAGCTCGTCCGGGTCCCGTCCCCTGCAGTGCTGCCTGGTGGTCCGTGACCTGCCTCCTGGCACAAAGTTGAGATTTACTGAAGTGGCCCGGTATTTTGGAACTTGCCGGGTCCCGCTCCCCACTGTGGCTAAGTGTGGGAGCCTGCTCTCAGGGCTCACGCTTGGGATCTTGTGGGCTGCGTATGTGAAAGGCCCTATCCCCCTCGTTGCGCTAGTGCCCCAATTCTGGAGCTAGTGGGAGCAATCCATAAAGGTGCCACTCTCCACAGGTTAATTGCCGGGTTGCCTGAAGCTTCTCCCCGACCTAGGGTCCCGGACCGGAGATAGGACCAGACTGCTAACCGTCCTCTTCACAGGTCCTAGACACCTCGCTTCAATTCCCTGTGACCGGGGGTCTGACTCCTCTAGGCCCAGACACCGCCTGCAACCTAGACAGCTACTTTTGGGAGCCATCGCTCCCTCCTTCCTCAACTTCACTTCCCTTCACTCTCCTTCACTTTACTGACACTCTCCTGACCCTCCCTTCCTGACCCCTAGGTGGGCGACCCTATTCCGCTCAAGCCTCCCACTTGTGGGTCTGGTGGGTGTGGTGCAGGGTCTTCATAGGATTTGATTTGCTGTTGGAGGCAGCACTGTAAGATGGGGACCCAGAACCATGAGGGACCCGAACACCGCACCAAGGTAAAAGAGTGTGCAGTACCCTGTGACGACCTGATAGTCCAGGGGCGTCACACAGATATCTGAGCACGCTGGACAATGGATAACCGGACTACAGACAGGATACTAGCTTCAGACGGTGACCGGACTCAGGAACACAAGACCCCAGCCCTTCAGGAGGAACACATACAAAGACACACAATGCTCTGCCCTCCTATCAGGAGGGGAGCCTTAAATAGCTGGTGCCTTCCAGCAATTGGCTGGGGACACCTTAGCAAGGTGCACACACCTCCCTATAAAAGATGAGGAAGTGCGCGCCCGCCCCCTAGGCTGGAGAGCAGGAAACCCCACACAACATGTGCAGAGCCTGCAGCCTAGGTGGGAGCAGCCGACCGTCACGTGGGCATCCACCGGCAACAACAGCCGGGGACTGCACTTATACGTGGCGGCAGAGAAGAGGGAAGCAGGTACACTGCACAAGGTATAGAGGGACGCCGGCATCCCTAGTATGCCGCCATGATAGTTTCTTTTTTGCTGGTCTCTTTTTTGCTGGTCTCTTTTTTGCTTGTCTCTTTTTTGCTGGTCTCTTTTTTGCTGGTCTTTTTCTCGCTGGTCTCTTTTTGCTTTTTGGCCTCTTTTTGGTCATAGTTCAGGCCCCTCAGCAGCTGCTTCATGTGGTCCTAGGTTTCATCATCTGGTCGGCAGAACCAACCGGAATTTAGGGCAGCACATTGCCATTATGCAGCCAGACGGATTTTTGTTTCCGACAAATCGATGAAGAGCCTCCATTCCTCTGGATTATGACTTATCTTCAGAGCTGTCATTAAAGTGTTAATGGTGCCACAAGATCGTCCTCCATGAAGAAGTACTGGACAAGATCTGTAACCAGGAACCTGAGAGTTCGCCTTACTCCCAGGCAGATCCAAATCTCTGACAAGATGGCTCCGGTCACTTTGTGTTATAATGTGCGGTGCAGGCATGGCCGACGGACTGCCACAGTGCAGCGATAGCCAAGGGATCTCCGCGGTGCAGGGATGACTGAGGGACCACTACAGTGCAAGGATGGCCGATGGTCTGCCGCGGTGCAGGGATAGCCAAGGGACCGCTGTGATGCAGCGATGGCCGAAGGACTGCTGTGGTGCAGCGATGGCCGAGGGACCGCCGCGGTGCAGGGATGTCCGAGAGACCACCGCAGTGGAGGGATGACCAAGGGACCGTCGCGGTGCAGGGATGGCCGAGGGACTGCCGCGGTGCAGGGATGGCAGAGAGACCGCTGCGGTGCAGCGATGGCCGAGGGACCACCGTGGTGCAGGGATGACTGAGGGACCACCACGGTGCAGGGATGGCCAAGGGACCCCGCGGTGCAGGGATGGCCCAGGGACCGCCGCGGTGCAGGGATGGCCCAGGGACCGCCGCGGTGGTGCAGCACCACTAATGGTACAAGACGAGTTGACAGATAAAACTAAGGTGAATTAATTATGTGCTGGTTACATATAGAGCACCCCACGGGGTCCTGGGAATACTCGTCATCGGGCTGGTGGGGGTCAGGGGATGTCACGGGTGGCCCCGCCCGGTTTCGTGGTCTCGAGGTGTCCACAAAAGGGGAATGGAGGATGGTAGGATGAAGTGGATGAAGGGGTTCAGAATGTAGAGAGTAGTAGTAGTCTCGTGACGCCACCTGTGGTATGCGGCCAGGGATTAGCCGCCACTGCGGGTGCAGTCCTCTGGGGCAGATAGTGTCGCAGCCGGGATGGTTCAGCTCCTGGCGCCGGCAATGATGGGCTGACACAGTGGTTGCGGTTCAAGGTCTTTTACTCACTGTTCAGTTGTCACCCTTGGAGTGCCGGTTTCCGCCGTGATGGGCACCAGCCGATCCCGGATAATTCAGAGACCACCACCGGTGTTGTGAAGCTGTGAGACCTTCCTTCCTTGCGCTCTGTAGTATGGATCCCTGTGGTGTGAAGCTACTTAGGGACCCCAATGTCCTTGGGTTTAGTTCCCGTCCGCAGACAGCGCAAATCAAATGTGGGCCCGACAGTGGTCTTGACTCTTGACTCTATATGCTGCTGTGCCCTGGGACCTTTGTGGTGGGCAATGGGACATGACATCCCCCTTCCCTGCAGATTCTGTTGGCACAATGTGGAGTGTACGCCACCCTAGGGCTCTGCACCCTGACTGCGCCGATCCCGCAGGGGCTGTTAGGCTCACCCCTCGGCTAACATGTTGCTTCTTCGTCCCACCAGCTCCACCGATCGTCTCCTGCTTCTTCCGGTCAGGCCAGTCCTAACTGTGGAAGCTCTGAAGCACTCCCCACAGTGGCCATTTGTTCTGCATCCCAGACTATTCTGAAGTAAAAGTCTGCGTGTTCCTCACTTCCCTCGTGCTGCCCCCACCTTCCTGATGACTCACTAGTGGCTGGGGAAGTCCCTTTGCTTTGGTGACCACCTCTAGCCCAGTTCCAGTGGGAAAGCACCTGAGCTGTGTGTGTTGTGTAAGTGAATACCAGTGGTTAACCTCTTCCTTACCCGGAATGAATACTGCACCTTAAGTCAGATGCAATAACCTGTGGCGTCTGAAGGCTCAGGGGCACCACACATACACAGGCTGCTGAGAAGCAGGGAAAGAGATACTCTAAGTGCTGGGAAAGGCAATATACAATTGAACTCCTTAGCTGGGGCGAATCGCTCTGTCTCCTCGACTATCACAACAGCCATCAATATATGAACAGCAGATTTTCCTACTCTGGCCTCTACCCTGGTCTCCACTACAGAGACTGTGCAGACACCGGACTCTTAACTACGGAGGCCTAAACTGTATCCTAACCAGTGCACCGGGATGGAAACTCCCGACACTGTCCGGAAAACGGTCGTCTCTAGGAGTACATAGCCTGTTGCTGCGCACTTTTCTCGAGATGGATGGAAGAGGCTCTTCTTCCCTCGGGTGATGGGGCAGCTGGGCTCATCTGGGCGACATCTTCTACTGGGCCAGGTACCGACTCTCTGGGTCCTTTTCTCAGGGAACGTCCCGCACTCACCAGTATCTCTCTCATTCCTACTTTTCCTGCACTTTTCCTGCCGGGCAGAGACAAAAACATTACACAGAAGGGGAGGCGAGGGCCAGCCGATTGCACTCAGCTAGGAGAGCCCTGTTCCCTTAAAGACCCAGTATACCAAAGTTACACCCCCTACACAGGGGAGATTGGTCTTAGAACGTCAGGGTGGTGAGAGGATTATGCTTCTCGACACAAGATGCCCTCCTCTTCCTCACTTGACTCCACTGGAAACGTTTTTGGAGCTTTTGGAGCCGGCAGTTCTTCTGTATAAGGCACTGGAAGGCTTGGATGCTCTGAAATCCACTTCTTCCTTGAAACTCCTTTCCTAATGCAGGCACTATGAAAAAATAGCCATTGGCAGTCTGATCACTTGTCTCTCTCCAGCTCACTGGGACTGTAGAAGCCATAGATCGCCTCTTCCCATGTCACCATAGGGTAAGATGTGACTATTCTGCAGCCAAAATACAGATTGTCGGTTTTCCTTATCACCGGAGTCAAGTTTTGCCTTTGTGATGTAAAATGATTTTTCTGCATATGTAGCAAAAACTATCCGCTTTATAATGCAAGAACGAGACCTATGTGAAAAAACATATAGAAATATGTTAATATGCTAAGAAGTCCTAACACTGTATACCTTGTACACAGAGAGCATTTATAAGAGCAAGTGATGTCACTGTAATTAGGATGATGTCATCGGAGCGTAGTTGGCGTTGTGTGATTGGTTGTTGTGATGGTGTGATATTGTGGGTTGTGTATTATTTTGTGTAGGTTCGTATTTTAGGAGCCTTGCTCCATTCATTCTGTGTATTCCTTGTCTTGTCTGCAGGTTAATTAGCTCAGCTCAGTTACCATTTGCTTGCCTTGTGTGTACATTGCCCTGTTTGCAAGTTAATCACCCCCCTGCTGGGCATCTGTCTCTAGCTCTGGGGAAGGGGGCCTGGAATCCACCCAACCTCTCCGCTTACCTGGAGGATTATTGAGTCTGTCTGAGAAGGACAAGAGACAAGCAGGAAGATTTATCCTTTGAGGGAGAAGCTACAGCTCCCCAGAAAGACCTGGACATTTATCTCTTACTGGACTTTATCCGTGTTCCTGGACTATTTTACCCTCTGTGTGGTGGATTATTTTATGGACCTTCTGGATTGCATGGAATAAAGGTTCTTTGGATTGTTCACCCATCTCTCACTCTGTTGATTGTGTGATATGGGAGAAGGAACCCGTGACAGTCGCCCTAAGATGATAGAATTCTGAAGGCTCAATAGACTAAATAGAGGATGTCATAGACTTGCTACAAACAAGGCAATAATGAGGAGGAAATAATAAAGACAAAATTTATCTAAAAGCCAGCATGAAAGGTGACAAAAGTGAAGCCAATCAGCAAATTAAAGTGTCATATTTGTTTTCAGGGCTACAAAATTAATTGAGTTCAACTATTTTCATGTCTGAACCAATTGGTTGTAGAACAGTGTAATGTTTCTTTAATATCCCTGTGGGCCTAGAAGATAGTAGTAACGTTCCTGTAATATCCCTGTTTGTCTATAGATTAGTGATAGTATATTTCTAATATCCCTGTTGGATTGGAGGTTAGTGATAGTTTTCCTTTTATATCCCTGGGAGTCCAGAGGATAGTGATAATGGTTCTGTAATATTTCTGGTGATGCAGAGGTTAGTGGTAATATTCCTGTAGTATACCCGGGGGTCTAGAATTAACTGATAGTGTTTCTGTAATATTCCGGGGAGTTAAGTGGTTATAGATACTGTTACTGTAATATCCCTGAGGGTCTAGAGGTTAGTAATAAAGTTCCTGTAATATAACTGGGGGTCTAGAGGTTAGTAATATTGTTCTTATAATATCTTTGTGGGTCTAAAACAGAGGTCTCAAACACGCGGACCATGGGCTAAATCGTGGGACCCTCAGGCTGCTTCTTGCGGCTCGCAGGCAGCCGTCACTGCTCACTGCTTAATTTCAGATGAACATTTTTCCGCCGCCGCGGAGTCATGCTCTCTCTGCACTATTCCAATGCTGTAGGCCAATCAGAAGCAAGCAGCTGATGCGTATGACGTCATCTGCTTGTATCTGATTGGCCGGCGGCCACCATTGGAATAGTGCAGCAATAGAGCATGACTCCGCGGCGGCGGCAAAATGTTCATCTGATTTTTGAGGAAGCGCTTGCAGCGCCCGTGATCATCAAGGGGGGGCTCGAGCCTGCAGGCCGCAAGAAGCAGGGAAGATGACGCCGAGGGAGCACAGGACAGGTGAGAAGAATGTGTGTGTGTGTGTGTGTGTGTGTATATATATATATATATATGTATATATGTGTGTGTGTGATGACACAATAGGGGACCAGGATGGGACATTGATATTGTGTGTGTGTGTATAGAGTGGCACAATAGAGGACCAGGATGGGACATTGTGTGTGTGTGTGTATATATATATATATATGTGTGTGTTTAGAATGGCACAATAGGGGACCAGGATGGGACATTTCTACAGGAAGAGGATCAGTAGAAGGGACACTACTAAAAGAAGAGGACCTGCATGGGCACATTAGTAAAAGGGGACAAGGATGGGCACATTACTACAGAATGAGGACAAGGATGGGCACATTACTGCAGGATGGTGACAAGGATGGGCACATTACTGCAGGATGGTGACAAGGATGGGCACATACTGCAGGATGGTGACAAGGATGGGCACATTACTACACGATGAGGACAAGGATGGGCACATTACTGCAGGATGGGGACAAGGATGGGCACATTAGTAATAGGGGACAAGGTTGGGCACATTACTACAGGATGGGGACAAGGATAGGCACATTACTGCAGGATGGGGACAAGGATAGGCACATTACTACATGATGGAGACAATGATGGGCACATTAGTAAAAGGGGACAAGGATGGGCACATTACTACAGGATGGAGACAAGGATGGGCACATTACTGCAGGATGGGGACAAGGATGGGCACATTACTACAGGATGAGGACAAGGATAGGCACATTACTGCAGGATGGGGACAAGGATAGGCACATTACTACATGATGGAGACAAGGATGGGCACATTACTGCAGGATGGGGACAAGGATAGGCACATTACTACATGATGGAGACAAGGATGGGCACATTAGTAAAAGGGGACAAGGATGGGCACATTACTACAGGATGGAGACAAGGATGGGCACATTACTACAGGATGGAGACAAGGATGGGCACATTACTACAAGATGGGGACAAGAATGGGCACATTACTACAGGATGGGGACAAGGATGGGCACATTAGTAAAAGGGGACAAGGTTGGGCACATTACTACAAGATGGGGACAAGGATGGGCACATTACTGCAGGATGGGGACAAGGATGGGCACATTACTACAAGATGGGGACAAGGATGGGCACATTACTACAAGATGGGGACAAGGCTGGGCACATTAGTAAAAGGGGGGGAAAAGAGACAGGGATGGGTACATTACTACTGGATGGGGACAGGATTTGAACATACTTCAAGAAGGGGAAGAGCATGGGGGGACATTACTAAAAGATGTTGGCCAAAATTATTATATGGTGCTAATCATAAAACTATTACTTACAAGAAAGGGATAAAATGTAAACAAAAAGGCATGAGATTTTTTTTTTACCATCAACAATGTTATGTATGTATATTTATTTAAACAAAGAAAGTGCATGTTTGTTATAATAAACAAGCAAAAAATGCTCAAAAACCATGATTCAAAGGTGTAGAAAAACAATATGGTGCCAATAAACATGTCACTTTGTCGTGCAATCAATGCAAATGATTTTTTGTCTATGTGCAGCTCTTATACCCAGCCGAGTTTGAGACCCCTGGTCTAGACGTTAGTGATATAGTTCTTGCAATATTTCTAAAAGTCAAGAAGTTGGAGATACTCTTTATGTGATGTCCCTGTGGGTCTAGAGGTTAGTGAAAGTGTTTATGGTGCAGGGTTAATACCTGAAGCTGTCACTTGATGGTGCTGCGATTGACCTCAATAATAAATAAGTATACAGTGAGCTCCCCCTAGTGGTGACAGATTTTGTTTCTTAATTTATGTCTTCTTTTTTTACTCAGAGGGAGATTTCTGAGTATTAATCGAGGCGTCCAGAAGTTGCAGACAATAGCGCCCCCATATGGACAGTGCTGTGTACGGCTGCCCTGCATTGTACACATGGGTGCTGTAGGTGATACTATTACTGGGCAGTAATGAAGATGGTGCTCTAGGGGTAATGGGGCTGGTGTTATCAGAAGGTTACTCCTATCTTTTGGGGCCAAAACTAAGGAAAGAGAGTGCAATTTATTCTTGATTCTTCTTTTTGTCCTGAAGAAGGTGACTGGATCCCTGAAACGCGTAGACCTATGAAATGAAATAATTTATTAATAATCAGCAATTTCTTCATTTGGCGGCAGTGCAGCATTAACCCCCGCTTATCTTCTCCAGTACCAAATATCTTTTGGGGCCGTAACATCTTGTCCAGCCTCTGGGTGATGAGTAAAGCTGGAGGGTTTAGACTCCATTACTTAGACTCCTCTGTGTTTTTAGGGTTGTCTCTACTTCTTGGCCTGGTGGGTCCGGTGGATTGATTTTGGGTATGGTGACGTCTCTATGAATTTGCTTCTTGGCCGGCTTCTCCTCTATCAGAGATCCACAAGGCTGGATTCACATTGGAATGGTTGAGACACCTCAAACATGACGTCTTCAAAGACGCCAAAACGGCTTCCAAGATTTGGAGCTGGGATGTTATTGAGAGCCTGGGTAGATGGTAATCCTCATAACATTACTGTTCCTCGAGAGCGAGGCCGTAGAATCAGAGGAGCACTGGCCAAAACAATACATCAGCCAATTACTACGTGACAATTAGGCGTCCCCATCAAAAACAAAAAACAAAAATATTGGACATATAGAACTTTCTGTGGATTGATCATAAATCTCCTGTGGATGGAAAGTCTTTGCGATGGCCCAGTACATCTTTTTGACATCTCCTGTGGTTGGGGATTCTTTGTGATGGCCCAGTACATCTTATTGGCATCTCCTGTGGTTGGGGATTCTTTGCGATGGCCGGTACATCTTATTGACATCTCCTGTGGTTGGGGATTCTTTGCGATGGCCGGTACATCTTATTGACATCTCCTGTGGTTGGGGATTCTTTGCGATGGCCGGTACATCTTATTGACATCTCCTGTGGTTGGGGATTCTTTGCGATGGCCGGTACATCTTATTGACATCTCCTGTGGTTGGGGATTCTTTGCGATGGCCAGTACATCTTATTGGCATCTCCTGTGGTTGGAGAGTCTTTGCGATGGCCGGTACATCTTATTGACATCTCCTGTGGTTGGGGATTCTTTGCGATGGCCAGTACATCTTATTGGCATCTCCTGTGGTTGGAGAGTCTTTGCGATGGCCGGTACATCTTATTGGCATCTCCTGTGGTTGGAAATTCTTTGCAATAGCCCAGTACATCTTAAGGCCCCGTTACACGCAACGACGTATCTAATGATATATGGCCGGGGTCACGGATTCTGTGACGCACATCCGGCATCGTTAGCGACGTCGTTACGTGTGACACCAATGAACGGCCGTTAACTATCAAAAATACTCACCTTATTGTTGATCGTTGACACGTCGTTCATTTTCAAAAATCATTGATTGTTGCAGGACGGAGGTTGTTCGTTGTTCCCAAGGCAGCACACATAGCTACATGTGACACCTCGGGAACGACGAACTACAGCTTACCTGCGGCCGCCGGCAATGAGGAAGGAAGGAGGTGGGCGGGATATTACGGCCGCTCATCTCCGCCCCTCCGTTTCTATTGGGCGGCTGCTTAGTGACGCCGCTGTGACGCCGCACGAACAACCCCCTTAGAAAAGAGGCGGTTCGCCAGCAACAGCGATGTCGCTAGGCAGGTAAGTTCGTGTGACGGCTCCTAACGATTTTGTGCACCACGGGCAGCGATTTGCCCGTGACACACAAACGACGGGGGCGGGTGCTTTCACCAGCGACATCGCTAGCGATATCGCTGCGTGTAAAGCCCCCTTTATTGGCATCTCCTGTGGTTGGAGATTCTTTGCGATGGCCCAGTACATCTTATTGACATCTCCTGTGGTTGGAGAGTCTTTGCGATGGCCCAGTACATCTTATTGGCATCACCTGTGGTTGGAGAGTCTTTGCGATAGCCCAGTGCATCTTACTGCCATCTCCTGTGGTTGGAGAGTCTTTGCGATGGCCCAGTACATCTTATTGGCATCTCCTGTGGTTGGAGAGTCTTTGCAATGGCACAGTACATCTTATTGGCATCACCTGTGGTTGGAGAGTCTTTGCGATGGCCAAGTACATCTTATTGTTATCTCCTGTGGTTGGAGAGTCTTTGCGATGGCACAGTACATCTTATTGGCATCACCTGTGGTTGGAGAGTCTTTGCGATGGCCCAGTACATCTTACTGGCCGGAGTTGTACATGTCAGCCAATGCTTATGAAGCTAATTACACGTAACCATCACCCAACTGTGACCAACTACAGCTGAACCTCCAGGGGTCCATGACGTCCAGCGTTTTCTGGGTTGATCGGTGATGGACTCAACTTTTGCCGACAGGCTGGACTTCTCCTGAAAATCTCAGCTCAACATCAACAAGTGAAACTGATGTCAACCCACCATGAGAAGATGCAGGAATAAGACTTGAGAAGAAAGAAACCTGGAGCGATATGATTAATTCTGAACAATGCGGATGTTTCCAATCAATACTTCCCAGAATGATTGTTTGAAGTCTGATATCTTCATTGGAAACACCATTGGCATCCTGGCGTCATCTCCGTTTGCCCAGACTAAACAGCACAGGAAGGTGTTGTCACCTCCGTCCATATCTCACGTCTATTGTGAGTGATTACATTATCTGTCACACATGCACACAGTCATGGTTAACGCACGGCTTAATGCTGCTGAATGATGCCAGTTGGCTGCAGGTCAGCCCTGTGCTGCGTCCATTTGCGTTGTTGAGTCAGTGCCCTATTACATGTCTAGGAAACGTCTGCTCCTGGGGTCTGTTTTGTTGACTTGTCAGCCTTGGTAGGATATTAGCAGATCTCTGAATATCATGTACATCAGCAGATGTTACAACAAATGGCAGGAGCACATCTGGCCTGCGGCCACCGCTCTGTCCCCGAGCCCAGCACAGCACTGAGGTAATGGGAGAGGTCCGCTCGGAGAAAGCCATTGGAAGCGTGCTGAGATACACCCCAAATGAATGACCCTCCAGGGGCTGATTGTGCTCTTGTAACCCTCCACTCCCCATAATCTCACCAGTCACATCTACGGGTGGAGGGGGCTGAAGACTGCATGTTCTTCACATTTCCCCAACATTGTACACAATTTACTTGCCGTATTAACACAGTACAAATTATAACCACATGTGGTTGATTCGGTCAGAACCTCAGGCGTGACCCACCAGGACCGGTCTGGATAAGGGGTGTAGACAGTGAGGTCTTCATTAAGCCATTGTCCATCGCTCCCCAAACACCCAACACAATCCATATTGAGGCCATGGAGGACAAACATCAGGGACCCAAAGACAATAAGGAGCATCTGCGCCCCCCATAGAGACATGAAAGCTCCTACACAGTGGCCAGAACCTTCTGTAAACAACGTAATAAGTCCCTGAGCACATCGCATCCCGGGAACATGTGTTTCCAGTTTCATTGAAAGTTTTTAGTGGGGGTCTGAAAAGTGAAACTCTTGGAAGGATAATGACTTCCTCTGTATATTACCGCTCCCTGCAGAACAAACAAGATAAAATGAAAGCAATTTACAAACATTTCAAGAAACGAGCAACCAGGAGATGATAGGGTGGAGAAGTCCCACACCGCAACACGATAGGAAAAGCAGGCGCCAATCACCGAAAACACCGAGCCTTAAAGGGTCTTCAAGAAGCAACCACTAGGTCTCACGGAACTCTCAGACCACGAGCAGACAAGAGGGGCACGACATAATGGTTGCCATCCCATTGTGTAACTGGGTGAGCCCGAAGAAACCCATGCATGGTGCCCAGCCGATCTCATTAGACCCGCTCATAAGTGTCAGGTATCATTTATGCTCAGATTATTGGAAAACCTTAGAGCACGTTCAAAGGAGTCACGGGTGTCTCCAGACTGTCCACGAAGGGTGTCTCCTGACTGTCCACGAAGGGTGTCTCCTGACTGTCCACGAAGGATGTCTCCTGACTGTCCACGAAGGCTTCTAATTAAGTGTCCAATTGGTACTTTGGTGATAAGCACAATTTTTGGCTGCAAAAGCATTGACTTTAGAGCAGGGGTCCCCAAACTTTTTACACAGGGGGCCAGTTCACTGTCCCTCAGACCGTTGGAGGGCCGGACTATAAGAAAAACTATGAAAATCCCTCTGCACAATACACGTATCTCATTTTAAAGTAAAACAAAAAGGGAACAAATACAACATTCAAAATAAAGAAATAGTAAATATAACACTTACATACACTGTACCCCCCAAATACAGCACAGTGCACCTCTGAAATGTGCTTCTCTCTCCCCCATATAAGTCCAGCACTCTGCCCCATATAAGTCCAGCACTCTGCCCCATATAAGTCCAGCACTCTCCCCCATAAGTCCAGCTCTCTCTCCCCCATATAAGTCCAGCACTCTGCCCCATATAAGTCCAGCACTCTCCCCCATATAAGTCCAGCACTCTGCCCCATATAAGTCCAGCACTCTCCCCCATATAAGTCCAGCACTCTGCCCCCATATAAGTCCAGCACTCTGCCCCCATATAAGTCCAGCTCTCCCCCATATCAGTCCAGCACTCTGCCCCATATAAGTCCAGCACTCTCCCCCATAAGTCCAGCTCTCTCTCCCCATATAAGTCCAGCACTCTGCCCCATATAAGTCCAGCACTCTGCCCCATATAAGTCCAGCTCTCCCCCATATCAGTCCAGCACTCTGCCCCATATAAGTCCAGCACTCTCCCCCATAAGTCCAGCTCTCTCTCCCCCATATAAGTCCAGCACTCTGCCCCATATAAGTCCAGCACTCTGCCCCATATAAGTCCAGCACTCTGCCCCCATATAAGTCCAGCACTCTGCCCCCATATAAGTCCAGCACTCTGCCCCCATATAAGTCCAGCACTCTGCCCCCATATAAGTCCAGCACTCTGCCCCCATATAAGTCCAGCACTCTGCCCCCATATAAGTCCAGCACTCTGCCCCATATAAGTCCAGCACTCTGCCCCCATATAGGTCCAGCACTCTGCCCCCATATAGGTCCAGCTCTCTCTCCCCCATATAAGTCCAGCACTCTGCCCCCATATAAGTCCAGCACTCTGCCCCCATATAAGTCCAGCACTCTGCCCCATATAAGTCCAGCACTCTCCCCCATATAAGTCCAGCTCTCTCCCCCATAAGTCCAGCTCTCTCTCCCCCATATAAGTCCAGCTCTCTCTCCCCCATATAAGTCCAGCACTCTGCCCCATATAAGTCCAGCACTCTGCCCCCATATAAGTCCAGCACTCTGCCCCCATATAGGTCCAGCACTCTGCCCCCATATAGGTCCAGCACTCTACCCCCATATAAGTCCAGCACTCTCCCCCATATAAGTCCAGCTCTCCCCCATATAAGTCCAGCACTCTGCCCCCATATAAGTCCAGCACTCTGCCCCCATATAAGTCCAGCACTCTGCCCCCATATAAGTCCAGCACTCTGCCCCATATAAGTCCAGCACTCTGCCCCATATAAGTCCAGCACTCTCCCATATAAGTCCAGCACTCTGCCCCCATATAAGTCCAGCTCTCTCCCCCATATAAGTCCAGCACTCTGCCCCATATAAGTCCAGCACTCTGCCCCATATAAGTCCAGCACTCTGCCCCCATATAAGTCCAGCACTCTGCCCCCATATAAGTCCAGCTCTCTCCCCCATATAAGTCCAGCACTCTGCCCCATATAAGTCCAGCACTCTGCCCCATATAAGTCCAGCACTCTGCCCCATATAAGTCCAGCACTCTGCCCCATATAAGTCCAGCACTCTCCCCCATATAAGTCCAGCACTCTGCCCCAATATAAGTCCAGCACTCTGCCCCATATAAGTCCAGCACTCTGCCCCATATAAGTTCAGCACTCTGCCCCCATATAAGTCCAGCACTCTGCCCCCATATAAGTCCAGCACTCTGCCCCCATATAAGTCCAGCACTCTGCCCCCATATAAGTCCAGCACTCTGCCCCCATATAAGTCCAGCACTCTGCCCCCATATAAGTCCAGCACTCTGCCCCCATATAAGTCCAGCACTCTGCCCCATATAAGTCCAGCACTCTGCCCCCATATAAGTCCAGCACTCTGCCCCCATATAGGTCCAGCACTCTGCCCCCATATAGGTCCAGCACTCTGCCCCCATATAGGTCCAGCACTCTGCCCCCATATAGGTCCAGCACTCTGCCCCCATATAAGTCCAGCACTCTGCCCCCATATAAGTCCAGCACTCTGCCCCCATATAAGTCCAGCACTCTGTCCCCATATAAGTCCAGCACTCTGTCCCCATATAAGTCCAGCACTCTGTCCCCATATAAGTCCAGCACTCTGTCCCCATATAAGTCCAGCACTCTGTCCCCATATAAGTCCAGCACTCTGTCCCCATATAAGTCCAGCACTCTGTCCCCATATAAGTCCAGCTCTCTCTCCCCATATAAGTCCAGCTCTCTCTCCCCATATAAGTCCAGCTCTCTCTCCCCATATAAGTCCAGCTCTCTCTCCCCATATAAGTCCAGCTCTCTCCCCCCATATAAGTCCAGCACTCTGCCCCATATAAGTCCAGCACTCTGCCCATATAAGTCCAGCACTCTGCCCCATATAGGTCCAGCTCTCTCCCCCATATAAGTCCAGCTCTCTCTCCCCATATAAGTCCAGCACTCTGCCCCCATATAAGTCCAGCACTCTCTCCCCCATATAAGTCCAGCTCTCTCTCCCCATATAAGTCCAGCACTCTGCCCCATATAAGTCCAGCACTCTGCCCCATATAAGTCCAGCACTCTCCCCCATATAAGTCCAGCACTCTGCCCCATATAGGTCCAGCTCTCTCCCCCATATAAGTCCAGCACTCTGCCCCATATAAGTCCAGCTCTCCCCATATAAGTCCAGCTCTCTCTCCCCATATAAGTCCAGCTCTCTCTCCCCATATAAGTCCAGCACTCTGATTCTCCTCCATGCCCAGTAAAAAAAAGTGAAATTCTGCTTTACCTTCCACTGCAGCCGCTCCCGCGCTGTGGTCCCGGCTCCTCTGTCTTCGGCTGTAAGGCCTAGATGAGCACGTCGTGCGTCATGACGTAATCATTCTAGGTCCGGACAACGAGTGCCGAGCGTCTACACAGGAACGAGACCTCCCGTGTAGCGCTCGGCGGGTTATTTCAATTGTAAGCGCTTGTACGCTTGCAATTGAAATAACACAAGGAAATTGTGAGGCGGGCCAGGTAAATGGCCTCCGGGGGCCGGATGCGGCCCGCGGGCCGGAGTTTGGGGACCCCTGCTTTAGAGCATCTTCTGGCTTAGGAGAGTTGGATACTATTCCCAATGCCAGAAGTTTAGAGGAATCAATGCATTTAACATTAGCATTAGTGTCCTGGCACCAATGACTTCAGGAAGGGTCCATTGGATCTGCCGAGGTAGCCGCAGGCGAGAATGATGAAGTCTGTGCTAAAAGATCAATCTTAGATATCAAACTAGACCCAACTTTCCACTAACCAGATTGTTGGAAGAGGAGGAGGAAGGTGAACAAGCCTGCGCCCTCCAGCCATAGCATAGATGGTATAGTGGCTGAACAGCAGACGCCCTCCAGCCTCAGGATAGATGGTATGGTGGCTAAACAATAGGCGTCCTCCGGCCTCAGGATAGATGGTATGGTGGCTAAACAATAGGCGTCCTCCGGCCTCAGGATAGATGGTATAGTGGCTGATCAGCAGGCGTCCTCCGGCCTCAGGATAGATGGTATGGTGGCTGATCAGCAGGCGTCCTCCGGCCTCAGGATACAGGGCCGGCTCCAGGTTTTTGTGGGCCCCGGGCGGAAGAGTCCCAGTGGTCCCCATCCACACACAGAGACCAATACGAACACGTACATATACATATTTAAAGACAAACTCACAAAAATACATATAAACAGACAAATCTATACAGTCATATACACTTACACACACACACAACTCTGCTACATACATACAGACAGACAAACACACACAACTCTGCTACATACAGACAGACAAACACACACAACCCTGCTACATACAGACAGACAAACACACAACTCTGCTACATACAGACAGACAAACACACACAACCCTGCTACATACAGACAGACAAACACACAACTCTGCTACATACAGACAAACACACAACTCTGCTGCATACAGACAGACAAACACACACAACTCTGCTACATACAGACAGACAAATGTGGCGCCCCAGGACCTGGTCGCCACAACAGCATTGCCCCTCCAAAGGGTTAATGCTGAGCCTGGAGGTAATTGGGAGGTCCATTGGCCAGCAAGTTTAACATCCAACGCAGTTCTCCCTCCGGCCAGCAGGGGGAGCTCTGAACCTGGAATTCCAGGGAGCTTTCCTCAAGTCTGACCTGAGGGAGGAAGTAGTGGTCAGTCTGTAGAGAGAAGTGAGAGCGAGCAGACGCAGAGTAGTGCTGTCCTGTGGATCTGGGGCCTGGAGCTGGAGCAGCTTGGCCCAGGGAAGCATGAGTAGCAGAGAGGCAGAGAAGAGACTCGGACATCGGAGTCTGTGGCCACCAGGGCTTAAAATATTCCCTGGTAGCCGAATCCGAAGGGCAGGAGAGCTGCAAGCACCTGGCCCATAAACAGCGCGAAGGTACAGCTGCAGCATCAGGGCCCGGAGAGGACTCCAGCGGAGAAGCACCAGAGAGGGCCTGCGCAGCCTATCACAGAGGGAAAGGGACGTAGCACCGGTCCCAGCAGCAAGAGGGCCATTGCTAACTCCAGAGAGCAGGGTCCTATCATAGTAAAGAAAGGAACAGGAGTAGGCCTCATACTCAGCTGGCCAGAAAGATCACCCCAAGTACTTCCAGGCCGACCGGATCCCCTTCACCACCTGTGACGGTCTCCCAGGACTGGACTGTTCTTAAAGTAAAAAAGGAGCAGTACCACCATTGCTGCCGTACCATCACCCCGGAGGCCTCACACAGCAGCGGCGGCTTAATAGCCGCAAACCACAGGTGGCGTCACGAAATACAAACTTTAATTGCTCCCAAGTCACCAGCCATATTTAAACTGACACCCACCAGGGCCACGGAGTCGGGCCCCGCCACCACTGACGACCTCCGGACTAGTCCGGCCCGGCATCGGGTGTCCCATAGCCCTGGGGTGGGCGAGTCACAAACACACACAACTCTGCTACATACAGACAGACAAGCACACACACACAAGTCTGCTGCATACAGACAGACACACACACACAACTCTGCTACATACAGACAAACACACACAACTCTGCTGCTCTGTGGGGCCCGCACCCGCGGCTCGACGGGGACAGCACCCGCGGCATCGGCGGGGGGGGGAATTGGCAGGGCATACATCTGGGGGGGTAGAAGCAGCTCACAGGGGCCCATAATGGGGAGGCGGGGAGGGCACTTACCCGATTAGGTCACGGTGGAGAGGGGGCCCACACAGCGCCGGACAAAAGCTCGCTTCCTTCATCTGTGGGACTGAGAAGGCGGTAGCTCCGTCCACAGATGAAGTTCAAACCAGGATGTCTGCGCGCCTTAAAGTGACGGCGCCGCAGATTGCTGCCGAGGACTGCGGTCCCCGGAACTCGGCCGGGGGCAGCAGAACTGTAAAGGCAAGTGGTCCCCGGCCAAGGGACAGGAGAACTGACGAGGCCGAGTGGGCCCTGCCGGCTCTCCAGGGCCCCGGCATTTGCCCGGGTTTGCCGGGTGCTGACGCTGGCCCTGTCAGGATAGATTGTATGGTGGCTGAACAGCGGTCGTCCTCCGGCCTCAGGATAGATGGTATGGTGGCAGATCAGCAGGCGTCCTCCGGCCTCAGGATAGATGGTATGGTGGCTGATCAGCAGGCGTCCTCCGGCCTCAAGATAGATGGTATGGTGGCAGATCAGCAGGCGTCCTCCGGCCTCAGGATAGATGGTTTGGTGGCTGATCAGCAGGTGCCCTCTGGCCTCAGGATAGATGGTTTGGTGGCTGATCAGCAGGAGTCCTCCGGCCTCAGGATAGATGGTATGGTGGCTGAACAGCGGGCATCCTCCGGCCTCAGGATAGATGGTATGGTGGCTGATCAGCAGGCGTCCTCCGGCCTCAGGATAGATGGTATGGTGGCTGATCAGCAGGCGTCCTCCGGCCTCAGGATAGATGGTATGGTGGTTGATCAGCAGGCGTCCTCCGGCCTCAGGATAGATGGTATGGTGGCTGATCAGCAGGCGTCCTCCGGCCTCAGGATAGATGGTATGGTGGCTGATCAGCAGGCGTCCTCCGGCCTCAGGATAGATGGTATGGTGGCTGATCAGCAGGCGTCCTCCGGCCTCAGGATAGATGGTATGGTGGCTGATCAGCAGGCGTCCTCCGGCCTCAGGATAGATGGTATGGTGGCTGATCAGCAGGCGTCCTCCGGCCTCAGGATAGATGGTATGGTGGCTGAACAGCGGGCACCCACCGGACTTAGGATAGATGGTATGGTGGCTGAACAGCAGGCATCCTCCGGCCTCAAGATAGATGGTATAGTGGCTGAACAGCAGGCGTCCTACGGTATATGGTGGCTGATCAGCAGGCGTCCTCCGGCCTCAACATAGATGGTATGGTGGCTGAATAGCAGGCGTCCTCCGGCCTCAAGATAGATGGTATGGTGGCTGATCAGCAGGCGTCCTCCGGCCGCAGCATAGATGGTATGGTGGCTGATCAGCAGGTGTCCTCCGGCCTCAGGATAGATGGTATGGTGGCTGATCAGCAGGCGTCCTCTGGCCTCAGGATAGATGGTATGGTGGGTGATCAGCAGGTGCCCTCCGGCCTCAGGATAGATGGTATGGTGGCTGATCAGCAGGTGCCCTCCGGCCTCAGGATAGATGGTATGGTGGTTGATCAGCAGGCGTCCTCTGGCCTCAGGATAGATGGTATGGTGGCTGATCAGCAGGCGTCCTCCGGCCTCACTATAGATGGTAGGGTGGTTGATCAGCAGGCGTCCTCCGGCCTCACTATAGATGGTAGGGTGGTTGATCAGCAGGCGTCCTCCGGCCTCAAGATAGATGGTATGGTGGCTGATCAGCAGGCGTCCTCCGGCCTCAGGATAGATGGTATGGTGGCTGATCAGCAGGCGTCCTCCGGCCTCAGGATAGATGGTATGGTGGCTGATCAGCAGGCGTCCTCCGGCCTCACTATAGATGGTAGGGTGGTTGATCAGCAGACGTCCTCCGGCCTGAGGATAGATGGTATGGTGGTTGATCAGCAGGCGTCCTCCGGCCTCAGGATAGATGGTATGGTGACTGATCAGCAGGCGTCCTCCGGCCTCAGGATAGATGGTATGGTGGCTGATCAGCAGGCGTCCTCCGGCCTCAGGATAGATGGTATGGTGGCTGATCAGCAGGCGTCCTCCGGCCTCAGGATAGATGGTATGGTGGCTGATCAGCAGGCGTCCTCCGGCCTCACTATAGATGGTAGGGTGGTTGATCAGCAGGCGTCCTCCGGCCTCAGGATAGATGGTATGGTGGTTGATCAGCAGGCGTCCTCCGGCCTCAGGATAGATGGTATGGTGGTTGATCAGCAGGCGTCCTCCGGCCTGAGGATAGATGGTATGGTGGTTGATCAGCAGGCGTCCTCCGGCCTCAGGATAGATGGTATGGTGGCTGATCAGCAGGCGTCCTCCGGCCTCAGGATAGATGGTATGGTGGCTGATCAGCAGGCGTCCTCCGGCCTCAGGATAGATGGTATGGTGGCTGATCAGCAGGCGTCCTCCGGCCTCAGGATAGATGGTATGGTGGTTGATCAGCAGGCGTCCTCCGGCCTCAGGATAGATGGTATGGTGGCTGATCAGCAGGCGTCCTCCGGCCTCAGGATAGATGGTATGGTGGTTGATCAGCAGGCATCCTCTGGCCTCAGGATAGATGGTATGGTGGTTGATCAGCAGGCGTCCTCCGGCCTCAGGATAGATGGTATGGTGGTTGATCAGCAGGCGTCCTCCGGCCTGAGGATAGATGGTATGGTGGTTGATCAGCAGGCGCCTGGTTACATTTTAGCTTGTCTGCAGATGTTCTCAGCTGATGTCCTCCTCACATCCTTGTGATCACATTGTAATGACTTCCTCTGGTGTCGAGGCTGTGTGTACACTGGCAGGGTCCCACTGTTTGGCTTGGCTGCTTGGCCCTCATTATGGCCTGTGAGCTCAGATTTAGTGCATTATGTGTCCCTGTGGGGCTGTTAGCAGATGCTTCACACCTTGTGTGTTTCCACAGCTACTTGGAAGTGACTTTTCGGCTTGTTTGAGAAGAGGTTAGTCTTCTGCATGTCGCCCTGTACAGTGGGGATGTAAACTGGAACCTCCGACAATACAGAAGCTGGAGCTTCGAGTGACGGAGGATGGTTTGACGTCTTATTCCACTATTCGTTGCCGTCTTTGTGAAGCCTAAAGCTTTAGAGGGCTTCAATGGAAGCTTACCTGTCATTCTGGGGACTTCCTGAGATTGGATTAGAGTTACACAGCGGTTTGTGCAGTTCTCCCCCCCATTGATAGTACCCTGACTTAGTCTGGACTGAGTCCAGCCCAGATTCTGATCATTGTCCTGGACCACTAATTACGGCTAGGCAGGAGGACACTGGTTTTGCTCCAATTCTACCAGTAACTATGCGCACTTGTTTCCTGGCTTCAATCCCTACCGAAAAACTGACCTTTGGCGAACCCGCTCATTAGAAATCCTGGGGGCCACAGGTCAACATCTCGAGATAAGATTTGCTCCTATGGGACAATTTCTCTTACCCTGTGTACTTCCCATCCATAAACCTAAACCTCAAGTCTCCTGCCCCTGGGTGAAGGTGATAAGACAGGGGCCACATTTGCAGTCTCCAATGATCAGATTGACCACTGGTCTATGCTGCCATTAGAGACACGTGCAGATTTGGGGGCACATACGACCTCATGGCCAGAGGTAGATATCGGCCAGAGGTGCAGAAGATACAGATGGTGCTGATGTCCGGCTATTGAATCATCCAGTACATACTGTATATTTGTGACCCCTCTTCCCCAGGGTTGAGTATTAATTACTTTCCTGACCTCTGTCCATTAGTCTCTGTCCATCCTGAGAATTTCCAGTCTGTCCTCACACTGAGCTCATACATTTTGCACAATTTCTGCAGAAAGGTTGATAATGAGGTGATACTGCTCCTCGGCTGTCCGGTGACTTTCAGTAACCGTGGGGCCAGAGGTGTATCTGGGGGGGGGGGCTCGGGCACAGCTATCAGGGGGCAATATCGGCGGTCTGAGCCTCCTCTTGTCTTGTCGCCTCTGTAGTGGCCACAGGCTATTCTGAGTCCTGGCTGTCCAGCTGACAGCTGAGACTCCGAGGAAGTGCAGCGCGCGATTCCCACTGATAAATTGTCCTTGTATCTTTCAGACGTGAGGACAATTGAACACCGGCGCTGACCTCCGGGTCACATCGACGGCTGCAGTGTGATCAGGTCAGCTGACCCCACCGCTGACCCGGAAGTCAGGGCTGCAGCGCAGAGGCGGCAGAGAGTGCTGGTGATATGTGCTACAGCGTGGAGCTGAAGACACCGAAGAGGAACAGTGTGGGGGGAGGTATCTATAGACACAGTATGGGGGGACAGAGGGTGGGGGGGGCAGTATCTATAGACACAGTATGGGGGAGAGAGGGTGGGGAAAGGGAACTATCTGAACACAGCATGGTGGGACAGAAGGTGGTGTGGTGGCAGTATCTATAGACACAGTATGGAGGAGAGAGGGTGGGGAGAGGGAACTATCTGTGGACATACTATGGGGATCAGAGGGTGGGGAGGGGGCAGTATCTATAGACATAGTATGGGGGAGAGAGGGTGGGTAGAGGGAACTATCTGTGAACACAGTATGGTGGGAAGAGAGGATGGGGAGGAGGAAGTATCTTTGGACACAGTATGAGGAGAGAAAGGATGAGGTGTAATGTATACAGACATAGTATGGGAAGAGAGGGTGAGGGGTGGTGTATACAGACATAGTATAGAGAGAGAGGGTGAAGGGTGATGCATACAGACATAGTATAGAGAGAGAGGGTGAAGGGTGATGTATACAGACATAGTATGGAGAGCAAACAGGCAAGAAATTTTGAGGATACAGAATAAAGAGCAACATGGTATGGGGAGTGAGAGGGAAAAGTATATGGACACACAGGAGCTAGTGAGGAGACAGTAAGGGATGAGAAAAAATGTAAGGGGGCACAGAATAGAGACTTTGTAGTGTCGGGTGGGGCGGTATAGAGAGGCATTAGCTTGTGAGTATGTGGCGCCCCAGGACCTGGTCGCCACAACAGCATTGCCTCTCCAAAGGGTTAATGCTGAGCCTGGAGGTAATTGGGAGGTCTATTGGCCAGTAAGTTTAACATCCAACGCAGTTTCTCCCTCAGGCCAGTGTGACGCCCTGGGCAAGCCAGGGGTCACAGGTAATGACATCACCATACCCTACACCCCGGTTAGGCACATCTAAGCTAAACCAGAAATCCTTGTTGCCTTCCCCAGGGGCTGATGTCCACACCAGGGGGTGGAGCCAGGCGGTTGGTCTCCACCCACCAAGGAGTTCACAGTCCTGGAGGAGGGAAAACTGCAGTTAAGTTTTGGAGGAGGAAGTGAAAGGAGGTAGAGTGGAGCTATGAAAGTGGTAAAAGATCAGCCTGAAGTGAGTCCGGGTGTGTGCCCTGGACTGAGACAGCAAGGTTAGCAGACGGCGGTGACCGTCTGCAGGAGTGGCCTATCGGAGTTGCCGTGAGGACCGTGGACGGGTGGTGGCCCGGCGGTACCGGACCGGTACACAAGGAGAAGCCAGCACCATTGGCAGGGGCCTTTCGGATCCCGGAAAGGCTAGGAGTCGTCGTGAATTTGCCAAATCCGTCAGTGAAGGGGACCCCCGGGTCTCTAAACAACTAAGTCCCGATTGAAGGCAACAGTCCAACCGTATGAGAGAGACACCGCCACCGCCAAGGCACCAGTTTCTCAGGGCCAGCGCCTGCGGGCATAGAGGGGCTCCTCCGGTCCATATCCAAGTCGGGGAGCGGGTTACCGGTGGGAACCCATCGCAACCAACAGAAGTACTAGGTACAGGGAAAGAGACAGTAACCGTTAACTACCGGGGAAAAGCAACAGCAGCCGTCCGTGGGAACCGTCTTTCCAGCCGTGTGTTTTACCGAGAACTGTGTCAACGTCTCAGGCTGAGTGAGTACCACCGTGCCGTACGGCACAGCGCTGCCCCCGCGACCCTGCACCTCACCAGGCCCCGCACCCGGCCTGCCATCCATCCCTACCCCATCACTGGGCCCCGGGACAATCAATCCCCTGCCCACGGAGGGGAGAAATAACAACAAAGCTGCTCCCTGTCACCGCTCCCGGGATCCCCATACAGAGCAGCGGTGGTTTCCACACAATCACCACAACCGTGGGTGGCGTCACGGACAATAAATCCCCAAAACCAATCCCCCTTTTCACTCACGGGCGAGGAGTGCCGCTCGAGTCCCCGGGATCCGGCACATCGCTCGAGCCACCGAGCAGCAGAGGCCGCAGCAGCAGCGGCAGCCGAACCCGAGCAGAGGGAGAGCGCAGAGTCCCCTCCTCCGCCCGCGACACCGGCAGGGGGAGCTCTGAACCTGGAGTTCCAGGGAGCATTCCTCAAGTCTGACCTGAGGGAGGAGTTAGTGTTCAGTCTGTAGGAGAAAGCAGAGAGTGCAGACGCAGAGTAGTGCTGTCCTGTGGAACTGGGGTCTAGAGCTGGAGCAGCTTGGCCCAGTGAAACAGGAGGAGCAGAGAGGCACAGAAGAGACTCGGACATCGGAGTCTGTGGCCACCAGGGCCTAAAATACTCCCTGGTAGCCGAATCTGAAGGGCAGGAGAGCTGCAAGCCCCCTGGCCCATAAACAGCCCGAAGGTACAGCTGCATCATCAGGGCCCGGTGTGGACTCCAGCAGAGAAGCACCAGAGAGGGCCTGTGCAGCCTACCACAGAGGGAGAGGGACGTACCATCAGTCCCAGCAGCAAGAGGGTCATTGCTTAATTCAGAGAGCAGGGTCCTATCACAGTAAGGAAAAGAACAGGAGTAGGCCTCATACTCAGCTGGCCAAAACGACATCTCAGTTACTTCCAGGCCGGCCGGAGCCCTCTACCACCTGTAACGGTCTCCCAGGACTAACCGTTTGTGAAGTAAAAGAGGAGAAGGTAAAGAGACTGTTGTTTGTGCCTGTTTCTTTCATGCCTGTTGGCCCTTCACCGTGTTATCCACACAACACCATAGACTCTCACGAGCACCAACAGTGTCCCCGGGGCACCGCTCCACCTGTGGGGAGCAGTACCACCATTGCTGCCATATCATCACCCCGGAGGCCTCATACAGCAGCGGCGGCTTAATAGCCGCAAACCACAGGTGGCGTCACGAAATAAAAACTTTAATTACTCCCAAGTCACCAGCCATATTAATTGACACCCAGCAGGGCCACGGAGCCAGGCCCCGCCACCACTGACTACCCCCGGACTAGTCCGGCCCGGCACCGGGTGTCCCATAGCCCTGGGGTGGGCAAGTCAATTTTGGCGTAACGAACAGGATTTCGTGCCCGGTCCCACCGGGTACTGTGCACCTGCAGAGACTGTGCTTAAAAGACTGTGTTACTGTTTGAAAACTGCCGCCGCTATTAGCCTCGCTGAGCGCAGGAAGAAGGGGGGCGTGCCTGACAAAGAGCACGAAGGGAGCGAGCCATCAGAGCAGAGCGCCGTTAACCCCGCGTGACCCAGAAGGAAATTTGAAAAGTGAACGGAGCCTGGTGAGGTTCACTAAGGGGGAGGAAGATGTCCGACTCGGAGGGAGGGCAGGTGGCTGCCATAGCCCGAGACGCCGCAGCACCAGCCGAAGCAATCCCAGTCGCCGTCGCCCCAGCCCCCGCTGTAGCGCCAGTAATGCCGATCACAATGCCGTACATCCCGGGAGCAGAATGGCTGCCGCAGTACTCCGGGGAGTCACATACCTTGAGCGACTTCAGAGAAAGTCTGCACAGCTTGTTCCGGGTGTATCCTCTGACTGAGAGCCAGAAGGTGGGCATATTAATGGGGCAGCTAGCCGGCGCGGCCCAGCGTGAAGTGAAGTCCTGGCCTGATACAGATAAAGGGACAGCAACCCAGATACTGGCCAAGCTAAAGAGTACTTTTGACACCCGCACCGCAGCAGAAATAAAGATGAGATTCTTTGGGTGCAAACAACGGGCCACAGACAGCATAAGGGACTATGCCTTAAACTTGCAGGAGGCCCTGAAAGCAGTTAAACAGGTGGACCCAGAGAGTGTACGTGAAGAACACAAACTCCTAACTGAGCAGTTCATAGAGGGGCTCCTGTCAGACGCCCACAGGACCCAGCTGCGTATCATGGTCCTGCAGAACCCTGCTCTGTTTTAAAATGTATTTATTAAGGTTTTTAACAAAAAATAAAAGGAAGGGGGAAAATTAGAGAGATTGTTGAGATGAAACAGCGATTAAATGGTGACATTAGTAAATATTTAGCATAAAATATCTTTCAGGTGAGGAGGTATGGGAAAGGATTGGTGAAGGAATGAAGGGGAGGAAGGTGTAGCAATTTAATAGGGAAATTAGGATTAAGGGAAATGGGAAAAAAAAAGGTAGCGGGAAAAGGAGAACAAGATATTAATTTGCAAAACTATAAACCTTATACAAAACGTATATACAAGAAAATGTGCCTATGTAACATGACCATGACAAATTAAATACCAGAACCATATGTTTGAGAATTGTAACACTTGACATAGGTTGGTTATTCGCATATACTCTAGCTGAAGGACCAGAGTATAATGCCATAACTGTTGTAATAAAACTATCATTAAAGCCAAATGATGATAGAGTCATCCTCAGGTATTGCCAGTTTATGCGGTCGAAAGCTTTTTCAGCATCCAGTGTTAGCAATACAGATGGCAGCTTGTTTTTTCCCATCTGATGTACGAGGTTGATGGTCCTCATCGTGCCATCAGTGGTTTGTCGACCCTCCACAAAACCAAGCTGATCATTGTTTATAATGGTGGGAAGAATTTTCTTTAGCCTATCAGCAATCATTTTTGCATAAATTTTTACATCCGTATTTATGAGAGAAATGGGTCTGTAACAGCCAACATGTTCAGAGTCCCCCCCTGGTCTTGGGATCAGAGTTATCGTAGCTTCCAGCATAGTTGCTGGAAAAGAACCCGACAGGGAGGATTCATTAAGAGCATTAGTAAGGAAGGGGGAGAGAAGAGTAGAAAAAGACTTGTAATAGTCATTAGTAAATCCATCCGGGCCAGGGGATTTTTTTGGTTTTAGGGAGTTGATTGTACATAGGGTTTCTAATTCTGTAAAAGGGGAGTTAAGAATAGTTAAGTTATCGGGAGTAATTTGTAGAAGTTTTATTTTAGATAGGAGTTTATTGATTACTTCAAAAGTTGGTTGGGGAGAGTGAGGATCGTTTTTAAGGTTATAGAGCCTGGAGTAGTAATCTGCAAAGGAGTTAGCTATTTCCTCTGGATGGTGTATGGATATACCCTGAGTATTCTTAATAGATGTTATTCTATTTTTGATTCTTGCTGCTTTCACTCTTTGAGCCATTAAGCGTGTGGGTTTATTGAAGTCTGTATAATATAGCTGTTTAGAATAATATAAATATTTGTCATATTCATCAAAGAGGAGTGCTCTAAGTTGGATTCTGAGGTCTAAAAGTTCTTTATAAATATGACTAGATGAGGCAGGAGATTGTTGTAGAAGTTTTTCTTTGTCATATATCAATTTTTGAGTAAGTTCTATTTTCTGTCTTCTAAGTTTTTTTTGGTGGGATGATATTTTAATTAATTCCCCTCTCAAGACAGCTTTATGTGCCAACCAAATTGTTGTGGGGCTTGTTTCATCATTCACGTTATCCTGAAAGTATAATTTGATGGCATTTTCAATCTGAGCTTTGTATTTGAAAGTATTAATTATAAAAGGACTACATTTCCACAGGCAATTTTTGGGAGAGTTATAATTTAATAGGACCTCACAAGAGACGGGACAATGGTCGGAGAAGGTTTTCTGTAATATGGAAACTTTTTTAAATTTAGAGATGGACAATGAGTTTGTGAGAATAAGGTCGATTCTTGAGAAAGATTTATATATTTCTAAAAAATAAGAGTATTCTCTAGATGTAGAGTTTAAACATCTGAAACTATCCAAAAGTTCATTTTTGTGAAGCCAATTTTGAAGGTTCTGTTTCCTGTATCTAAAATTTGCAGTAGAATCAAGGATGGGGTCAGGTATTAGGTTGAAGTCACCAAGGAGTATTAGGTCGCCAATGTGGATGGTTTCTAGATTTTTTAATAATTTGTTTAAGAAACGAATTTGGGTGAAATTAGGCGCATATACATTCGCAATTGTACAAGCACAGTTATTGATTTTGCACGCTAGAATGTGAAATCTACCAGAATTATCTTTTATTTCGTTTATAAATTCAAAAGTCACCGTATTCTTAATAAGTGTAAGAACCCCAGCATTTTTCTTTTCATTCAATGAACTAAAGGAATGTACAAAATTTTTATTTTCAAATTTGATAGGATTGTTTTTAGAAATTTTCGTTTCCTGAAGACAGACAATATCTGCTCCAGAGTTTTTGATGTCTCGCCATGCCAAATATCTACGTCTGGGACAATTGAGGCCTCTAACATTGTAACTTAGGAATTTTGTGGTCATTTTTAATGTAATATGGAAATTAATAACCGTAAATACATTAAAAGAAAAACAAGGTTAGTAAAATGACAAGTTTCTAATTCCAGTAAAAATATACTTACCTAAAACATGCGGAACCTGAGGTTTAATAGTCTTATCAAGTACTGTAACAACAACTTACAATATATAACAACTGGCAATATTCAAGACAACAGTTGAATTAAATCACAAAATAAAGAAATAACAGATAAATGAAAAGTTCTCCTTATAGGTTTAATTCTCCAAAGTAGGAGAATCTCAAGCGAGGCAAAGTTTATAGGAGAAAAGCAGGTTAAGATGTTAAGACGTTCTTCACAAATAGATGGTAACAGGTAGAAGAAAAGGATAGAAAGTCCGGTAGATCTTCTTGTGGTGGTTAAAAGGTCCATGGAAAAGTCCAAGTTATTTATCCAGCAAGACAAATGAAGAAGGTTGTAATAGTAGGAATCCAAGTGGCAAACTGGTACCCATTAAAGGACTAAACAGTATTTGTAATCCATATGGTCAAGTAGGACGAGAATTGTGATGATCCTTTTTTGGTTCTTTGTTCCTGTCTAAGGGTATGTGCGCACGTTGCTTTTTACCTGCTTTTTTGCTGCTTTTTCTTCTGCGCTGTTTAATGCCAAAATGGATGTGTTCTTCTATTCAAGCAAAGTCTATGGGAATTTGGCTTTCTTGTTCACACTATGTTGTTCAAAATGCTGCCTTTTTGTGGCAGAACTTTGGTCAAAAACTCAGCTTTTCAAAGAAGCAACATGTCAATTGTTTTTGCCATTTGGGTTTTGCACTGCAAAGCTGAGTTTTTGACCAAAGTTCTGCCACAAAAAGGCAGCATTTTGAACAACATAGTGTGAACAAGAAACCCAAATTCCCATAGACTTTGCTTGAATAGAAGAACACATCCATTTTGGCATTAAACAGCGCAGAAGAAAAAGCAGCAAAAAAGCAGGTAAAAAGCAGGTAAAAAGCAACGTGCGCACATACCCTTAAGATTGCAGAAAACTTTGGCCATCCTCTGGGGAAAGAATGGGAACCACTTTGCCATTTACCCAAATGAGGAGTTTGGTCGGAAAACCCCAACGATATTGGATACCCCAATCTTTAAGTTTCCTAGTAGTATCAGAGAAGGATTTTCTCAAATTCATAGTCTCTCTTGAAATGTCAATAAACACTTTGACGTGTCTAAAGGGATCTGGCAATGATGTGTTATTTTTCATGTAGGACAAAAGTTTTTCTTTGGTGCGAAAATAATGAAATTTGAAAATGACATCTCTGGGAATTTCAGGAGCAAGAAACTTAGGCTTTGGCAGACGATGGATCCTATCAATGATAACGTCAGAATCCGACAGAGTTGGAATAGCAGTTTTTAATAGGCGTTTGGTGTAGTTCTCTAAGTCATTAGCTGGTATTATTTCAGGAACGCCCCTGAGCTTCAGGTTATTACGTCTTGATCTGTCTTCAAGGTCTGCAACCTTAGTTTTCAAAGATCGGATTTGGGATTGTAAGTCTTCCTGACCCTGGGTGAGAGTCACTGTTTTTTCTTCTATCTTTGTCATTTTTTCGCCATAGTTGTCTAATCTAGCATTTATAGCCACCAGATCATCTTTCAATATTTTAGTTTGTTGCTCTAGAGCAACATTTATATCAGTCTTAAGAGAAGATATTAAATGAACCATAAACGATTCCATGTCCGCTCTGTCTGGCGCTTTTGTGGTGTCCCAAGGTTGTAGATTATCAAGTGTGACCCATGTTTGGTCAGTAGCGTTAAGTTCCAGTTTAGATCTCTGTTTTCTATGAACAGGTGAAAAAGCCTCATCACTAGAACCCGAAGGGGACACAGAGAATGTATTTTTTGTAGGGTCACGGTAAGTATCTGTTCCTTTACGTTTGTTAGTCCCTGCCTTAGAAGTGTCCATGTCATCAACTCCATAGGGGTCGTCCATGTCTTGTTCGAAAAAATTAAATAAAGGCGGTTTGATGTGTTTTTTTTCCGCTTGTGTAATCTTGTCATCTTGAGGTAATTCCAGGGCGGCACTACTTCCATTCAAAAAGTCCTTATGATAAGTGTCACATTGAGACTGTGTTGTTTTGGCGTCTTTTTTTGTAGATAAAGGGGAGGTGGTAATCTTCTTTGAAACCGTAGGTTGGTGATTTTTTCCGGAATTTGATCCAGGATTCAGTTTTTGTGTTTTGTTTGATGGGTTACTATAAAAAAATTTAGGCTTTGTATCCTTCTCCATTTTAAATGAAAAGAAATGTCAATATATGTCAGTGTGAATTCAACAACCCCCTTTAAAAAATGTTTGTTAAGAAAAAAGGATATTATCCCTTTAAGAGCTACGCCTTTAAAAGAGATCAAAGTAAAAAGTGTTAAAGAAGACAATGTAATATGTCTTTAAAGTTTGGACCATGTAAAAAATGTTATTTTCCTTTTTATTATAATCAGGGATAATCAAGTTTAGATTTGTTGCTATGTCTCTATGGCAAAATGGCAGCGGTGCATGCTTGCTCCGGAGCTGTCTATATAGTGACAATAAAATGAGGTCTGGGAGCATGTGACAGCTTTATTTCCTCATGCTTGATCAGGTATTACAATGGGAACATTAAAGAACAGAGGCTCATTCACCAGAAAGGTATCGGAGGGTGTCAGTGTAATCACTACTGAGTTTAATAGAGCCAGCTTCTCTGTGGCCACGGAAACAAAGATGGCGGCAGCCCTTCTGAGGTGATTTATTGAGTGGCTGACAAAGGACTCCGAGGGTCACTGAGATTAGGGACAGAGTTTTCTTTTAGTTCTGGCAAGATGTGCTGGTATGTGGTCACAGTTATGGATGATCCTGACAGTGTGGGGAGCAGAGATGCGGGGAGATAATGTGTGACAGGAGCGCACTAACACTTCTCTTACCCGCCAATGGTTTTCATCAATATCTCCGCTGTGCCACCTCAGATTCCTTTGGAAATGGACTTGAGATGCTCACTAGACTTTCCCACAAATGGTTCACTAGTTTATGAGCAAGTTTAATCGAGTATATTAACAGGACACTATTAAATGAAGGCACTTCCACTGGTAATGTATCTGAGATTAGCAGTTAGATCGCCATTGATTTCTATGAGCTCCATCACCACGGCAACTAAAATAACTACTGCACGAGCACTCCAGAAAATCCTGTCACAGGCTAATGAGGACCTTCTGTCATCTTTTATGACTGGGGTTACAAAATATTTTTATTAGTATAAATGTGAGTAGGTGATGGTGCACATTAGTGGGATCATTTTGCTGTCACTAGCTGAACTGGGGACATGAGGAGACCGTGCATTGTGAGGTACTCACTTACTGAACTTCTGCCCAACACACATTTTTTCGAGTATCTCCGCTGTGCCACCTCAGATTTCCTCAAGAGTAGTCTTGAAATACTCCCCAGACCTTCCCACAGATGGTCCACTGGTTTTTAGTCTGTCAAAATTACTTTAATTTTGCGTATTTGTCGCTTTTGAAGATGACCGTTGCTCCTTCTCTTTTAAGGCTGTGACATCATCACCGGAAAGCTCCGCCTCCAGAACCCTGCTCTGGACTTTGCAAAGTTTAAGGACCAGGCCATCCGGGTACTGAGAGAATCTACACCGAATGACCCAGTACCCCTCCGGCCTCTTGCTATCACGTACCCCGGGGTGGTGCCTGCAACACGAGCCGCTGCAGGGGCTGAGGCGCAGTCCCTGGATAAAGATCCCGCTGCAGAGCTCAGACAGCAGGTCCAGGAGCTGACCAAGACTGTAGCTGCCCTTGCCAAGACCGTGCAGTCTCTACAAGTGACCCCATCGCCGGCAATAATCGAGTTGGCCTCCAGCCCAGATGACGTCCCATGGATGTGACAAGGAGGATTCCGCCGACCCGAGGAAAAGACACAGACCGGTATGATTCAACGGGACAACCGATCTGCCGCCGCTGCAGTCAGGCGGGCCATATTGCAAGACACTGTCCTTTAAACGGGCCGAACCTGGGGCCAGGAGCCAACCCCCAGGTGTAAGGAAGCCCGGTTCAACCCCCAGTCGCAGCAAGTATGTGGGAGGACGCCCGGTCCTTCCTATTGTGCTGGATGGGATCCCGTTGAATGCCCTCCTGGATACGGGGTCCCAGGTAACAACCATCCCTTATAAACTGTACAAAAGATATTGGGCTGATTCAGACATTGACCATGGCCCAGATGATGATTTAACAATTGTGGCCAGTAATGGTCAGCCCTTACCCCAAATTGGGTACAAAGAAGTAACCATTAAAGTGGGGCGGGTAGAATTGCCATGTCAGGGGATGATAATTGTAGATATTGATCGCAGAGAATCTGACCCACTGCTAACCATTGGTACAAATGTGATGGAAAATTGTATTGCCGAAGTGATAATTTTGTTGCAGCAGGCGTCTGAAGGTGCCAGCTCCGGGCAGCAGCGTGCCCTACAGAGGGAGATCAGAGCCCTGATGAGGAGGCAGCATGTAGAGCTGGCCGGAGGAGAAATTGGCAGTGTGAGGGTAAGTGACCCCCTCCCCATTGCAATACCCCCAAGAAGTGAAATGTTGATATGGTGTCGGGCAGCAATAGGCCTCAAGGGTCAGGATTACCAGGCCTTGGTAGAACCGGTGTATTCAGAAAGTAGACCTGGTGTCCTGATAGCCAGAGGGGTAGCAGACGTCCGCAAGGGAAGAGTGCCCGTCCGTGTCCTGAACTGTGGGGAGGAGGAAGCCAAATTGCCCCGGTACGCCACTGTAGGAAAACTGTACACTGTCAGTAACAATACCATCAAAGCAGTGGAACCCTTGATCCCGTCCGACCAGGCGGAAGACAATGGCTCCAAGGGACAGCTGGAAGATTGGTGCCAAAAATTACATGTGGGCACCGACTCCACCCCCTCACACCAAAAGCATGGGGTTTACCGGGTGGTACAGGTGTACGAGCGGGTCTTCAGCAAACACCCCCTAGATTTTGGGCAGGTAAAAGGGGTTAAACATCAAATCCCCACGGGTGATCATCATCCCATTAAAGAGAGATACTGCCCTGTACCCCCAGCACAGTATCAGCGTGCCAAAGAAATGTTACGGGAAATGAAGGAGGCTGGGGTTATCAGAGATAGCTGTAGCCCTTGGGCAGCTCCACTAGTGCTCGTAAAGAAAAAAGATGGTACAATGAGAATGTGCGTAGATTACAGACAAATTAACCGCATTACACATAAAGATGCTTATCCACTTCCTAGAATAGAGGAGTCACTAACAGCCTTAAAGTCAGCTAACTATTTCTCCACATTGGATCTCACCAGTGGGTATTGGCAGGTTCCCGTGGCAGAGGCGGACAAGGAGAAGACTGCATTCACGACGCCAATGGGCCTCTGCGAGTTCAACTGTATGCCATTCGGGCTCTGCAACGCCCCAGGGACATTCCAAAGGTTGATGGAGTGCTGCTTGGGCCATCACAACTTTGAAACCGTGCTGTTGTACCTGGATGACGTCATAGTCTACTCCAAGACTTATGAAGACCACCTGAGGCACTTAGCAGAAGTGTTTGAGTCCTTGTCGGAATATGGCCTGAAGATAAAGCCGTTCAAATGTCACCTCTTGAAGCCAAAGGTACAGTACCTGGGTCATGTGGTCAGCGCAGAAGGTGTAGCACCTGATCTGGAGAAAGTTACCGTAATCAAGGACTGGCCAAGACCCACCACGGTAAAGGAGGTGCGGCAGTTCCTTGGGCTGGTGGGCTACTACCGAAGGTTCATTGATGGTTTCACAAAGATAGCAGCGCCCCTTCAAGATCTCCTGGTGGGCCAGCCAAAGCAGGCTAAGAAGCAGAGCCCTCTATTTGAATGGAGCAGCCAAATAGAAACATCATTTGTCCGGCTGAAAGGGGCTCTCACGGGAGAAGAAGTTCTGGCCTACCCTGACTACAGCCAGCCGTTTGTACTGTACACAGACGCCAGCAACGTGAGCCTGGGAGCAGTTCTGTCCCAGGTGCAGGGAGGCAGAGAGAAGGTGATAGCTTACGCCAGTAGGAAGCTTCGGCCCACAGAAAGGAACCCAGAAAACTACAGTTCCTTCAAGCTAGAGTTCCTCGCTATTGTTTGGGCAGTGACTGAACGCTTCAAGCACTATCTGGCATCGGCCAAGTTCACCATCTTCACGGACAACAATCCGTTGACACATCTGGCAACAGCCAAGTTAGGTGCGTTGCAACAGCGATGGATGGCCCGGCTGTCTAACTTTGACTTTACCATCAAGTACCGAGCTGGCAAGAAGAATAACAATGCTGATGCGCTGTCCAGAATGCCTCACTTACCCGAGTCTGGAGAAGACCTGGATGAACTCGAAGAGATAGTTACCGGCTTTCCATCACCAAAGTGTTTCCCAGTGTGAGCATGCTGTAGGAGTGAAGCGCTCGAGCCAGCACGAGATCTCGGTCAACCCATTACTCCACCATAATTGGGAAGAGACACAGAACGGTGACCCGGCCATGCAATTGGTCAAAGAAAAGCTAGCACAAGCTGAGACCCATCTTGGCCCAGATGCTCCAGAAGAAGCCCAGCAGCTGTGGAAGGAGAGGGGACGACTGTTCACATACCAAGGCAAGCTCTGCAAGAGATATGCCAACTGGCGAACGAATGAACTCGTCTGGCAGATAGTGGTCCCACAGAGGGATGCTCCAATGGTCCTAGCAGCTTATCATGATAACGCAGGACACTTCGGGTGGAAGAAGTTGGAGACCCTACTCCGTGATCGGTTCTACTGGGTGCACATGAGAAAGACAGTCGAGAAGTGGTGCCGAGACTGTGGTCCGTGTAACCTGAGGCGGAAAGATGATGCCAGCCAGAGGTCTCCCCTACAGCCAATTGTCACGAAGCAGCCCCTGGAGTTGGTGGCCCTGGACCACGTGAAGTTAACACCAAGCCGGTCAGGCTATGTGTACGCTCTCACCATTGTGGACCATTACTCTCGTTTCCTGGTAGTAGTGCCCGTGAAGGACCAGACAGCCAGAACAGCAGCTAGAGCATTTCAGGCATACTTTTTTCGACCTCACGGTTACCCTGAAAGGGTACTGACTGATCAAGGTCCTGCATTCGAGGCAGAAGTGTTCCAAGAGTTCTGTAACATGTACGGTTGTAAGAAAATCAGAACCACACCGTACCACCCCCAAACCAATGGATTGTGCGAGAAGATGAACCATGTGGTTATTGATATGCTCAAGACTCTACCTCTGGAAGAAAGAAACCAATGGCCAGAGAAGTTACCAGATCTGGTAGACCTGTACAACCATATCCCAGTAAATTCGACCAACTGCAGCCCTGCTTACCTGATGCGAGCCAGACCTGGCAAGTTACCTGTAGACTTTGAGATGGGGACTGTGTCACCTGAAGCGGTTCAGGAGATAGAAGATTGGGATACAGAGCGACAACAGCAGTACCGCAAGGTCCAGGAATGCGTAGAAAGGAGCCTGTCCCAAGCAAGAACGAGACAAGAGCAGCATTACAATCAAACAGCTCCAGCAACTCCCTTAGCACCTGGAGAACAGGTCCTCAAGAAAAAGCGGAGGGCGCATAAATTAGATGATCAGTGGGAGAATGAACCCTACACCATTATCCCCTCCAACTTTGACAATAGTAAGGTATGCCTCATAAGCAAAGATGAAGGCAAGACCTATCAAGCAGTTTCTTGAGACCGCCTGAAAGCGTGCCCCGAACGGTGCAGAACCCAAAAAGAAGTAGAAGAAGTACAAGAAAGTCCCCAAAGTCCAGAAAAAGAGGAAGAGATGATCCAAACAATCCTTGGAAAATTCCCCAAAACTTGGACCCGAATAAATAATGCCATAGTGGTACCAGTCTTGACGTTCCCGCAGTTGGTCGAGCCAGAAACAGAAGAGGTTCCAGATCCACCTAAAGAACCGTCCGCTCCAACACGAGATGACACGCCAGCAGTGGAACAGGAGAATCAACCCACTGTCAGTGGTGAACATGTCATACCCTTGGCGACTCTCAGACCACGTAGGCAATCATCACGCATACCTATCAGGGTTAGGCCTACCTGTAGTGCTGAGGTAGAAGACACACAAGTAGTCAGGGGCAGACACCAGAGCTACGCAGGTCCCAACGCAGCACTCGGGGACAGACCCCTCCAAGGTATAGAGAGTAAAAAGAAAGAGTACTTATTAGAATGTAAATAGTTATGGGAAATGTCTGTAATGTTGTGTATAAAATGTTTTTTTTTTTTGGTTGAGAAAATGGACAATTGGGCCACTGGACTATGGGTGGCCAACACCTAGCTGTACATAGTTAGCACCAGTGTGCTCAGCAACCCCTGAAGAAAAACCCGTCCGGCGTGCATAGAGTGGGGTCATCAATGCTCTGACGCACACCCAGAGCCTACGTTGGGGGTTTTATCGCGGCGGGTCCCCCATGGAGCAGTGTAATGGACACCCGGCAGGGAGCCACACTGGACTCTTATAGTTGTTTAAGGTTGTAACATGTATGTCTTGTTTTGTTTTCTACAGTCCGGGAGTACTGAATTTAACTAAGGGGGAGTGTGGCGCCCCAGGACCTGGTCGCCACAACAGCGATGCCCTCCCTAAGGGTTAATGCTGAGCCTGGAGGTAATTGGGAGGTCCATTGGCCAGCAAGTTTAACATCCAACGCAGTTCTCCCTCCGGCCAGCAGGGGGAGCTCTGAACCTGGAATTCCAGGGAGCATTCCTTAAGTCTGACCTGAGGGAGGAAGTAGTGTTCAGTCTGTAGAGAGAAGTGAAAGGAAGCAGACGCAGAGTGTGCTGTCCTGTGGATCTGGGGCCTGGAGCTGGAACAGCTTGGCCCAGGGAAGCAGGAGTAGCAGAGAGGCAGAGAAGAGACTCGGACATCGGAGTCTGTGGTCACCAGGGCTTAAAATACTCCCTGGTAGCCGAATCCGAAGGGCAGGAGAGCTGCAAGCACCTGGCCCATAAACAGCCCGAAGGTACAGCTGCAGCATCAGGGCCCGGTGTGGACTCCAGCAGAGAAGCACCAGAGAGGGCCTGCGCAGCCTACCACAGAGGGAAAGGGACGTACCACCGGTCCCAGCAGCAAAGAGGGCCATTGCTGGATCCAGAGAAGCAGGGTCCTATCGTAGTAAAGAAAGGAACAGGAGTAGGCCTCATACTCAGCTGGCCAGTGCTGTAGTGGGGGAGACAAGAAAGGCGCAATAGGGTTTTACCCGGTTTACAGAGTGAAAGAGGATAAAAACAGTGCACTCACCTGGCCGGGTTGTGCCAGTCACAACCCCTTTATTAGCATGGATGAGCGCTTGGGTGGTTCTGCAGCGGCCCCGTTATAGAGCAGATTTTGAATATGAAGGACTGGAGAAAACGGGTTTATTGCCGCGCTAAAAACCACGAGCATGTATAAGTCAAAATATTCTCTTTATTTAGATCATTCCTACGCGTTTCTGAGGCTCATCTGCCTCCTTCCTCAGGGAAAAAGAATCTTCATTCTTAATTCTTTTTCCCTGAGGAAGGAGGCAGATGAGCCTCAGAAACGCGTAGGAATGATCTAAATAAAGAGAATATTTTGACTTATACATGCTCGTGGTTTTTAGCGCGGCAATAAACCCGTTTTCTCCAGTCCTTCATATTCAAACTCAGCTGGCCAGAAAGATCACCCCAAGTACTTCCAGGCCGACCGGATCCCCTTCACCACCTGTGACGGTCTCCCAGGATTGGACTGTTCCTAAAGTAAAAGAGGAGAAGGTAAAGAGACTGTTGTTTGTGCCTGGTTCTTTCATTGCCTGTCGGCCCTGCACCGGGTTAGCCACACAACACCATAGACTTTCACGAGCACTAACAGTGTCCCCGGGGCTCCGCTCCACCTGTGGGGAGCAGTACCACCATTGCTGCCGTATCATCACCTCGGAGGCCTCACACAGCAGCGGCGGCTTAATAGCCGCAGACCACAGGTGGCGTCACGAAACAAATACTTTAATTGCTCCCAAGGCACCAGCCATATTAAACTGACACCCACCAGGGCCACGGAGTCGGGCCCCGCCACCACTGACGTCCCCCGGACTAGTCCGGCCCGGCACCGGGTGTCCCATAGCCCTGGGGTGGGCGAGTCAGTTAATCAGCAGGCGTCCTCCGGCCTCAGGATAGATGGTATGGTGGTTGATCAGCAGGCGTCCTCCGGCCTCAGGATAGATGGTATGGTGGTTGATCAGCAGGCGTCCTCCGGCCTCAGGATAGATGGTATGGTGGTTGATCAGCAGGCGTCCTCCGGCCTCAGGATAGATGGTATGGTGGCAGATCAGCAGGCGTCCTCCGGCCTCAGGATAGATGGTATGGTGGCAGATCAGCAGGCGTCCTCCGGCCTCAAGATAGATGGTATGGTGGTTGATCAGCAGGCGTCCTCCGGCCTCAGGATAGATTGTATGGTGGTTGATCAGCAGGCGTCCTCCGGCCTCACTATAGATGGTAGGGTGGTTGATCAGCAGGCGTCCTCCGGCCTCAGGATAGATGGTATGGTGGTTGATCAGCAGGCGTCCTCCGGCCTCAGGATAGATGGTATGGTGGCTGATCAGCAGGCGTCCTCCGGCCTCAGGATAGATGGTATGGTGGTTGATCAGCAGGCATCCTCTGGCCTCAGGATAGATGGTATGGTGGTTGATCAGCAGGCGTCCTCCGGCCTCAGGATAGATGGTATGGTGGTTGATCAGCAGGCGTCCTCCAGCCTGAGGATAGATGGTATGGTGGCTGATCAGCAGGCGTCCTCCGGCCTCACTATAGATGGTAGGGTGGTTGATCAGCAGGCGTCCTCCGGCCTCAGGATAGATGGTATGGTGGTTGATCAGCAGGCGTCCTCCGGCCTCAGGATAGATGGTATGGTGGTTGATCAGCAGGCGTCCTCCGGCCTGAGGATAGATGGTATGGTGGTTGATCAGCAGGCGTCCTCCGGCCTCAGGATAGATGGTATGGTGGTTGATCAGCAGGCGCCTGGTTACATTTTAGCTTGTCTGCAGATGTTCTCAGCTGATGTCCTCCTCACATCCTTGTGATCACATTGTAATGACTTCCTCTGGTGTCGAGGCTGTGTGTACACTGGCAGGGTCCCACTGTTTCGCTTGGCTGCTTGGCCCTCATTATGGCCTGTGAGCTCAGATTTAGTGCATTATGTGTCCCTGTGGGGCTGTTAGCAGATGCTTCACACCTTGTGTGTTTCCACAGCTACTTGGAAGTGACTTTTCGGCTTGTTTGAGAAGAGGTTAGTCTTCTGCATGTCGCCCTGTACAGTGGGGATGTAAACTGGAACCTCCGACAATACAGAAGCTGGAGCTTCGAGTGACGGAGGATGGTTTGACGTCTTATTCCACTATTCGTTGCCGTCTTTGTGAAGCCTAAAGCTTTAGAGGGCTTCAATGGAAGCTTACCTGTCATTCTGGGGACCTCCTGAGATTGGATTAGAGTTACACAGGGGTTTGTGCAGTTCTCCCCCCCATTGATAGTACCCTGACTTAGTCTGGACTGAGTCCAGCCCAGATTCTGATCATTGTCCTGGACCACTAATTACGGCTAGGCAGGAGGACACTGGTTTTGCTCCAATTCTACCAGTAACTATGCGCACTTGTTTCCTGGCTTCAATCCCTACCGAAAAACTGACCTTTGGCGAACCCGCTCATTAGAAATCCTGGGGGCCACAGGTCAACATCTCGAGATAAGATTTGCTCCTATGGGACAATTTCTCTTACCCTGTGTACTTCCCATCCATAAACCTAAACCTCAAGTCTCCTGCCCCTGGGTGAAGGTGATAAGACAGGGGCCACATTTGCAGTCTCGAATGATCAGATTGACCACTGGTCTATGCTGCCATTAGAGACACGTGCAGATTTGGGGGCACATACGACCTCATGGCCAGAGGTAGATATCGGCCAGAGGTGCAGAAGATACAGATGGTGCTGATGTCCGGCTATTGAATCATCCAGTACATACTGTATATTTGTGACCCCTCTTCCCCAGGGTTGAGTATTAATCACTTTCCTGACCTCTCTCCATTAGTCTCTGTCCATCCTGAGAATTTCCAGTCTGTCCTCACACTGAGCTCATACATTTTGCACAATTTCTGCAGAAAGGTTGATAATGAGGTGATACTGCTCCTCGGCCGTCCGGTGACTTTCAGTGACCGTGGGGCCAGAGGTGTATCTGGGGGGGGGGCCCGGGCACAGCTATCAGGGGGCAATATCGGCGGTCTGAGCCTCCTCTTGTCTTGTCGCCTCTGTAGTGGCCACAGGCTATTCTGAGTCCTGGCTGTCCAGCTGACAGCTGAGACTCGGAGGAAGTGCAGCGCGCGACTCCCACTGATAAATTGTCCTTGTATCTTTCAGACGTGAGGACAATTGAACACCGGTGCTGACCTCCGGGTCACATCGATGGCTGCAGTGTGATCAGGTCAGCTGACCCCACTGCTGACCCGGAAGTCAGGGCCGCAGTGCAGAGGCGGCAGAGAGTGCTGGTGATATGTGCTACAGCGTGGAGCTGAAGACACCGAAGAGGAACAGTGTGGGGGGAGGTATCTATAGACACAGTATGGGGGGACAGAGGGTGGGGAGGGGGAAGTATCTATAGACACAGTATGGGGGAGAGAGGGTGGGGAGAGGGAACTATCTGAACACAGTATGGTGGGACAGAAGGTGGGGTGTTGGCAGTATCTATAGACACAGTATGGAGGAGAGAGGGTGGGGAGAGGGAACTACAGTTAGGTCCAGAAATATTTGGACAGTGACACAATTTTGGCGAGTTGGGCTCTGCATGCCACCACATTGGATTTGAAATGAAACCTCTACAACAGAATTCAAGTGCAGATTGTAACGTTTAATTTGAAGGTTTGAACAAAAATATCTGATAGAAATTGTAGGAATTGTCACATTTCCTTACAAACACTCCACATTTTAGGAGGTCAAAAGTAATTGGACAAATAAACCAAACCCAAACAAAATATTTTTATTTTCAATATTTTGTTGCGAATCCTTTGGAGGCAATCACTGCCTTAAGTCTGGAACCCATGGACATCACCAAACGCTGGGTTTCCTCCTTCTTAATGCTTTGCCAGGCCTTTACAGCCGCAGCCTTCAGGTCTTGCTTGTTTGTGGGTCTTTCCGTCTTAAGTCTGGATTTCAGCAAGTGAAATGCATGCTCAATTGGGTTAAGATCTGGTGATTGACTTGGCCATTGCAGAATGTTCCACTTTTTTGCACTCATGAACCCCTGGGTAGCTTTGGCTGTATGCTTGGGGTCATTGTCCATCTGTACTATGAAGCGCCGTCCGATCAACTTTGCGGCATTTGGCTGAATCTGGGCTGAAAGTATATCCCGGTACACTTCAGAATTCATCCGGCTACTCTTGTCTGCTGTTATGTCATCAATAAACACAAGTGACCCAGTGCCATTGAAAGCCATGCATGCCCATGCCATCACGTTGCCTCCACCATGTTTTACAGAGGATGTGGTGTGCCTTGGATCATGTGCCGTTCCCTTTCTTCTCCACACTTTTTTCTTCCCATCATTCTGGTACAGGTTGATCTTTGTCTCATCTGTCCATAGAATACTTTTCCAGAACTGAGCTGGCTTCATGAGGTGTTTTTCAGCAAATGTAACTCTGACCTGTCTATTTTTGGAATTGATGAATGGTTTGCATCTAGATGTGAACCCTTTGTATTTACTTTCATGGAGTCTTCTCTTTACTGTTGACTTAGAGACAGATACACCTACTTCACTGAGAGTGTTCTGGACTTCAGTTGATATTGTGATCGGGTTCTTCTTCACCAAAGAAAGTATGCGGCGATCATCCACCACTGTTGTCATCCGTGGACGCCCAGGCCTTTTTGAGTTCCCAAGCTCACCAGTCAATTCCTTTTTTCTCAGAATGTACCCGACTGTTGATTTTGCTACTCCAAGCATGTCTGCTATCTCTCTGATGGATTTTTTCTTTTTTTTCAGCCTCAGGATGTTCTGCTTCACCTCAATTGAGAGTTCCTTAGACCGCATGTTGTCTGGTCACAGCAACAGCTTCCAAATGCAAAACCACACACCTATAATCAACCCCAGACCTTTTAACTACTTCATTGATTACAGGTTAACGAGGGAGACGCCTTCAGAGTTAATTGCAGCCCTTAGAGTCCCTTGTCCAATTACTTTTGGTCCCTTGAAAAAGAGGAGGCTATGCATTACAGAGCTATGATTCCTAAACCCTTTCTCCGATTTGGATGTGAAAACTCTCATATTGCAGCTGGGAGTGTGCACTTTCAGCCCATATTATATATAGAATTGTATTTCTGAACATGTTTTTGTAAACAGCTAAAATAACAAAACTTGTGTCACTGTCCAAATATTTCTGGACCTAACTGTATATGTGGACATACTATGGGGGAACAGAGGGTGGAGAGGGGGCAGTATCTATAGACATAGTATGGAGGAGAGAGGGTGGGGAGAGGGAACTATCTGTGGACATACTATGGGGGAACAGAGGGTGGGGAGGGGGCAGTATCTGTAGACATAGTATGGGGGAGAGAAGGTGGGTAGAGGGAACTATCTGTGAACACAGTATGGTGGGAAGAGAGGATGGGGAGGTGGAAGTATCTTTGGACACAGTATGAGGAGAGAAAGGATGAGGTGTAATGTATACAGACATAGTATGGGAAGAGAGGGTGAAGGGTGATGTATAGGGAGAGAGGGTGAGGGGTAATGTATACAGACATAGTATGTGGAGCGATTGGGGGAATGTACACGGACATAGTATGGGGAGCAAACAGGAAAGAAATTTTGAGGATACAGAATAAAGAGCAACATGGTATGGGGAGTGAGAGGGAAAAGTATATGGACACACAGGAGCTAGGGAGGAGACAGTAAGGGATGAGAAAAAATGTAAGGGGGCACAGAATAGAGACTTTGTAGTGTTGGGTGGGGCGGTATAGAGAGGCATTAGCTTGTGAGTACAGTATGAGGCCATAGCGAGGAGGGGGGTGTGATGAGAGAGCACAGTATAAAGGTTGGGCAGTGTAAAAGACAGTGTGAAGAGTGGGCTCTGTATGAAGAGGAGAGCGCAGTGTGGAGGACATGTACCATGAGAGAGACAGTATGTGGGTCATATTTTGTGCAGAGAACACAGTGAGGGGTCATTATTTATTCTGGGGCACAGTGTAGGGCAGATATTTTTAAATACGAGTATTCTAATCATTCTGCTATTTTTAGGGGCATCGTGCTGGGATGTGCTGCAGAAGACTGGAGAAGATGGAAATCTGCAGAGACGAGATGTGAATGGAAAAAGTCATCATGGCGTCAGGACAAGATGAATTATAGAAAGAAATGACTCAGAGCTGGCGTCATACAGTATATAAGGTACCTGAATGTAAATGTTTATTTGTGATACTGACTATGGGGTACTTTGCACGCTGCGACATCGCTAGCCGATGCTAGCGATGCCGAACGCGATAGTCCCCGCCCCCGTCGCACATGTGATATCTTGTGATAGCTGCCGTAGCGATAATTTTCACACGCACTTACCTGCCCTGCGACGTCGCTCTGGCCGACGACCCGCCTCCTTCCTAAGGGGACGTATCGTGCGGCGTCACAGCGACGTCACACGGCAGGCGGCCAATAGAAGCGGAGGGGCGGAGATGGGTGGGATGTAAACATCCCGCCCACCTCTTTCCTTCCGCATTGCCGGTGGAGGCAGGTAAGGAGATGTTCCTCGCTCCTGCGGCTTCATACACAGCGATGTGCTCTGCCGCAGGAACGAGGAACAATATCGTATCTCCTATTGCTGTGACATTATGAAAATGACCGACACTACACAGATCACTGATTTACACTGATCTGAAGCCTGTAGTACCTAGTATTGTGCATGAGAGGGCGGCGCATGCGCCCTCGCTACTTCAGATCTCGTTGTGACTGCGGGAGCGCGCGTGGTCACAAGAGGACTAGAGAACAGCTGATCTTACCGATTAGCTGCAGCAGACGATATCGTAGCAGATGTCTGCTGCAGCTAATCGGGGTAAGATTTGTAGGGGGCGGTCTTTAGGTTAATCCTTTGTAGAGGGCGCTCTTTAGGTTAATCCTTTGTAGGGGGCACTCTTTAGGTTACCCCTTTGTAGGGGGTGCTCTTTAGGTTACCCCTTTTAGGGGGCTGTCACAAACCACCGGGGGGGTCACTCAGAAATCCCCCGCGCTGGCTACCAGTACGACACAATCGGGGGGTAACAAGTGGGGGTCACCCCTCCTTTATACCTCCCGACCGACAGACAGAGCACGTGACGCGCTCTCTAGCGCCCCTCTTATAGTCAGGCCAATTATGGAATTGCCCGACAATAAGCAAGGAGGCCGCTATACTACTTATGCCGATTATTGAAGGGTCCCCGGTGAGAGTAGGGTATATATTCCCCCGACCTCCGCGGGCGGAATATATAAAATCTCCCCGAATCTCACTGGCCTCCCCACAATAATCCTTGGCACAAACTCGCTGCCACCAACCGCTTCACGGTAACTATTAGCCGAACACACAGACGTGGGATTCAAGATCGAGATAACAGAACAGCCCAAGATTAATTATATAATTTAATCAGCCTAAAGCACACTAGAAACTACAATATATACAATAGGGAATCTACAGAATATACATATGTCAGAGTACAGTTACAATCAAAGCATGGGTTACAAACAGGCATACACAGTTCCAGCAGTTACCTTGTTGCGTCTGGCCACAGGGGGGCGCTGTACCCAGGTTTCTAGGATCCTTCCCACAGATGTTTCCTACACGTGCCCCCAGCGAAAAGAACACTGGAAAATGGCCGAAGTAGGGTTATCAACCTGGGCAGATCCAGGTCCCCTCCTACCTTAGTGACCTCAGAGGGAGCACTGCTCCACCCCTGGCTTGAGTTATGGACAATCCACAACATGGAATATGGGCCATAACTTTGCCGGGGAGCGTCGTAGGCGGACGCCAATGCTCTCATTGTGACAGTTATGAATTTAGCTACAGAACGAGGGGACTCATGACCTGTCTGCCAGTTCCCCATTGGCTGATATCACGCCTGGGGCATTTCCCAATGTCCTGCTCCCATAAAAAGGGTGTGCCGGCATCGTCCGCATGCGGAGACACCATTTTTATGGTTGCCATATTTATCGGAAATATGGCTTGCGAGATATGAACCATTTTTTACTGGAGTCGTTCTGTCTGGCTATTTCCATAGCCTTGCTAATGAGATACAACTCTTGTTACAGGGTGACGGCAGGGAGTCATCCTGTGTCCATTGTTCCCACACCACCTCATCTCCATATCACAGGAGATGGCCATGGGATTTGTTGCTAAACCAGTTGTGTGAAGGAAAGGGGGGGTGACACCAGGAGAGGGCTTCCTGACATACTTGAATATCATGATTTATCGTCATATCTCCGGATTTACCTCACACCTCCCCCCTTTTGAGGGCGCTAGGGGGCAGCACACTCCGGTGTTCCCCCGTGCGCCCGTCCGCGACCTCTCCTTGTCGGGACAGCCCGTCTGCGTTACCGTGGTCACGGCCCCTTTTGTGGCGAATGGTGAAGTTGTATTGCTGGAGCGCAAGGCTCCATCGCAACAATCGCCCATTCGTCCCAGAGACGGTGTGCAACCAGCTGAGGGGATTGTGGTCCGTCTCCACGATGAAGTGGCGCCCGTATAGATAGGGTTGCAGACGCTGCAGGGCCCACACTATGGCCAGGCACTCCTTCTCCATCGTGGAATAGGCAACTTCCCTTGGTAACAGCTTCCTGCTCAGGTACAAGACTGGGTGCTCTTGGCTCGCAGAGTCCACCTGGCTGAGCACCGCACCGAGGCCGAAGTCACTGGCGTCGGTCTGTACTACAAACGGCCGCGTGAAGTCGGCTGCCTGTAGCACGGGCGGGCTGGACAGGGCGTCCTTTAGGGCCCGGAAGGCTGTCTCGCAGTCCATTGTCCAATCGACTGCAGAGGGCAGCTTCTTCTTGGTGAGGTCCGTCAAGGGCTTTGCCAGGCTACTATAGCATGGAACAAACCTCCTATAGTACCCAGCGGTCCCCAAGAAGGACATCACCTGCTTCTTGGTCCTGGGGGTGGGCCAGGATGTGATGGCTTCCACTTTCTCAGGCTCGGGCTTCAGTGTTCTCCCACCTACCCGGTGACCGAGGTACTGGACCTCGCTCATGGCCAGCTGACACTTTCCCGGCTTGATGGTCAAACCTGCCCGGTGGATCCGCCTGAGCACCTGTGCTAGATGCTCTAGGTGGTCCTCCCAGGTGGGACTGAAGACGGCAATGTCATCCAGGTACGCGGCCGCGTACCCTTCAAGTCCCTTGAGCAGGGTGTTGACCATCCGCTGGAAAGTGGCAGGGGCATTCCTCATCCCGAATGGCATCACCGTGGACTCGTACAGTCCAAATGGGGTAATAAAGGCAGAGCGTTCCCTGGCCTTGCGAGTCAGGGGGATCTGCCAATATCCCCGGCTCAGATCCATGATGGTCAGGTACTGAGCCCCGGCCAACTGATCGAGCAGGTCATCGATGCGTGGCATTGGGTACGCATCGGCGACCGTGACCGCATTGAGCCCCCTGTAGTCCACGCAGAACCGAGTGGTTCGGTCCTTCTTAGGGACGAGGACTACAGGCGAGGCCCAAGCGCTGTTGGATGCCTGGATCACCCCCAGCTTCAGCATCTCGTCAATCTCCTGGCGCATGTGTTGCTGCACCTCCAGGGAGACCCGATATGCTGAACGCCGGATCGGGGGATGATCCCCAGTGTCCACGTGATGGACAGCCAAGTCAGTCCTTCCGGGCTGGTTGGTAAACAACCCCCGGAAGGGGAGGAGGGTGGCCCACAGCTGGGACCGTTGGTCTTCCAAGAGCTGGTGGCCAACCTCCACATCCTCAATGGATCCGCCTGCCCTAACCTGGGCTAGCATATCCAAGAGGGTTTCCGCTTCTCCCTCCTCGGGCAGGTTGCACACGGGGAGCGCACATGCCTCCCGCTCATGATGTGCCTTCATCATGTTCACATGGAAGGGCTTCCGCCTTCCACGGGCAGGGTCCAGGGTGACCAGGTACGTTACAGGGTTGAGCTGCTGGTACACGAGGTATGGGCCTTCCCAGGCTGCCTGAAGCTTGTCCTGTGGTACGGGGACCAGTACCCACACCTTTTGACCCACTTGGTAGGTCCTCTCACAAGCGTTCTGGTCGTACCAACGCTTCTGATCGGCCTGGGCTTGAGCCATATTGTCGTGTACCAGTTGCGTCAAGGCCTGCATTTTGTCCCGGAAGCGCATGACATACTCGATAACCGACACTCCAGGGGTGGCCAAATCCCCTTCCCAAGCCTCTTTCACCAGAGCCAGGGGGCCCCGCACACGTCGCCCGTACAGGAGCTCAAACGGTGAGAATCCTGTTGAGGCCTGTGGAACCTCCCGGTAAGCAAATAACAGGTGTGGGAGATACCGCTCCCAGTCACGCCCATGGGAGTCGACCAACATCTTAAGCATCTGCTTTAAGGTGCCATTGAACCGCTCGCACAGGCCATTAGTCTGTGGATGGTACGGGCTGGCCACCAGATGTCGCACCTGGACTTGCTTACAGAGGGCCTCCATCAGCTGGGACATGAATTGGGTCCCCCGGTCAGTGAGCATTTCCTGGGGAAAACCCACTCGGGAGAAAATCTCCAGCAATGCGGTGGCCACCTTGTCAGCCCGAATGGACGACAAGGCCACTGCTTCTGGGTACCGGGTGGCATAGTCCACTACCGTCAGTAGGAAGCGTTTCCCGGAGCTGCTGGGGATGGCCAGCGGGCCGACCAGATCCACAGCCACCCTCCTGAAAGGCTCATCGATGATTGGCAGAGATACTAGTGGGGCTTTGGGGCGTGGCCCCGCCTTCCCCACTCTCTGACAGGTTTCACACGAACGGCAGTAGGCAGCCACATCGGCCCCCATTTTTGGCCAGTAGAAATGCTGGTTTAACCTGGCCTTGGTCTTAGCGATCCCTAGGTGTCCGGCCATCGGAATCTCATGTGCGATCCGCAACAACTCCGTCCGGAACGGATAGGGTACCACCAACTGTCGGTCCCTGGGCCACGCCTCCGGTGAACCCTGCTGGACCGTGGCCCGGTACAGCCGTCCTTGGTCCCAGACCACTCGCTCCGGGTCCGAGTCCGAGGGAGGCTGTGCCGCCTGCTCCTTAAGAGCTTTCAGGCTGTCGTCAGCTTCTAACGCTGCCTGAAACCCCTGACTAGATGTGGCCAGAATCGACGAGACTGTCACATCTTCAGTCAGTACCCCGGGACCTGTGTCCTGGCCTCCACCTGACTCGGCTGCCACTTGGTCAGAAGGGGAAGAGCTATCGGACCTCCGGGAGGCCCCTTGGCTTCCAGCACTCCCACTGCGGGTGACAGCGGCCACAGCCGCTGCGACCGTGGGTCGTGCCTGCTCCTCCTCCGTTCCTGACCAAGTCGCCGGTTCAGGCAGACCTACCTGGCTTCCTGACACCCCGGTTGTGGGGGAACCATGCACCGAGATCTTACCTGGGAGCACTTCCGCTCCTGGACCGGCCCCAATCTCACCTGCCTGTTCCCCTCCTGCAGCAACAGAACCCCGCTGTGAAATCTCTGGGGACCCCACATTTGCTGTGGTAGCCCCCACCCCACACACTGGTCCTCCCCCTGCAGCACCCTGCTCTCTGCTTATCCCTGCAGAGGGCAACAGATCCCAGCTCACAGGCTGGTTACTTGTAGAGGCATTGTCACACCTTTCTCTGACCCCCTCCCCTCCTGTCACAGCTGCAGCTGCGTGTGTGTCTATGGTGTCTGTGCAAGCAGAAATATCAGAGTTCACTCCCTCCTCCCTTACATCATTCATAGATAACACATTAACATTGTCAGGAGTCATGTCTGTACTGGCTGAAGGTTCAGCCCTTGGTTGGGGCCCAAACTGGGAGGTTATCTGCCCCAAATCTGTCCCAAGTAGCACGTTTGCGGGGATCCGATCAGTTACCCCCACCTCCCTCACCCCTCGCCCTGCGCCCCAGTCCACATAAATGTCAGCAACAGGCAGCGCCGGGTCAATGCCTCCAATCCCGGAGACAGCGAGGGTTTTTCCAGGGATCAAGTCTTGGGGGGACACCATCTCAGGCCGCACCAGAGTCACCTCCGAGGCGCTGTCTCGCAGTCCTATGGTCACAGACCGGCCGACGGTGACAGGTTGGAAGCTGTCCAGGGACCTACCACCACCCCCACCCACACAATACACCTTGGGCGGCCCTTGGGACGGGGACGGAGCCGGGGCCTTGGGACGCTGAGGGCACATGGCCTTGAAGTGTCCAGGTAGGTTGCACTGGTGGCACCGTCTTGGTTCTGCCACGGGCCTGGAGAGGGGAGTTGAGGGGGACACCCCCTGCAATCTAGGGGCAGGTGGGGCAGTCGCAGAATTCATCTTACCCCCTCTCCAGGTGCTGCTGGTGGCTGCTCTCCTGGCTTCAGGAGCCCAATTGTTGGTGTAGTCATCGGCCAGGGCAGCTGTAGCCGTGGACCCCTTTGGCTTCTGGTCTCGGATGAACTGGCGGAGATCCTCAGGGCAGTTCCACAAGAGTTGCTCCGTGATGAACAAGTCCAGGATCTCCGGTCCGGTGGAAAGTTGCAGGCCTTGGGTCCAGTGGTCGGCAGCTCGGGCAAGTGCCCGCCGGTGGTCAGCCCAGGAGTCCTTTGGTCCCTTCTGTAGGCTCCGGAACTTCTTGCGGTAGGACTCTGGAGTGAGGTTGTACTGTTGGATCAGGGCCCGCTTGATGGTGTCGTAGCCCTGATCTGCCTCAGCAGGCAAGTCCCCAAGGATATCCAGGGCCTTACCCCTTAAACGGGGGGTCAGGTATTTGGCCCACTGGTCCTTGTCCAGATGGTGCTGCAAGCAAGTCCGTTCAAAAGCAGTCAAGAAAGAGTCCAAGTCTCCATCCTTCTCCAGCACTGGGAAGTCCTCAACACGGACCTTTGGAAGTTTGGTGTCTCGAAGGTCACATGTGGCTGATGAGGGCCGGAGCTGAGCTAGCTGCAGCTGGTAGTCACGGTCTGCCTGTCGCTCTCGCTCTTCACGCGCTGCCTGCCGCTCTCGCTCCGCAGCCTCACGCTCTGCGTGCCGCTCCGCAGCCTCAGCGTCACGCGCTGCCTGCCGCTCTGCCCTGCGCTCTGCCAGGAGTTCCTTGTAGCCCTTCTGGTCTCCAGCCTGGAGAAGGGCCATAGCCATTTGAAGAAGGCTATCCGAGCCTCCCAGGCTCGGTGGAATGGCACGTGGTGATCTGCGGCACGCTGCAGAGCTAGGCGATTCACTGTCCCTTTCAGAGCGGAGGGCTGGCATCTGGCTCGTTGAGGAACCTTGGGTGAGCTCCTCCTCATCTTGTCCAGCAGTGCCAGGTTGCGCAATGTCCTCGGCAGAACGGTTTTCTGGCGTCGAGCTCCTGGAGGACTCGTGGGCAACCTCCTCATTGCTGTCCACAGCACCGTCCTCCCTCTCTTCGGCTCCTGCCTTAGCATTGGCCAGTTGCATAGCTCTGCTCCTGGTGCCATCAGCCATTCTTGCAGACTTTTGGTCACTGACACAGAACTGACACCTGATGCCTCCACACACCTTACAGTATCTGCACTCTGACACTCTAGTGTTGAGCTAGTCTGAAGACCCCAGCAGCCACAGCTGCTGCAGGCAGTCTTTAGTGTCTGGGAGTATGGGTCTCACACTCACACACACTATTATCTCGATCCCACCGCTGCCACCAATATGTCACAAACCACCGGGGGGGTCACTCAGAAATCCCCCGCGCTGGCTACCAGTACGTCACAATCGGGGGGTAACAAGTGGGGGTCACCCCTCCTTTATACCTCCCGACCGACAGACAGAGCACGTGACGCGCTCTCTAGCGCCCCTCTTATAGTCAGGCCAATTATGGAATTGCCCGACAATAAGCAAGGAGGCCGCTATACTACTTATGCCGATTATTGAAGGGTCCCCGGTGAGAGTAGGGTATATATTCCCCCGACCTCCGCGGGCGGAATATATAAAATCTCCCCGAATCTCACTGGCCTCCCCACAATAATCCTTGGCACAAACTCGCTGCCACCAACCGCTTCACGGTAACTATTAGCCGAACACACAGACGTGGGATTCAAGATCGAGATAACAGAACAGCCCAAGATTAATTATATAATTTAATCAGCCTAAAGCACACTAGAAACTACAATATATACAATAGGGAATCTACAGAATATACATATGTCAGAGTACAGTTACAATCAAAGCATGGGTTACAAACAGGCATACACAGTTCCAGCAGTTACCTTGTTGCGTCTGGCCACAGGGGGGCGCTGTACCCAGGTTTCTAGGATCCTTCCCACAGATGTTTCCTACACGTGCCCCCAGCGAAAAGAACACTGGAAAATGGCCGAAGTAGGGTTATCAACCTGGGCAGATCCAGGTCCCCTCCTACCTTAGTGACCTCAGAGGGAGCACTGCTCCACCCCTGGCTTGAGTTATGGACAATCCACAACATGGAATATGGGCCATAACTTTGCCGGGGAGCGTCGTAGGCGGACGCCAATGCTCTCATTGTGACAGTTATGAATTTAGCTACAGAACGAGGGGACTCATGACCTGTCTGCCAGTTCCCCATTGGCTGATATCACGCCTGGGGCATTTCCCAATGTCCTGCTCCCATAAAAAGGGTGTGCCGGCATCGTCCGCATGCGGAGACACCATTTTTATGGTTGCCATATTTATCGGAAATATGGCTTGCGAGATATGAACCATTTTTTACTGGAGTCGTTCTGTCTGGCTATTTCCATAGCCTTGCTAATGAGATACAACTCTTGTTACAGGGTGACGGCAGGGAGTCATCCTGTGTCCATTGTTCCCACACCACCTCATCTCCATATCACAGGAGATGGCCATGGGATTTGTTGCTAAACCAGTTGTGTGAAGGAAAGGGGGGGTGACACCAGGAGAGGGCTTCCTGACATACTTGAATATCATGATTTATCGTCATATCTCCGGATTTACCTCACAGGGGCGCTCTTTAGGTTACTCCTTTGTAGGGGGCGCTCTTTAGGTTACCCCTTTGTAGGGGGCACTCTTTAGGTTACCCCTTTGTAGGGGGTGCTCTTTAGGTTACCCCTTTGTAGGGGGCACTCTTTAGGTTACCCCTTTGTAGGGGGCGCTCTTTAGGTTACCCCTTTGTAGGGGGTGCTCTTTAGGTTACCCCTTTTAGGGGGCGCTCTTTAGGTTACTCCTTTGTAGGGGGCGCTCTTTAGGTTACCCCTTTGTAGGGGGCACTCTTTAGGTTACCCCTTTGTAGGGGGCGCGCTTTAGGTTACCCCTTTGTAGGGGGCACTCTTTAGGTTACCCCTTTGTAGGGGGCGCTCTTTAGGTTACCACTTTGTAGGGGGCACTCTTTAGGTTACCCCTTTGTAGGGGGCGCTCTTTAGGTTACCCCTTTGTAGGGGGCGCTCTTTAGGTTACCCCTTTGTAGGGGGCGCTCTTTAGGTTACCCCTTTGTAGGGGGCGCTCTTTAGGTTACCCCTTTGTAGGAGGCGCTCTTTAGGTTACCCCTTTGTAGGGGGCGCTCTTTAGGTTACCCCTTTGTAGAGGGCCCTCTTTAGGTTACCCCTTTGTAGGGGGCACTCTTTAGGTTACCCCTTTGTAGGGGGCGCTCTTTAGGTTACCCCTTTGTAGGGGGCGCTCTTTAGGTTACCCCTTTGTAGGGGGCGCTCTTTAGGTTACCCCTTTGTAGGGGGCGCTCTTTAGGTTACCCCTTTGTAGGGGGCGCTCTTTAGGTTACCCCTTTGTAGGGGGCGCTCTTTAGGTTACCCCTTTGTAGGGGGCGCTCTTTAGGTTACCCCTTTGTAGGGGGCACTCTTTAGGTTAATCCTTTGTAGGGGGCGCTCTTTAGGTTAATCCTTTGTAGAGGGCGCTCTTTAGGTTACACCTTTGTAGGGGGCGCTCTTTAGGTTACCCCTTTGTAGGGGGCACTCTTTAGGTTACCCCTTTTTAGGGGGCGCTCTTTAGGTTACCCCTTTGTAGGGGGTGCTCTTTAGGTTACCCCTTTGTAGGGGGCGCTCTTTAGGTTACCCCTTTGTAGGGGGCGCTCTTTAGGTTACCCCTTTGTAGGGGGCGCTCTTTAGGTTACCCCTTTGTAGGGGGCGCTCTTTAGGTTACCCCTTTGTACGGGGCGCTCTTTAGGTTACCCCTTTGTAGGGGGCGCTCTTTAGGTTACCCCTTTGTAGGGGGCGCTCTTTAGGTTACCCCTTTGTAGAGGGCGCTCTTTAGGTTACCCCTTTGTAGAGGGCACTCTTTAGGTTACCCCTTTGTAGGGGGCGCTCTTTAGGTTACCCCTTTGTAGGGGGCACTCTTTAGGTTACCCCTTTGTAGGGGGCGCTCTTTAGGTTACCCCTTTGTAGGGGGCGCTCTTTAGGTTACCCCTTTGTAGGGGGTGCTCTTTAGGTTACCCCTTTGTAGGGGGCGCTCTTTAGGTTACCCCTTTGTACGGGGCGCTCTTTAGGTTACCCCTTTGTAGGGGGCACTCTTTAGGTTACCCCTTTGTAGGGGGCGCTCTTTAGGTTACCCCTTTGAGGAGAGACACATCCAGTTTTCCTTTGCTGTTTTTTAGGATTCTTCTTCACTGTAAAACATGGACTTTTGTGGGAAATGGCTCGGAGCGGACCTGTAACCAGGACCAGATGTGGATCCTCTCGTTAGTGTTGGCCACTTAACGTCTTTTCTGCGCTCGCTCGTACACTTTCCTCCCTTCTGGGGAATGATTGATATCACTTGCCAGGCAATTTACAGGGATTTCTTCTAAACCATCTGTTCCCTGAAAGTTTGTGTGAGTCGGGAGAAGATCTGACACTTTTCATCCTTTACCGCTCAAAACTCTACAGGAAACTCCTTTGTTCTCGCTTTAACATCCAGGAGGAAATGTTGGTGATGGTCACCTGGGGTCACTGATCGCAGACCATGGACGGGGGCGTTATGAGGGAAGAGCTTTCTGAATTTTGTGTTTGGATTTGTCTGATCCCAATAATTGAGAATTCCAGGCTAAGCTGTCAGGGACCTCCGCTGATCCCGGGTAATTTGGGGAGTAAAAGATGGTGCACCCTTCTGTTGTGTCTCTTCCCTCGGCTGTCTTCAAAGCCTTCATTTTTCCGGATAAACCTGTCTTGGCCTCCACTATAGGTTCTGGACAAGAAGGCTTGCCTGGATGGTACTCTGCCCTCTTCCCAGGGGTTCTGTAGTGGGATGTGGCCCGGGGCGCTTGCAACCACACTGGGCCTCGGTGTTCACTTTTGGAAAATGACTTCTCTTCCTCCAGTTTCTAGGGACCGTCCCCTGTGTGCAGCCTGATCCCTCCACCCGATGGCTTGGTGGAACAGGCCACAAGCGTGAAAGCCTTGCAGTGGCCCTGGAATCCTTTCTGTAGTCACTGCTGTGGTGTCACCTGGGCCTAGCCGGGCCCCGGGTCTCCACCAGGAAGCGGCACTTTCTCCTGCTGTTCTGAGGTTCCAACCTCTCTCTGTTTCACTCCTCTCCTCTCTCAGACTATCTGACTACACTTCACCTTCCAGTCTCTGCTCTACCCTCTGTTGGCTCCTCCCACCTTCCCAGTTGCTAGGCCCCACCCTATGGGAGAAGGGATGGGTCTTATGCCCCCCCATCATACAGCATGGGGGGTAGCTGCCACTATCCCCGGTCCCAAAATATGCCTAACAATGGGTGTAGTGTGAATTTGCCTGTGGACCGGCGTTTACTCCTGTCCTTACCCAGGATGGGACATCACACCTCTGGCAGAGGTGCAATGTCTCTGGGGCGACAGAAGCCTCAGGGGCGCCACATTTCAACTCAGTATCAGCAGATTCTTGACAATAATGTGCAAGAATCAGTGACGAAGTTGAATTTACGCAGGGGATGGATATTTCAGCAACACAAAGAGTCCATCAGTGATTAGATATAAGAAACTGAAATAGCAAAAACCCAAATTGTTACAAAGAAAAAAGGTTAACATTAATAGGGGTGCACAAACTTTTTCATATGACTGTACTGCTCCTGCACAGGGCCCCATATACTGCTCCTGCACAGGGCCCCATATACTGCTCCTGCACAGGGCCCCATATACTGCTCCTGCACAGGGCCCCATATACTGCTCCTGCACAGGGCCCGTATACTGCTCCTGCACAGGGCCCCATATACTGCTCCTGCACAGGGCCCATATACTGCTCCTGCACAGGGGCCCATATACTGCTCCTGCACAGGGCCCCATATACTGCTCCTGCACAGGGGTCCATATACTGCTCCTGCACAGGGCCCCATATACTGCTCCTGCACAGGGCCCATATACTGCTCCTGCACAGGGGCCCATATACTGCTCCTGCACAGGGCCCCATATACTGCTCCTGCACAGGGCCCATATACTGCTCCTGCACAGGGCCCCATATACTGCTCCTGCACAGGGCCCCATATACTGCTCCTGCACAGGGCCCCATATACTGCTCCTGCACAGGGGTCCATATACTGCTCCTGCACAGGGTCCATATACTGCTCCTACACAGGCCCCATATACTGCTCCTGCACAGGGTCCATATACTGCTCCTGCACAGGGCCCCATATACTGCTCCTGCACAGGGCCCCATATACTGCTCCTGCACAGGGCCCATATACTTCTCCTGCACAGGGCCCCATATACTGCTCCTGCACAGGCCCCATATACTGCTCCTGCACAGGGCCCCATATACTGCTCCTGCACAGGGCCCATATACTGCTCCTGCACAGGCCCGATATACTGCTCCTGCACAGGGCCCCATATACTCCTCCTGCACAGGGCCCCATATACTGCTCCTGCACAGGGCCCGTATACTGCTCCTGCACAGGGCCCATATACTGCTCCTGCACAGGGCCCATATACTCCTCCTGCACAGGGCCCCATATACTGCTCCTGCACAGGGCTGCTCATTACACCTGTCTGTGATTTCCTAGAAGCGGAGCATATTCCGGCCTCTGTCCCCGGCGATTACATTTCTCTTTTACGTCTCTTCCCCTAAAATAATATTTATGCAAAAGAAGAGGAAAATTATCAGACAGAGACGAGAATAGAAGATGGAAAATCTCTCCCCGACCTCCTTCACTATTACTGGAAGACACTGAGTCACCGCGGCTGGTACCATCCTCAGAGGGGCATCGAGTTCACCCTGACCCCGGCCCGGACTGCACCCGAGGATGTAGAGGACGGAAACCTGACACCACAGAGAGGACGGAAACCTGGCACCGCAGAGCCACCTGAAGACACAGAGAGGATGGAAACCTGGCACCGCAGAGAGGACGGAACCTGGCACCGCAGAGAGGACCGAAACCTGGCACCGCAGAGAGGACCGAAACCTGGCACCGCAGAGAGGACCGAAACCTGGCACCGCAGAGAGGACCGAAACCTGGCACCGCAGAGCCACCCAAAGATACAGAGAGGACAGAACCTGGCACCGCAGAGCCACCTGAAGACACAGAGAGGATGGAAACCTGGCACCGCAGAGAGGACGGAACCTGGCACTGCAGAGCCACCTGAAGACACAGAGAGGATGGAAACCTGGCACCGCAGAGAGGACGGAACCTGGCACTGCAGAGCCACCTGAAGACACAGAGAGGATGGAAACCTGGCACCGCAGAGAGGACGGAACCTGGCACTGCAGAGCCACCTGAAGACACAGAGAGGATGGAAACCTGGCACCGCAGAGAGGACGGAACCTGGCACTGCAGAGCCACCTGAAGACACAGAGAGGATGGAAACCTGGCACCGCAGAGAGGACCGAAACCTGGCACCGCAGAGAGGACTGAAACCTGGCACCGCAGAGAGGACCGAAACCTGGCACCGCAGAGAGGACCGAAACCTGGCACCGCAGAGAGGACGGAAACCTGGCACCGCAGAGAGGACCGAAACCTGGCACCGCAGAGCCACCCAAAGACACAGAGAGGATGGAAACCTGGCACCGCAGAGCCACCCGAAGACACAGAGAGGATGGAAAACTGGCACGGCAGAGCCACCTGAAGACACAGAGAGAGGATGGAAACCTGGCACCGCAGAGCCACCCGAAGACACTGAGAGGACGGAAACCTGGCACCGCAGAGCCACCTGAAGACACAGAGAGAGGATGGAAACCTGGCACCGCAGAGCCACCTGAAGACACAGAGAGAGGACGGAAACCTGGCACCGCAGAGCCACCTGAAGACACAGAGAGAGGATGGAAACCTGGCACCGCAGAGCCACCTGAAGACACAGAGAGAGGATGGAAACCTGGCACCGCAGAGCCACCTGAAGACACAGAGAGAGGACGGAAACCTGGCACCGCAGAGCCACCTGAAGACACAGAGAGAGGATGGAAACCTGGCACCGCAGAGCCACCTGAAGACACAGAGAGGATGGAAACCTGGCACCGCAGAGCCACCTGAAGACACAGAGAGAGGATGGAAACCTGGCACCGCAGAGCCACCCGAAGACACAGAGAGGACGGAAACCTGGCACCGCAGAGCCACCCGAAGACACAGAGAGGACGGAAACCTGGCACCGCAGAGCCACCTGAAGACACAGAGAGGGCGGAAACCTGGCACCGCAGAGCCACCCAAAGACACAGAGAGGACGGAGACCTGGCACCGAAGAGCCACCCGAAGACACTGAGAGGACAGAAACCTGGCACCGCAGAGCCACCCGAAGACACAGAGAGGACGGAAACCTGGCACCGCAGAGCCACCCGAAGACACAGAGAGGACGGAAACCTGGCACCGCAGAGCCACCCAAAGACACAGAGAGGACGGAAACCTGGCACCGAAGAGCCACCTGAAGACACAGAGAGGGCGGAAACCTGGCACCGAAGAGCCACCCGAAGACACAGAGAGGACGGAAACCTGGCACCGCAGAGAGGATGGAAACCTGGCACCGCAGAGCCACCCGAAGACACAGAGAGGACGGAAACCTGGCACCACAGAGCCACCCAAAGACACAGAGAGGACGGAAACCTGGCACCGAAGAGCCACCCAAAGACACAGAGAGGACGGAAACCTGGCACCGCAGAGCCACCCGAAGACACTGAGAGGACAGAAACCTGGCACCGCAGAGCCACCCGAAGACACAGAGAGGACGGAAACCTGGCACCGCAGAGAGGATGGAAACCTGGCACCGCAGAGCCACCCGAAGACACAGAGAGGACGGAAACCTGGCACCGCAGAGCCACCCGAAGACACAGAGAGGACGGAAACCTGGCACCGCAGAGCCACCCAAAGACACAGAGAGGACGGAAACCTGGCACCGCAGAGCCACCCAAAGACACAGAGAGGACGGAAACCTGGTACCGCAGAGAGGATGGAAACCTGGCACCACAGAGCCACCTGAAGACACAGAGAGGGGGGAAACCTGGCACCGCAGAGCCACCCGACGACACTGAGAGGACAGAAACCTGGCACCACAGAGCCACCTGAAGACACAGAGGGCGGAAACCGGGAACCGCAGAGCCACCCAAAGACACAGAGAGGACGGAAATTTGGCAGTACTTGGCTCATTAGGTGGAGGTGAAAGAATGTGTGTGACAGGGGTGGCTGTGGGGTGTGGTTTTTAGACCAGAATCTTTGGGCCTCACCACGCTGAGAATCCCAGCCCCCAGCTGCCTGGTTTTACCCGACTGGCGATCAAAATATAGCGTGAGCCAAAGGATTTTTTTTAATTATTTTTTAGAATATTTAAAAAAAAAAAAAATTAATGGACTTCCCTGTATTTTGATTGCCAGCCAAGGTAAAGCCAGGCAGATGGGGGTGGCAGCCCATAGCCATCCGCGTTATCTGCACTGAGAATCAAAAGTACCGCGGAGCAATACGTCATTTTTTAAAATTATTTATTTATTTTTACACTATATGTGTGAGGGACCCAACAGCCAATCACAGGCGCTGTCACGCAGAATGGGCATCTGTGATTGGCTGTTGGAGTAACCTGGAATCTGCCCATATATTCTAGATGCTAGAATGTATGAGCTGGTTTCAGGTTACTCCGGCATCCAATCACAGATGCCCACTCTGTGATTGTGTCTGTTTAACAGTAAAATAAAACAACAACACAGAGAAAAAATATTTTATTAGAAATAAAACAGAAGATATTTAGGACTCCATGTTTATTACCCAAAAAAAACCTCCAACGTAGTCCAAAGGCAGACGAGCAACTTCAGCTCTGCTACATCTGTGCGAGGAGACAGACAGGTGTGCTCACACAGGTGTGCTCACACAGACTCAGCTGAGAGCGGTCAGAGACTTCACCCGAGAGCACAGCTGTGGCCCAGGTAACCTCGACTGACGTCACTGCAACACGGCCATAAAGTGAGTGCTTGTCGGCAGTGAGAGCGCTGATGTCAGAGTCGGGGTTACCCGAGGGCACAGCTGACGTCACCGCAAGACGTCACGGAAGGTCATATAACCCACGAGGTAACAACCACAGTCACACCAGACTGGTCACATGGCTATGATGTCATGGAAGGTCCTGTAGTCAGTGGTGGTTACCCGAGGGCACAGCTGACGTCACCGCGAGGCAACAAGCACAGTCACACCAGACTGGACACATGGCTATGATGTCATGGAAGGTCCTGTAGTCAGTGGTGGTTACCCGAGGGCACAGCTGACGTCACCGCGAGGCAACAAGCACAGTCACACCAGACTGGACACATGGCTATGATGTCATGGAAGGTCCTGTAGTCAGTGGTGGTTACCTGAGGGCACAGCTGACGTCACTGCGAGGTAACAACCACAGTCACACCAGACTGGTCACATGGCTATGATGTCATGGAAGGTCCTGTAGTCAGTGGTGGTTACCCGAGGGCACAGCTGACGTCACTGCGAGGTAACAACCACAGTCACACCAGACTGGTCACATGGCTATGATTTCATGGAAGGTCCCGTAATTAGTGGTGGTTACCCGAGGGCACAGCTGACGTCACCGCGAGGCAACAAGCACAGTCACACCAGACTGGACACATGGCTATGATGTCATGGAAGGTCCCGTAGTCAGTGGTGGTTACCCGAGGGCACAGCTGACGTCACCGCGAGGCAACAAGCACAGTCACACCAAACTGGACACATGGCTATGATGTCATGGAAGGTCCTGTAGTCAGTGGTGGTTACCCGAGGGCACAGCTGACGTCACCGCGAGGCAACAAGCACAGTCACACCAGACTGGTCACATGGCTATGATGTCATGGAAGGTCCTGTAGTCAGTGGTGGTTACCTGAGGGCACAGCTGACGTCACTGCGAGGTAACAACCACAGTCACACCAGACTGGTCACATGGCTATGATGTCATGGAAGGTCCTGTAGTCAGTGGTGGTTACCTGAGGGCACAGCTGACGTCACTGCGAGGTAACAACCACAGTCACACCAGACTGGTCACATGGCTATGATGTCATGGAAGGTCCTGTAGTCAGTGGTGGTTACCCGAGGGCACAGCTGACGTCACTGCGAGGTAACAACCACAGTCACACCAGACTGGTCACATGGCTATGATGTCATGGAAGGTCCTGTAGTCAGTGGTGGTTACCTGAGGGAACAGCTGACGTCACTGCGAGGTAACAACCACAGTCACACCAGACTGGTCACATGGCTATGATGTCATGGAAGGTCCTGTAGTCAGTGGTGGTTACCCTGGGGCACAGCTGACGTCACCGCTAGGCAACAACCACAGTCACACCAGACTGGACACATGGCTATGATTTCATGGAAGGTCCCGTAATTAGTGGTGGTTACCTGAGGGCACAGCTGACGTCACCGCAAGGCAACAAGCACAGTCACACCAGACTGGTCACATGGCTTTTTTGTCATGGAAGGTCCCGTAGTCAGTGGTGGTTACCCGGGGTCACAGGTGACCGGCCTCAGCTGTGCACTCGGGTGAAGTCTCTGGCAGCTCTCCGCTGAGTCTGTGTGAGCACACCTGTGTTTGTCTCCTCGCACAGATGTAGCAGAGCTGAAGATGCTCGCCCGCTTTTGGACTACGTTGGAGGTTTTTTTTACAGCCCCTGGACGTGAACTGTAACACACGTTTCCCAGGAAAACTAGTGTTCGGGACCTTGTGCACGGCACTATGTGTTATTTATGGACACCGAACCTTACAGTTCTGGTTCGCCCATCACTAGTTTGGGCATCATCTCCTCAGTGGAACCTCTTCTGCTGCCTGCAGTGTCTTCAGGAAACACTAGATGGCGAGCACACACTGTGAATATGGGTAAAATACTCAGTGATGTGATTGTGAATGTGCCGCTCCAGTGTCACCACCATATACTGTGGGGAAAAAAAGGATTTGATCCGCTGCAGATTTTGCAGTTTCTCTCTGCACAGAATGGAGAGATCTGTAATTTTTATTGTAGGAAACTTCACCCGTGACAGAATAAAAATATCCAGGTAATCCCATTGTATGAGTTATAAATAATGAATCTGCATATTCTTGCATGAAATAAGTATTTTATCACCTTCTGACCAGCAGGAGTTCTGCTCTCACAGACCAGTTATTTTTCTCCTCCTCTGCACTCATTACCTGGATTTATTGCCCCTGTGTGACCTCGTTACCTGTATAATAGACACCTGTCCACACACTCAGGCACGCTCCGATCTCTCCACCATGGCCAGGACCAAAGAGCTGAGTAAAGACAGCAAACACAAAACTGTAGACCTGCAGAAGGCTGGGATGAGCTACAATACAATAGGCAAGCAGCTTGGTGAGAAGGCAACAACTGTTTGCATAATTATTAGAAAATGGATGAAACACAGGATGACTGTCAATCTTACTCGGTCTGGGGCTTCATGCAAGATGTCTCCTCGTGAGGTAACGATAATTCTGAGAAAGGTCAGGAATCAGCCCAGATCTACACGGGAGGACCTGGTCAATGACCTGAAGAGAGCTGCGACCACAGTCTCTAAGATTATAGTTATTACCACACTACATCATGGATTAAAATCCTGCAGGGCACGCAAGGTCCCCGTCCTCACACCAGCACATGTCCTGGCCCGTATGAAGTTCACCAGCGACCATGGTGATGAGGGTCCTGTGGTGGTCTCTGCAGTGCTGTTGCTATGTATCGGTGATGAGGGTCCTGTGGTGGTCTCTGCAGTGCTGTTGCTATGTATTAGTGATGAGGGTCCTGTGGTGGTCTCTGCGGTGCTGTTGCTATGTATCAGTGATGAGGGTCCTGTGGTGATCTCTGCGGTGCTGTTGCTATGTATCGGTGATGAGGGTCCTGTGGTGGTCTCTGCGGTGCTGTTGCTATGTATCGGTGATGAGGGTCCTGTGGTGGTCTCTGCAGTGCTGTTGCTATGTATCGGTGATGAGGGTCCTGTGGTGGTCTCTGCGGTGCTGTTGCTATGTATCGGTGATGAGGGTCCTGTGGTGATCTCTGCGGTGCTGTTGCTATGTATCGGTGATGAGGGTCCTGTGGTGGTCTCTGCGGTGCTGTTGCTATGTATTGGTGATGAGGGTCCTGTGGTGGTCTCTGCGGTGCTGTTGCTATGTATTGGTGATGAGGGTCCTGTGGTGGTCTCTGCGGTGGTGTTGCTATGTATCGGTGATGAGGGTCCTGTGGTGGTCTCTGCGGTGCTGTTGCTATGTATCGGTGATGAGGGTCCTGTGGTGGTCTCTGCGGTGGTGTTGCTATGTATCGGTGATGAGGGTCCTGTGGTGGTCTCTGCGGTGCTGTTGCTATGTATCGGTGATGAGGGTCCTGTGGTGGTCTCTGCAGTGCTGTTGCTATGTATTAGTGATGAGGGTCCTGTGGTGGTCTCTGCAGTGCTGTTGCTATGTATTAGTGATGAGGGTCCTGTGGTGGTCTCTGCAGTGCTGTTGCTATGTATCGGTGATGAGGGTCCTGTGGTGGTCTCTGCGGTGCTGTTGCTATGTATCGGTGATGAGGGTCCTGTGGTGGTCTCTGCAGTGCTGTTGCTATGTATTAGTGATGAGGGTCCTGTGGTGGTCTCTGCAGTGCTGTTGCTATGTATTGGTGATGAGGGTCCTGTGGTGGTCTCTGCGGTGCTGTTGCTATGTATCGGTGATGAGGGTCCTGTGGTGGTCGCTGCGGTGCTGTTGCTATGTATCGGTGATGAGGGTCCTGTGGTGGTCTCTGCAGTGCTGTTGCTATGTATTGGTGATGAGGGTCCTGTGGTGGTCTCTGCGGTGCTGTTGCTATGTATCGGTGATGAGGGTCCTGTGGTGGTCGCTGCGGTGCTGTTGCTATGTATTGGTGATGAGGGTCCTGTGGTGGTCTCTGCGGTGCTGTTGCTATGTATCGGTGATGAGGGTCCTGTGGTGGACTCTGCGGTACTGTTGCTATGTATCGGTGATGAGGGTCCTGTGGTGATCTCTGCGGTGCTGTTGCTATGTATCGGTGATGAGGGTCCTGTGGTGATCTCTGCGGTGCTGTTGCTATGTATCGGTGATGAGGGTCCTGTGGTGGTCTCTGCGGTGCTGTTGCTATGTATTGGTGATGAGGGTCCTGTGGTGGTCTCTGCGGTGCTGTTGCTATGTATCGGTGATGAGGGTCCTGTGGTGGTCTCTGCGGTGCTGTTGCTATGTATTGGTGATGAGGGTCCTGTGGTGGTCTCTGCGGTGCTGTTGCTATGTATCGGTGATGAGGGTCCTGTGGTGGTCTCTGCGGTGCTGTTGCTATGTATTGGTGATGAGGGTCTTGTGGTGGTCTCTGCGGTGCTGTTGCTATGTATTGGTGATGAGGGTCTTGTGGTGGTCTCTGCGGTGCTGTTGCTATGTATTGGTGATGAGGGTCCTGTGGTGGTCTCTGCGGTGCTGTTGCTATGTATCGGTGATGAGGGTCTTGTGGTGGTCTCTGCGGTGTTGTTGCTATGTATCGGTGATGAGGGTCCTGTGGTGGTCTCTGCGGTGCTGTTGCTATGTATTGGTGATGAGGGTCCTGTGGTGGTCTCTGCGGTGCTGTTGCAATGTATTGGTGATGAGGGTCTTGTGGTGGTCTCTGCGGTGCTGTTGCTATGTATCGGTGATGAGGGTCCTGTGGTGGTCTCTGCGGTGCTGTTGCTATGTATTGGTGATGAGGGTCCTGTGGTGGTCTCTGCGGTGCTGTTGCTATGTATCGGTGATGAGGGTCCTGTGGTGGTCTCTGCAGTGCGGTTGCTATGTATCGGTGATGAGGGTCCTGTGGTGGTCTGTATTATACTCTGGGGGGGTGGGGGCATTTTATGAAGCATCACACTCATTGACCATGAAGGGGTTTTGTGGGTGGGAGCAGTATGGGGTAAGGGGGGCTTCTATTGGGGCAAAATGACTGCGTACAATACGAGCCCCAATACACGTCTCATCCCATGCTCATATAAGCCGGGAGCTGGACCCCGGCCCCTCCAAGAAATGACTGATAGGGGCTCCATTAAAATGCTCCCAACTAAGGCCTGCTTTACACGTTGCAGTTTCGCATACGATTTCGTATGCGATCGTAACCGCCCCCATCGTATGTGCAGCATGGCCAATTTGTTGAATGTGCCGCACAAACGATTAACCCCGTCACACGTACTTACCCGTCCATACGACCTCAATGTGGGCGGCGAACGTCCACTTCCTGGAGTGGGAGGGACGTTTGGCGTCACATCGACGTCACACAGCAGCCGGCCAATAGAAGCGGAGGGGCGGAGCTAAGTGGGACGTAAACATCCCGCCCACCTCCTTCCTTCCGCATTGCCGGCTGGAGCCGCAGGACGCAGGTAAGATCTGTTCATCGTTCCCGGGGTGTCACACGCTGCGATGTGCGCTACCCCGGGTACGAGGAACAACCTGACGTGCAATTCATGAGGAATGAACGACGTGCGTGCGATCAACGGTTTTTTCGTTTAATCGCAATCGCACGTCGCTGTCACACACTGCAATGTACCTTACGATGCCGGATGTGCGTCACTTACGACCTGACCCCGCCGACACATCGTAAGATACATTGCAGCGTGTAAAGCGGGCTTTACAACTGCCCTGACCGCAGCAGCCGGCGCCGACCAATGAGGCCGACTGGACCCATGAATAATGACCGCCTGCTGCTCCAGTCAGATACTGCCGGACCATGGACAAGGTACTAACACTGGTAATGTGGAGGATGCCGGAGAATCAGAGCAGTGCCTGAAGAAATGGTGAGAACCAGGACTACAACACGGACCACAACCACAAGTGAGACCACAATAAAGACCAGGACCAAACAAGAACCAGAACTGAGACCACAACAAAGACCAGAACCAGTACCAAAACCAGAACTGAGACCACAAGTACCATAACCAGGACCAGAACCACAAGAGGAACTGAGACCACAACAAAGACCAGAACCAGGACCAAAACAGAACTGGGACCACATCAAAGACCAGAATCACTACCAGAACTGGGACCACAACCAGGACCAAACCAGAAGCAGAACTGAGACCACAACAAAGACCAGAACCGCTACCAGAACTGAGACCACAAGTACCATAACCAGGACCAGAACCACAAGAGGAACTGAGACCACATCAAAGACCAGAAATAGGACCAAAGCAGAACTGGGACCAGAACCAGAACTGGGACCACATCAAAGACCAGAATCACTACCAGAACCAGAATTGGGACCACAACAAGTACCATGACCAAACCAGAACCAGGATCAGGACCAGAACCCAGACCACTTCAAGGACCAGAACCAAGACCAGAATTGTAACTGGGACCACAATAAGGACCAGAACAAGAACCAGGACCAGAACTGGGACCACAACAAGGACAAAAACCACCACCATAACCAGAACTGGAGCTGGGACCACAACAAGGACCAGAACTGGGACCCCAAAGTGGAACAATGGTTCTCCAGCTCTGCGCAGTATTGTGTCCATTTACATAAATTACAGCGAGTGACTGCAGAAATCTTAAAAAGCAACTTGTGATATTTAGAGCACCGAACACGTATATGCCAGAAACTGCGATTCATGGAAATGACTGCATAAAAAACGCATAGACAGGAAAATTATCCAAGAAAGTATAAATATAACTACTATAATACTGCCCCCTATGTACAAGAATATAACTACTATAATACCGCTCCCTATATACAAGAATATAACTACTATAATACTGCCCCTATGTACAAGAATATAACTACTATAATACTGCACCCTATGTACAAGAATATAACTACTATAATACTGCCCCCTATATACAAGAATATAACTACTATAATACTGCCCCCTATGTACAAGAATATAACTACTATAATACTGCCCCCTATATACAAGAATATAACTACTATAATACTGCCCCCTATGTACAAGAATATAACTACTATAATACTGCACCCTATGTACAAGAATATAACTACTATAATACTGCCCCTATATACAAGAATATAACTACTATAATACTGCCCCCTATGTACAAGAATATAACTACTATAATACTGCCCTCTATGTACAAGAATATAACTACTTATAATACTGCCCCTATGTACAAGAATATAACTACTATAATACTGCCCCTATATACAAGAATATAACTACTATAATACTGCGCCTATGTACAAGAATATAACTACTATAATACTGCCCCTATATACAAGAATATAACTACAATAATACTGCCCCTATATACAAGAATATAACTACTATAATACTGCCCCTATATACAAGAATATAACTACTATAATACTGCCCCCTATGTACAAGAATATAACTACTATAATACTGCCCTCTATGTACAAGAATATAACTACTTATAATACTGCCCCTATGTACAAGAATATAACTACTATAATACTGCCCCTATATACAAGAATATAACTGCTATAATACTGCTCCTATGTACAAGAATATAACTACTATAATACTGCACCCTATGTACAAGAATATAACTACTATAATACTGCACCCTATGTACAAGAATATAACTACTATAATACTGCCCTCTATGTACAAGAATATAACTACTATAATACTGCCCCTATGTACAAGAATATAACTACTATAATACTGCCCCCTATATACAAGAATATAACTACTATAATACTGCCCCCTATGTACAAGAATATAACTGCTATAATACTGCCCCCTATGTACAAGAATATAACTACTATAATACTGCCCCCTATGTACAAGAATATAACTACTATAATACTGCTCCTATGTACAAGAATATAACTACTATAATACTGCCCCTATATACAAGAATATAACTACTATAATACTGCCCCTATGTACAAGAATATAACTACTATAATACTGCCCCTATATACAAGAATATAACTACTATAATACTGCTCCCTATGTAGAAGAATATAACTGCTATAATACTGCCCCTATGTACAAGAATATAACTACTATAATACTGCCCCCTATGTACAAGAATATAACTACTATAATACTGCCCCTATGTACAAGAATATAACTACTATAATACTGCCCCCTATGTACAGGAATATAACTACTATAATACTGCTCCTATGTACAAGAATATAACTACTATAATACTGCCCCCTATGTACAGGAATATAACTACTATAATACTGCCCCCTATGTACAGGATTATAATACTATAATAGTGCCCCCTATGTACAGGAATATAACTACTATAATACTGCTCCTATGTACAGGAATATAACTACTATAATACTGCTCCTATGTACAAGAATATAACTACTATAATACTGCCCCTATATACAAGAATATAATTACTATAATACTGCCCCTATGTACAAGAATATAACTACTATAATACTGCCCCTATATACAAGAATATAACTACTATAATACTGCTCCCTATGTACAAGAATATAACTGCTATAATACTGCCCCTATGTACAAGAATATAACTACTATAATACTGCCCCCTATGTACAAGAATATAACTACTATAATACTGCCCCTATATACAAGAATATAACTACTATAATACTGCCCCAATGTACAAGAATATAACTACTATAATACTGCCCCCTATGTACAAGAATATAACTACTATAATACTGCCCCTATGTACAAGAATATAACTACTATAATACTGCCCCCTATGTACAAGAATATAACTACTATAATACTGCCCCCTATGTACAAGAATACAACTACTATAATACTGCCCCCTATGTACAGGATTATAATACTATAATACTGCTCCTATGTACAAGAATATAACTACTATAATACTGCCCCCTATGTACAAGAATATAACTACTATAATACTGCCCCCTATGTACAAGAATATAACTACTATAATACTGCCCCTATGTACAAGAATATAAGTACTATAATACTGCCCCCTATGTACAGGATTATAATACTATAATAGTGCTCTTACGTCCTATACTCCCCTGGTGTTTTCCAGCTGGCTCTCGGTGTGGTGCCATATAGCGTCTTCCCGTTGTCGGTTTTCAGCATATAGAAATGTTGGAGATGGTGAATATCTGAAATATAAAGTGTATTTGGAAGTAACAGACCTTTATTCCTCTGGAATCCCAGGAAAGGGTTAATAGGGGGTGATGGCTGACAATGGGGTGGTCTGGCAGTGCGGAGAGGTGTGGGGCGCTGGCTCTGTGACCCTGGCTCCTGGCAGCCTTCATGTGGCTCGGTGTTTGGGGATTAGGTGGGTGGGTGGTGCTGCTGGGGGTCCGGGCGATATGGCGGTGTACAGTATAACCCCAGTCGCGTGCCTGCCCAGAGACGTGAGGCACAGCTGTTGCGCAGGACCCGGGCTGGGAACGCAGCCAGACCATAGTCACTGACAGTTCACCATTACAGAATGAGGGCGGATAGTTACAGAGAACATCAAAAAGGATGCTACTGTTATGTAATTACTGTGCAGACCCTCCTGATAAAACACGAAAAACGTGCCACGTAAAAAGGGCAAATTATAATCTAAGAATCCCATGGTCACAGACATGTCAACAGTTGTCCTGGTAGGGTGTACATCGAGAATCGGATCCCCCCTGCCCCTGGATTGTAGGACCTGGAGGTCCACTGTTCTTCTTTCATTCCTTCCATGCTATGGAGGTTGGTAGATCAGTGGGCTGGGGTCCATGCTGAAGGTCCTCATCTTCAGGCTTCCAGGCCTCATGGTTTCTGCAGGGATTGGTAGGTTGGTTTTTCACCTTGGTCTTCTGCATGTTTTGTTAACTCATGGTCGCACCGTGGATCAGAAGATCTTGGTGGCCAATTCCTGTCACCAAATCGGAAAGTAGCCAAATAGTCACAGCGACCTTCTCAGCAAAAGTCTGAAGGAGGGTGATGAGGTCATGCTGTCCCTGTGTTCATGAAATGTCCAGAGCCACCATCAGTTGAGGACATCTCCATCGCTGGTAACTACAGTGCTTGTATCGTGGCTCCTTCAATGTGGCCTTGGATGGCTGGCACTAGTTTAGATAGACTACTTGTGAGCAGAGAGAATCTTCTCGTGATCAGCTGGGGAGAAACACTGGCATCAAATTACTGCAGTTAGGACTATATTGTCAGGACATGGGCCCAGTGGACTTCTCATGGGGATGTCTAGTACATGACCCCCAGTAAACATGATGAGGCCAGTGGGTTACAGGTGTTGTCTCTGGCACAGCTGCCTCAGTCATGAGCACTGGACCTTCATATGAGCTCAGGGTCCTCACCCTCAGACGATCATTGGCCGGCGGGTGAGATGTCCTCACTTTCTCCTGAGTCCTCGGTATTATTGTCTAGTTTTCATCTGTTGATCGTCTCTATGACCGTGGGCGGGCCGACGGCCGGGTCCTCAGAGTGACACAAGTTTGGAGAGCAGCGCTGTGTAATGAACTATGATAACATGCTTTTTTTTCTGTTTTGGCCTCGAGCTCGGTTCCTGTAATCCTTTAGTTGGACGTCCTTGACTCGACCTTGTTCTTCTCCTGCAAAAGACGCATCAAAGAGGTCGTGACCGAGATGTAAATATGATTTGGTGCATGAAGTACATGAAGTCTCTCATTTTGTAGCGTTAACTTAAATTATAGTGTTTTAATGTGGTAGAGGAACAGAGGGAGCGTCCTCCGACCCAACAAGCAGAACAGTCATGTTGTCAGGATGACGGTATTACATGGGACAGCCGGTAATTAGCCCCATAGTGCTGAGTTAGCCTCAACCCCATGACCTGATCGATGGACTCACATCACCGCTGTGTAACTGGACAGGAATCGTGGTGGTAATTATCTCTAATAAATATTACCAAATGGTGGTGTCCCAAACTCCTTGTCATAAATGTCCTCCTCTCTGAGCCAAAGGATCAAGAAAGATCTCCAGACGCTTTTTGCCATCTCACGGACTCACTACATTTTGACATTGATACTGGCTATTACAATGTAATGTCACCCGTGAACTCTCTGCACCACTCCTGTAAACTGGACATGATAAAATACAACTCTCTCCTAACACCTACCCCAAATACTAGCCCAGATGACCCGGCACCTGAGAACGGGGTTACTGTATTATCACTCCGTGCCCAGATGACCCGCCAACTGAGAAGAGGGTTACTGTATTATCACTCCGTGCCTAGATGACCTGCCAACTGAGAAGAGGGTTACTGTATTATCACTAGGAGCCCAGATGACCCGCCAACTGAGAAGAGGGTTACTGTATTATCACTAGGAGCCCAGATGACCCGCCAACTGAGAAGAGGGTTACTGTATTATCACTAGGAGCCCAGATGACCCGCCTACTGACAAGAGGGTTACTGTATTATCACTAGGAGCCCAGATGACCCGCCAACTGAGAAGAGGGTTACTGTATTATCACTCTGTGCCCAGATGACCCGCCAACTGAGAAGAGGGTTACTGTATTATCACTCCGTGCCCAGATGACCCGCCAACTGAGAAGAGGGTTACTGTATTATTACTACGAGCCCAGATGACTTGCCAACTGAGAAGAGGGTTACTGTATTATTACTACGAGCCTAGATGACCCGCCAACTGAGAAGAGGGTTACTGTATTATCACTCCGTGCCCAGATGACCCGCCAACTGAGAGCAGAGTTGCCCAGATGACCCGCCAACTGAGAACGGGGTTCCTGTATTGTCACTTAGGGCCCAAAAATGTGACTCTCTGCACATACTCCCAACCTATAAGCTGCCATGACGAGTCAGAATAAGTGAGCTGCTGCTAAGCTCGGGGGCCACTGGTGAACAAATATGGTACTTTGCTCCCTCTTCTTCCAAGCAGAGCCTCCCTACCCCAATGCCAAGTCATGGTGCCAGCTACACTTTGCGCCCTAATTCCATTGCTCCACTATTTTTCTCAGACGATTTGTTCTGAAATATTATTCCACACTGGCTTTTAAAATGCAAACCTAGTAAAGGCCCTTCAGGAATGGAGTCAGAGATTATGCAATGCATCATAACTTGGTTGATGGCGTCTGGATCTTATTACTGAACAATTCTTTTTTTCCAACTTTAGAACTGATTTCACCAACCATCAATCCCCGATGATTTCATGTAAATAGCCCCGAACGCCGGACGGTCTTTACATTACCTGACACTGCGGAAGCCGAGGATTTCAGTATGTTCAGATCTTAAAGGGCAAATTCCGGCTGATTCTACAGAATTTATCCTAGTCTCATTCATCTATCATTGGTTTCATAATCCGCGGAGTTTTATGGGCACGGCCATGGGAACTCACAACAAGCCTCATATGGGAATAAGCAGATCAATGTGAGAAAAAACATTTATGGATGGCATCCAAGAAGCAAAGTGAGATCTGGCAGGAGAGACGTTATTATTATCTCCTCTCCTCCTCTGATACAGAGTCATGCCGTAAATATTGAGCAGCGTCTCACGGAGAACGCTTAATCATCTTCAGCAGGCTCCATCTCAATGGAGTTTGCATCAACTTATGATCCCACAATTGTCCATTAGCTCCGAAATCAAAGGATATTTCAACATTTCCTGGACTATTGGACAAACCCAAGCATAAAACAAAAAAATAGAGCTCCAGAGACTCAAACCCAAAACTAGAGATGAGCCGGTCAGTCCCATCGACCCCTAGTGCGGTCACTGTGTGAAATGTAAAGAAAACAAGAATCCAGTGATCAGGAAATCTCTTATCACCATAATTTATCTCCCAGAACACAGGACAGATCAGATGTTGATCTTTGGATATTTCTCCATTTCTTGTGAAAACATTAACTAAGTGAGAATTTGATGGCAGCCACACATCTCAGAACAGTTGTGCCAGGGTCATGTCCACCAATGTGCCAGGGTCATGTCCACCATTGTGCCAGGGCGATGTCCACCATTGTGCCAGGGTCATATGTCCACCATTGTGCCAGGGCCGTGTCCACCATTAGGCCTGGGCCATGTCCGCCATTGTGCCAGGGCCATGTCCACCATTGTGCCAGGGCCATGTCCACCATTGTGCCAGGGCCATGTCTACCATTGTGCCAGGGTTGTGTCCACTATTGTGCCAATGAAGTGTTCACCAATATGCCAAGGTTGCGTCCATCATTGTGCCAGGGCCGTGTCCACCACTTTGCCAGGGCCGTGTCAAATATTATGCTAGGGCTGTGTCCACCATTGGGCCAGGGCTGTATCTACCAATGTGCCATGGTTGTGTCCACCATTGTGCCGGGGCCGTATCCACCATTGTGCCGGGCCCGTGTCCACCATTGTTCCAGGGCCGTGTCCACCATTGTACCAGGGTCATGTCCACCACTATGCCAAGGCCATGTCCGCCATTGTGCCAGGTCCATGTCCTCCACTGTGCCAGGGTTGTGTCTACCACTGTGCCAGGGCCGCGTCCACCAATGTGCTAGGGCCGTGTCTACCATTGTACCAGAGCTGTGTCCACCATTGCACCCAGGCCATGTCCACCAATGTGGACATTCCTCTCTTCTTCTTACAACAGTCTGTAAATGTCAGGGAGGTAAGGAAAGGATTGCTGGAGTTGTGGGAGAGGAACATTGTCCCCTTCTTGTCAGATGTGGGATTCTTGTTGCTCCTCAGTTTGGAGTCTTTGCCACATTTTTCATTTCATACTGCGCCAAATGTTTTCTTATGTTGAAAGGTCTGGACAACAGGCGGCTGGTTCATCCCCCAAACTTCTGTGGAGCCGTGTTGTGTGATGGATGTAGTATGTGACTACTATTGACCTGCTGAAATATAGGTCTTCCCTGAAATAGACATTGTCTGGATGGAGAAGATGTTCCCTCACCTTTATTTACGGCTCAGAATTAATAGCGCCTTTCATGTGTAAGCTGTCCCTCTCGTAAGCACCAATACCCCCAATACATCAGCGAACTGTGTGCTGATAATAACCTGGATTTTCCCTCTAATCGATAATGAGCCAAATAGTTCCTCTCCTGAATAAAAAGCTGGATGATCCCTCTCCTCAATAACAAAGTGATAAGCTGGATACTCCCTCTCCTCGATAACAAGCTGGATTGTTTCACTCCTCAATAACAAGCTGTATGATCCCACTCTTTGATAACAAGCTGGATGGTCCTTCACCTCAATGACAAACTGGATGCTCCTTCTTTTCAATAACAAGATGGATGGTCCCACTCCTTAATAACAAGATGCATGGATGGATGGTCCCTCTCCTTGATAACAAGCTGGATGGTACCTCTCCTCAATAACAAGCTAGATGGTCCCTCTCCTGGATAATAAGCTGGATGGTCCCTCTTCTCGATAACAAGCTAGATGGTCCCTCTCCTGGATAACAAGCTGGATGGTCCCTCTTCTCGATAACAAGCTAGATGGTCCCTTTCCTCCATAACAAGCTGTATGGTCCCTTTCTTCCTGAGTCTACCAGGATGTGGCATCTGGGGTTTTCATAACGAATTTCACATTCTGTTTCATCCAACCATAGAACAGTTTTTCCATTTTGCTTCCGTCCTTTATAAATGAGCTTTGGCCTACAGAAGACTGCAACGTTTCTGTACTGTGCTGATAATTAGCCTTTTCTTTACATGATGGAGCTGTCACTTACATTTGTGGACTGTACGGTGACCTGTGGTCACTGACAATGATTTTTGGACGTTTTTCTTAGCAATGCTCTGATTTGGACAACCAAATCACCACTGTATGTAATGCAGTGCTGCCATGATGGCCCGGTGAGTGCCTAATAATGACCAGCTGCCATGCCTGTTGTGCATTTGGGTTTTTGCAGAATGTCTTTTGATGATATTATGTGCTGTAAATGGTGGATATTAATATTCAGGAAACTCTTCCACAATTTTTTGCAGCAGTTGTTCACAGACCTGTTCTTCTGACCATCTTTGCTTCTGGGAGACTCTGCCTCTATAACACACTCTTTATAAACAGTCATGGGACAAACAACCACAGAGAAACCAACGCAAGATCTCAACACACACCGGTCACATCGTATCCGAATACATAGAAGATCACAAAGTAATCCCAGCAATCCCACCCCAGGGCTGACGTTACAGCAATGCCAGGCGGTCCACACATTACTGTGCACTGCGGAGAGGTGCAGCTGTCTCCTACTGAGATGTGGGAATTATTTCCACATTAATAAAGGGAATCTGCCAGCAGCATGATGTCAGGGCAGAGACCCTGATTCCAGCCATGTGTCACTGAGCTTCTTGATGCAGTTTTGATGACAGTTTTATCTGCTGCAGATTTACCATTTCCTTGAATATTGAGCTCATTATAACCCCAACCACACCACTGATTGGCAGCTTTCATTGTACACTGTGCATAGGCAGAAAGCAGAAAGCTGTCAATCGGTGGTGGGGGAGGAGTTACACGGAGCTCAAGAATATGGAGGCCAGGATGGCAGCAGGTTTACTAGTTGTCTAGTAATACTTTGACAAGAGTGTTTTCATCAAACTGACAGCAAGCAGCCCAGTAAGAGACACACTGCTGGAGTCAGGGTCTCTGCCCCGACATCATTCTGCTCTCAGATTAGGGGACCAAAACTTGGTGACAGATTCCCTTTAAGCTTCGACAAGAGAAAGATCCACCTTTTTCGTTCCTTTTGGAAGGAATCAGGTACCTGACAGATCCGTTCTCTATTGGAGTGTGGAGAACCCGTCAATCACCCGTCTGTCCTGGCTCCGGTGTCGGGCTCTGCGTCTTCCTCCCAACCTTTGATGTCACTCTGCTAGGCCCTCTGAGTATTCAGACAGTGGAGAATATACCAGATATTCATGCTACAACTCCTACCCACTCACTTGTCAAATTTAGCTCTGCTATGTGTCCTCTAAAGGATACCCTCTCACAAACTCCTCTCTACTATTCCACATGCTGCATATACAGCTCTTCTGTTTTATGGTGCCTGTATGCACACTGAGCGTGCTGTACGGCTAATCCATCTGTATTGTTCCACATGTAGCCGAACGAATCCAGCTCTGCTGTTCCACGTGCCGTCCATCCACTCCAGCTCTGCTGTTCCACGTGCCGTCCATCTACTCCAGCTCTGCTGTTCCACGTGCCGTCCATCCACTCCAGCTCTGCTGTTCCACGTGCCATCCATCTACTCCAGCTCTGCTGTTCCACGTGCCATCCATCTACTCCAGCTCTGCTGTTCCACGTGCCATCCATCTACTCCAGCTCTGCTGTTCCACGTGCCGTCCATCTACTCCAGCTCTGCTGTTCCACGTGCCGTCCATCTACTCCAGCTCTGCTGTTCCACGTGCCATCCATCTACTCCAGCTCTGCTGTTCCACGTGCCGTCCATCTATTCCAGCTCTGCTGTTCCACGTGCCGTCCATCTTCTCCAGCTCTGCTGTTCCACGTGCCGTCCATCTACACCAGATCTGCTGTTCCACGTGCCGTCCATCTACTCCAGCTCTGCTGTTCCACGTGCCGTCCATCTACTCCAGCTCTGCTGTTCCACGTGCCATCCATCTACACCAGATCTGCTGTTCCACGTGCTGTCCATCTACTCCAGCTCTACTGTTCCACGTGCCATCCATCTACTCCAGTTTTGCTGTTCCACGTGCCGTCCATCTACTACAGCTCTGCTGTTCCACGTGCCGTCCATCTACTCCTTCTCTGCTGTTCCACGTGCCGTCCATCTACTCCAGCTCTACTGTTCCACGTGCCATCCATCTACTCCAGCTCTGCTGTTCCACGTGCCGTCCATCTACTCCAGCTCTGCTATTCCACGTGCCGTCCATCTACTCCAGATCTGCTGTTCCACGTGCTGTCCATCTACTCTAGCTCTGCTGTTCCATGTGCTGTCCATCTACTCCAGCTCTACTGTTCCACATGTAGCCGAACGAATCCTGCTCTGCTGTTCCACGTGCCGTCCATCTACTCCAGCTCTGCTGTTCCACATGTAGCCGAACGAATCCAGCTCTGCTGTTCCACGTGCCGTCCATCTACTCCAGCTCTGCTGTTCCATGTGCTGTCCATCCACTCCAGATTTGCAGTTCCATGTGCTGTCCATCTACTCCAGCTCTGCTATTCCACGTGCCGTCCAGCCATTCCAGCTCTGCTGTTCCCCATGCGTCCATCTACTACAGCTCTGCTGTTCCACGTGCTGTCCATCTACTCCAGCTCTGCTGTTCCACGTGCTGTCCATCTACTCCAGCTCTTCAGATCAATGTGCCGTCCAGCCATTCCAGCTCTGCTGTTCCTCGTGCCTCCCAGCCATTCCAGCTCTGCTGTTCCACGTGCCTCCCAGCCATTCCAGCTCTGCTGTTCCTCGTGCCTCCCAGCCATTCCAGCTCTGCTGTTCCTCGTGCCTCCCAGCCATTCCAGCTCTGCTGTTCCTCGTGCCTCCCAGCCATTCCAGCTCTGCTGTTCCTCGTGCCTCCCAGCCATTCCAGCTCTGCTGTTCCTCGTGCCCCACAGCCATTCCAGCTCTGCTGTTCCTCGTGCCTCCCAGCCATTCCAGCTCTGCTGTTCCTCGTGCCTCCCAGCCATTCCAGCTCTGCTGTTCCTCGTGCCTCCCAGCCATTCCAGCTCTGCTGTTCCTCGTGCCTCCCAGCCATTCCAGCTCTGCTGTTCCTCGTGCCTCCCAGCCATTCCAGCTCTGCTGTTCCTCGTGCCTCCCAGCCATTCCAGCTCTGCTGTTCCTCGTGCCCCCCAGCCATTCCAGCTCTGCTGTTCCTCGTGCCTCCCAGCCATTCCAGCTCTGCTGTTCCTCGTGCCTCCCAGCCATTCCAGCTCTGCTGTTCCTCGTGCCTCCCAGCCATTCCAGCTCTGCTGTTCCACGTGCCTCCCAGCCATTCCAGCTCTGCTGTTCCTCGTGCCTCCCAGCCATTCCAGCTCTGCTGTTCCTCGTGCCTCCCAGCCATTCCAGCTCTGCTGTTCCTCGTGCCTCCCAGCCATTCCAGCTCCGCTGTTCCACGTGTCTTCCAGTTAATCTAGTGCCACAGTTCCACGTGCCGTCCACCTTATGACAACTCTGCTGGATCTTGCTGCACGTCTGGATCTCCGGCTTGGCGGATCCACCTCACACCGGCTCGGAGTCGTATCCATTGTTCATGTGTATGAGGCACTGGTGAGTAACCGGTGATGATGTTATTAGTGGCCTCTGAGGGGCGCTATGACTTGTCATTTGTAATGATAAGGAGAGGGTGACCTTGTGGATAATGGGCTCGGGGGTCCAGTGTAGCCAGTGAGTGATGGGGACACTCAATGCTTCCGCACATCTCGGCCACATTTATCTTGATTTCCCAGCAGGCGGGCGGTGGATGAGGTTATTACCGGAGCTGATGGCAGCTGCTGACCGGTCAGCCTCGCTCTGTACTCCCTGTTCCCTGACTTTTCTATCTCACAATATTTGGGGAAGATTATGACCAAGGAAATTGGAGGAGTCCGGAGGATGATAGATTGCAGCCCGGTCATGGCTTGTTTTCATTCCTCCTCAGAAAAATGGTTCAAAAGCGAAGTGAAGAGATTGTGAAGGTGATAATGGCCGTCCATAGAGAGCGCAGGATGGAACCGTCCCAACATCCGAAACACAGAGCGTCTGATCCTGAGGAGAGGCCGCCATCATCTGACCGGCGGGGTCCAGCTCCTGATAAACAAGGAACACCCCAAAATCCAGCTACAGATCATCGTATATAACGAGGGGGGTCACAACAAGGGACATCATTATATTACATGTATATAACAAGGAGGGGTCACAACAAGGGACATCCCTATATTACATGTATATAACAAGGAGGGGTCACAATAAGGGACATCATTATATTACATGTATATAACAAGGAGGGGTCACAACAAGGGACATCCCTATATTACATGTATATAACAAGGAGGGTTCACAACAAGGGACATCCCTATATTACATGTATATAACAAGGAGGGTTCACAACAAGGGACATCCCTATACTACATGTATATAACAAGGAGGGGTCACAACAAGGGACATCCTTATATTACATGTATATAACAAGGAGGGTTCACAACAAGGGACATCCCTATACTACATGTATATAACAAGGAGGGTTCACAACAAGGGACATCCCTATACTACATGTATATAACAAGGAGGGGTCACAACAAGGGACATCCTTATATTACATGTATATAACAAGGAGGGTTCACAACAAGGGACATCCCTATACTACATGTATATAACAAGGAGGGGTCACAACAAGGGACATCCTTATATTACATGTATATAACAAGCAGGGGTCACAACAAGGGACAAGCCTCTATTACATGTATATAGCAAGGGGGGGTCACAACAAGGGACATAAGGGACATCATTATATTACATGTATATAACAAGGAGGGGTCACAACAAGGGACATCCCTATATTACATGCATATAACAAGGAGGGGGTCACAACAAGGGACAAGCCTCTATTACATGTCATTTTCGAAAACATATAGTATATATATATTATTTTTTTTTGTTTCCCTCCCAAATCATGTGCTTAACTGTAAAATATCCCTTTTATTCTGAGGGCTGGCTCAGCACCTCACTTTTTGAAAGTACTTTTGCCAAAGTATGTGTGTAATTAAACCGATAGGACGTGATTTGGAAAGGCGCACACCTGTCTATATAAGACCTCACAGCTCACACTGCATGTCACACCATATGAGAATCATGAGGTCAAAGGAACTGCTCAAGAAGCTCAGAGACAGAATTGTGGCAAGGCACAGATCTGGCCAAGGTTACAAAAGAATTTCTGCAGTACTCAAGGTTCCTAAGAGCACAGTGGCCTCCATAATCCTTAAATGGGAGAAGTTTGGGACCAGCAGAACTCTTCCTAGACCCGACCGTCCAGCCAAACTGAGCAATCGTGGGAGAAGAGCCTTGGTGAGAGGTAAAGAATGGGTCACAACAAGGGACATAAGGGACATCATTATATTACATGTATATAACAAGGAGGGGTCACAACAAGGGACATCCCTATATTACATGTATATAATGAGGGGGTTCACAACAAGGGACACCCCTCTAGTACATGTATATAGCAAGGTGGGGGTCACAATAAGGGACATTATTATATTACATGTATATAACCAGGAGGAGTCACAACAAGGGATATCCCTATATTACATGTATATAACGAGGAAGGGTCACAGCAAGGGACATCCCTCCATTACATGTATATAATGAGGGGGTTCACAACAAGGGACATCCCTCCATTACATGTATATAATGAGGGGGTTCACAACAAGGGACACCCCTTTATTACATGTACATATTGAGGGGAGGGTCAGTACAAGGCACACCCCTTTATTACATGTACATATTGAGGGGAGGGTCAGTACAAGGGACACCCCTCTAATACATGTATATAATGAGGGGTCATAACAAGGGACATCCTTATATTACATGTATATAGCAAGGGGTGGTTAGTACAAGGGACAAACCTCTCTTACATGTATATACTGTAATGAGGGGGTCACAACAAGGGACATCCCTCTATTACATGTACAGTGGGTATGAAAAGTATTCACACCCCTTTACATTTTTCACTCTCTGTTTCATTGCAGCCATTTGGTAAATTCTCAGTAATGTCCACTCTGCACCCATCCCCCATCTTGTCAGAAAAAGACAGAAATGTAGAACATTTTTCAAATTTATTAAACAAGAAAAAACTGAAATATCACTTGGTGATAAGTATTCAGCCCCTTTGCTCAGTGTAACACATGGTCATAAGTATTCAGCCCCTTTGCTCAGTATAACACATGGTGATAAGTATTCAGCCCCTTTGCTCAGTATAACACATGGTCATAAGTATTCAGCCCCTTTGCTCAGTATAACACATGGTGATAAGTATTCAGCCCCTTTGCTCAGTATAACACATGGTGATAAGTATTCAGCCCCTTTGCTCAGTGTAACACATGGTCATAAGTATTCAGCCCCTTTGCTCAGTATAACACATGGTGATAAGTATTCAGACCCTTTGCTCAGTATAACACATGGTGATAAGTATTCAGCCCCTTTGCTCAGTGTAACACATGGTCATAAGTATTCAGCCCCTTTGCTCAGTGTAACACATGGTGATAAGTATTCAGCCCCTTTGCTCAGTGTAACACATGGTCATAAGTATTCAGCCCCTTTGCTCAGTGTAACACATGGTGATAAGTATTCAGCCCCTTTGCTCAGTATATCACATGGTGATAAGTATTCAGCCCCTTTGCTCAGTATAACACATGGTGATAAGTATTCAGCCCCTTTGCTCAGACACTCATATGTACGTCCCATGCTGTCCATTTCCTTGTGATCCTCCTTGAGATGGTTCTCCTCCTTCATTGGGGTCCAGCTGTGTGTAATTACACTGATAGGACGTGATTTGGAAAGGCGCACACCTGTCTATTTAAGACCTCACAGCTCACACTGCATGTCACACCAAATGAGGATCATGAGGTCAAAGGAACTGCCCAAGAAGCTCAGAGACAGAATTGTGGCAAGGCACAGATCTGGCCAAGGTTACAAAAGAATTTCTGCAGTACTCAAGGTTCCTAAGAGCACAGTGGCCTCCATAATCCTTTAATGGGAAGTTTGGGACCAGCAGAACTCTTCCTAGACCTGGCCGTCCAGCCAAACTGAGCAATTGTGGGAGAAGAGCCTTGGTGAGAGAGGTAAAGAAAAACCCCAAGATCACTGCGGCTGAGCTCCAGAGATGCAGTAGGGATATGGGAGAAAATTCCACAAAGTCACTGCGGTCTCCACTACTTGGGCCTTTATGGCAGAGTGGCCCGACGGAAGCCTCTCCTCAGTGCAAGACATATGAAAGCCCGCACACAGTTTGCAAAAAAAGACATGAAGGATCCTAGACTATGAGAAATAAGATTCTCTGGTCTGATGAGACGAAGATAGAACTTTCTGGTGATAATTCTAAGTGGTATGTGTGGAGAAAACCGGGCACTGCTCATCACCTGCCCAATACCATCCCCACAGTGAGACATGGTGGTGGCAGCATCATGCTATGGGGGGAGGGACAGGATGACTGGTTACAATTGAAGGAAAAATGAATGCGGCCAAGTACAGAGATATCCTGGAAGAAAACCTCCTCCAGATGCTCTGGACCTCAGACTTGGCCGAAGGTTCACCTTCCAACAAGACAATGACTCTAAGCACACAGCTAAAATAACAAAGGAGCGGCTTCAGAACAACTCTGACCATTCCTGACCGGCCCAGCCACAACCCTGACCTAAACCCAACTGAACTGTGATGGTATGATATATGCATTTGCTAGAGATAGTGATAGACATATGCTTATGTCTTCAAAAAAGAAAGAGGAGGATTTGAATATTACACGCATTATTGGCACTTTTGATGTTCAATCTGAACGGATATTTGGAATTATTAACAAACATTGGAATATTTTAAAGGCAGATAGAGACCTGGCCAAATATATTCCAAAAAATCCATGCATTACCTATAGAAGGGGTCAAACTATAGGAGATAGACTCATGCACAGCATGTATCAAGGACCCCGTCCGTCAGGGACTTGGCTGGACAGGCAGATACGCGGTATGTTCCGATGTGGGACCTGTAGTTATTGTGATTCTATGGATTCATGTAAAACTGTAAGAAGTGCAGCAACAGGAAAAATCTTCACTCTACGAGATTTCAGTAATTGTAAATCTACAGGAGTTGTCTACAGAGCCACCTGCAACTGCCCCCTCGACTATGTAGGTAAAACAATACGAGAATTTCGGAGAAGGGTGGGGGAGCATTTATCCGATATACGGAATAAAAGGGATACTCCAATTTCCCGGCACATAAACACTGTACATCATGGTGATATAAAACATATCCGATTCTCCATACTTGAAGTAGTAAGGCATAATCCAAGGGGGGGGAATTTTGACAGAATTCTACTACAGAAAGAATCTGAATGGATTTTCAAAATGGGTTCCTTATCTCCAGGAGGGCTCAACGAGCTGCTCTCTTTTAGTTGTTTCCTACCCACTTAAATACCTAAGGACTTATCTGTTTGATATCCTATAACGTCATAATATTAGAGATAGAATGCCTATGGCATTTATCCAGATTCTTGGAAAAATATCAATTGTAATTTTATCTTCTTGCTCTAATAAATAGGAATATATTAATGACCAATTTTGGAGAATTTTCTGCATATTAGGGATGCCCGCTGCAGGGAATTTCTGGTGTATCACTGATATCTGTCATGTATATGTTATTAATTATACATAGGATCCCTGCTATACGTTGTATAAAAAGCTATATTGATTATTATATGGCTATAGAATATATATACAAATATGATCCTGAAAAAGAATTGATAGATACAAATGGATCTAGAAAGAAATATTATATTTGATTCAATGACCTAATGGATATAAAGAAAAAAACGTCCAGCAGAGATCTACCTTACTATCATGAACTATATTCTTAATGAGCCTTCTAATAGGCAATTAAAAGCCATGCATATTTATTTATGTAAAGATCAGATCTGTGGGCCCTATAGAGATGTGGCGGTATATACTGAGAATAGTTGTATGATCTGTACCTGCTATGTATATATAGCAGGTTTCATCTTGGAATGCATGCTGGCGTCATGATTATTTTAAGATCATATACAATATATAGCCGTGAGGGTTCGTTGCGGTACGCAGGCGCAATAGTCACAGCTAATTCATCTGAGCTATGACGGCTGTGTGTGTTGGAATGCGATATACTGCGCATGCGCGTTGACGTCATAGATGACGCATCGCGCATGCGCACTAGCATTGCCACTATAACTACCGGTATATCATTGGTATATACTAACATCTTGCGGATGTATATATAATCATATGCGGCATACAGCCGTGATGCTTCGCTGTGATGCGCAGACATAGAAGGCCGCAACTAATCCATCGGAATTGTGGTGGCTGTGCGCCTGCGCGGCGGGGTGCGATGCACTGCGCATGCGCGCTGACGTCATGGTGGCGATTCGCGCGTGCGCGGTGGTGGCGGTGCGTCGCGCATGCGCACAGACATCACTTGTAGCTGTTCACGATATACAGCTGCAGTGATGTTATTGCTGCACGCAAGCGCAATAGCGATACTGTGACGCGCTAGCCCATCTGACCTAGGGGCGCACAGCTGATCTAGGTTATGCCGGCTTTATAAACCTCTACGGCTATGCAGATCCATAGAGTCTCCAGGGACGGAAGTGGCTGTTTATCTTGACAGGATCGCTCTGTGCTGCCGCCGATTCCATTAAGGAAAGACTCCGTGGATCTGCATACCCAATTGATTCTTTGTTATGGCAAGTAGATACAATGTATATATTGACTATGTTCATGTTTATCTTCCACACATGCATGTGTTATTCTAAAAGATACAAATATGTAAACCTGATGGACTGTATTCTGCTTTTTGTAGCCTCCTGATGAACCACAATAATTCATGTGGGGAAACGCGTTGAGGTGAAGATCAACCTAACAGACTTGATGATACACTCACTCTGAGTATACTGGGACTGGATTCTATATGCTTGATTTTTCTGGACCTGCTTAAATTATAGTGGCGTCTGCCATGAATATAATGGAAAAGAACATATAAGTCCATAAGTTAAGTCTTTGTGAAGCATTATCCATAACCCTGGAGTGAGCAGTCTGTATATATATTTAATAATCATTGTATGCTATATGTATGCGAACTGTCCTTGATATCAAGGCTTTATATGTACTATAATTAATTCACTGTAGGTGTGGATATTTTGTTAATTTTTTATATTCAAAATAAAGAAATATTTGGGAATATATCTGTCTGATACTTATGTACCATTTTGTGTGGGTTCATGTTTTGGGCGTGGTGGTCTATTTGATATATTGTTCGTCCTGTTAAAGTCAGGTTATATCCCCTTGAAGTTCTTCTGTCCTTAGGTGTGGGGGAGGGGGCCTGGGATCCACTTAAACTCTCTGTTTACTTGGGGGATTAGTCATTCTGGGTGAGACTTACAAGAGAGAAGAAGCAAGATTGAACCTCTGAGGGAGAAGCTGAGGCTAGGGCCAGCACCCCAGAGACTGTGAGACACCCTGATTTCCCTGGAAAAGGACTGCTGGAGAATTGTGACTGAACTTTGGGACATTTATGCCATTTCTGGACTATTTTTACCCTCCGTGTGGTGGACCTCGCTCTGTTGATTGTGTGATATTGGAGAAGGACCCCGTCACATGAGCATCTCTGGAGAGACCTGAAAATGGCGTCCTCCAACGTTCTCCATCCAACCTGACGGCACTGGAGAGGATCTGCAAGGAAGAATGGCCGAGGATCCCCAAATCCAGGATCCCAAGAAGACTCATGGCTGTACTAGCTCAAAAGGGAGGGTGCCTCTACTCAGTACTGAGCAAAGGGGCTGAATACTTATGACCATGTGATATACTGAGCAAAGGGGCTGAATACTGATGACCATGTGATATACTGAGCAAAGGGGCTGAATACTTATGACCATGTGATATTTCAGTTTTTCATGTTTAATAAATTTGCAAAAATCTCTACATTTTTGTTTTTTTCTATCAAGATGGGGGATGGGGTGCAGAGTGTACATTACTGAGTGAAAAATGTAAAGGGGTGTGAATACTTTCCGTACCCACTGTATACAACGAGAGGGTTTCAGTACAGGTTACACCTCTATAATACATATATGTGAGAGGGGGGCGGTCACTACAAGGGACAGCCCTCTATTACATGTATATGGCCTTGTGTCCACAGGGCTTTTTTTCATGCTTTTTTTAACCAATAAAAAGCAAGGAAAATGCATCCCATCAAAGTCTATGAGAATCGAGTGTTTCTATGGTAACGAATGTTACATCACATGGAAGCCTTATGTGTCTAATATATGTTTTTTAAAATGTTGTGTTTGTTGCTTATGGCAACATTTGTTCTACGCACGCAGAAAACAAAATGGCGGAGTCTAATGTGATATTCACAGCAAATGAGAGCAGAGGAGGGATAAATTCTTATTTCTGCAAAGAAAGTCCGCGGCGGATATTTATGGTGATATGTTGCAGACATTGGGGGGTCAATGCCCTTCATAATCCACAGTTCAGCCCCAATGATGAGGAACGTCCTGAACCGAGAGTGGCTGTTGTTCCGGAGATCGTCGATGCTGCGCACAACCTCATCCTGGAGAATCCACCAAATTCAGCTAAAGCAATAGCAGACATTATGGGGATTTCCCCTGACCGTGTTTGTGTCATTATCCATGAACATTTGGACATGAGGAAGCTTCTGCAAAGTGGCTCCCCAAATGTCTGACAACAGATCGGAGAAGCAGCGAGTGAAAACTTCCCGCTCCATTTGTCAGCGTTTCCGGACTGATAAGAACTTCCTGGAGTGACCGGTCACTATGGATGAGACCTAGATTTATTTATATGACCCTGAAAACAAGTAGCAGTCAAAAAGAGTGGAGGCACAGTGGTTCACCTCATCCAAAGAAGTTCAAGGTGCAAAAATCAGCCACTAAGGTGATTGCGTCTGTGTTCTGGGATAAGGAGGGTGTGCTGCTAGTGGACTACCTGCAAAAGGGTTCCACCATCAATGCAAGGTATTACATTGAACTTTTGGACCAATTTTAGGCAGCTCTGAAGGCCAATGGTGCGGCAAGCTGTCCAAAGGAATCTTGTTCCTGCAAGACGCCTCCGGTCACACTGCACAAGTGACCACAGCAAAACTTGCAGAGCGGGGCTTCCAGCTGGTGACCACCCACCTTATTCACCAGATCTAGCTCCCTCCAACTATCATCTGTTTCCAAACCTGAAGAAACACCTCAAGGGACCAAATTTCACACCATTTCTGATGCCATGGCTGCTACGGATGCCTGCTTTGAGGCACAACCGAAATCCTTCTTTTTGCTGGGCTTACAGAACTTGTAATACCGATGTAAGAAGTGTGTGACATCAGTGGAGGCAAAGAAGAGGGGAGCCAGCACTGCTCATGAGTGGCATGCAACAATGAAACAATAAAAAGTGTAAAATTCACAAATTCATTCCTACTGTAACAATTCAATGAGATTTTTTGCAAATGATTGATCAATGATTTGAGCCCCCCTGCCCCGTCACGGCAAATCTCTATAGGGGGGTCCCTACACTATCATACCTCCCAACTTTTAAAGAAGGAAAAGAGGGACAAAGTTTGCGGCGCGCTGAGCGCGCCGTGGTAAATTTTTAGGCCACGCCCCTAACCACACCCATTTCACAGTCACGCCCATATCCACTCCCCATCCACACCCATTCAGCATGGACACTTAGGCAGCCGGCGGGCCTCCAGCAGGGACACACAGGCAGCCGGCGGGCCTCCAGCACGGACACGCAGGCAGCCGGCGGGCCTCCAGCACGGACACGCAGGCAGCCGGCGGGCCTCCAGCAAGGACACGCAGGCAGCCGGCGGGCCTCCAGCAGGGACACGCAGGCAGCCGGCGGGCCTCCAGCACGGACACGCAGGCAGCCGGCGGGCCTCCAGCACGGACACGCAGGCAGCCGGCGGGCCTCCAGCACGGACACGCAGGCAGCCGGCGGGCCTCCAGCAAGGACACGCAGGCAGCCGGCGGGCCTCCAGCACGGACACGCAGGCAGCCGGCGGGCCTCCAGCACGGAGACGCAGGCAGCCGGCGGGCCTCCAGCACGGAGACGCAGGCAGCCACAGTGAGGCGGCCGGTCGCCCGCACAGTGAGGCGGCCGGTCGCCTTCACAGACAGGTGGCCGGTCACTCGCACAGACAGGCACCGGGGGCGCCCGCACAGACAGGCGGCCGTCCGCCCGCACAGACAGGCGGCCGTCCGCCCGCACAGACAGGCGGCCGGCCGACCGCACAGGGAGGCTCCGGCCGGGGGGGGGGGATCAGCGCTGGGGAGATTATGTTTACATACCTTAGCAGCAGCACAGAGCAGTTTCGGGCAGCGCGCTCCTCTCTGTTATGCACGTCACGTGTTAGGATGGTAGGAGGGAAAAGCAGGAAGGCGGGGAGAGAGTGCGTGGACGGAGCCCGGGAGACGGCCGTGGGACAAACAATGCAAAGCGTGATAGTCCCGCTGTATCCGGGACGGTTGGGAGGTATGCAATATGTTGTAAATTAATATCGTACCATAAGGTCTCATATAATGACTTGAACAGGACCATATAAGAACACCACTTACCCGGGGAATGTCAGAACCGCTCCCATGCTGCAAGGACTGACAACTGCGAGTAAAAGGGCAGCCCAGGTGCCAGTGTGTGCGGCAGAACCACACACACCAGCACAATGTCAGAACTGGCCCTCACAGTGCCAGACCAGCAAACATGGATGAAGGGCGGAACAGCCTCAGGCAGGTGGTGCTTAAATAATGATGCCTATGGACCAGGGGGCGGTGGCTGTGTGTGAACAGGCACCAACATGAATTTTGATGGCAACAGAAGGAATTTGCAAACCACACTGGGCGTGCACGTCATGGTGGCGGTCAACCACCGACCAGTAAACGCAAATTGCAAATTATTTCATATGGTCCTGCTCATTATATGAGACCTTATGGTACATAATAATTTATAATATAGTGTAGGGACCCCCCTATAGAGATTTGCCATGACGGGGCAGGGGGGCTCAAATCATTGATCAATCATTTGCAAAAAATCTCATTGAATTGTTACAGTAGGAATGAATTTGTGAATATTACACTTTTTATTTCTTCATTGTTGCATGCCATTCACAAGCAGTGCTGGCTCCCCTCCTTTTTTCGTTATCAGTGGAGAGTATGTGGAATAAATGGACAGTTTCATCATCCAATCTTGCTTCTTTCTGGGTAAAGCCAAAGACTTATCAGCAGCCCCTTGTAGATAGACACATTGTAGGATGAGCCATCACACGTGTATTTTCAGGCCCCGCGTCCTCCATTTCTGGCCTCCTGTTGCTATAGCTCTGGCCTCGGCCGCTCTGCAGAATTTTCTCCCACTATTCATACATTCAGGGTCTTAATTCAAAGCATCCGCCAAGACATATTTGCCCACATTAAGCCGCACAAAGAGGAACGTCAAGAAAATGCATGGAATTGTCTGTGCAAATATTTGTGTAGAATGGGAATGACCCGGGAGAACGCCGCCTGTGCCCCTGGATGGTGGGGTGATCATCCGGCTGTGGAATCAGGCTTTGTGCTGGGTTTGATATACGGCCCTGAGGTCCTGAGTCTTATAAACTCCAGACATAGGATTTATTAAGATTATAATATTGGACAAGAGATTCTCCGAAGAGTCAATGCCGGACCCTAGAGGGCAGATTGGGGTAAAAGAACCACAGCCAAAAATGCCGCAAAGGATGGCTCCATAGGCACTGACTGGACTTTTTGGCAATATTATACAAGTTTTCTAAAACATCATCATTTGGACCATGTATAATGGCGGTATATGAATAAAGACAACACTGAGGCTAATGTATATATATATATATTGAAGGTTGAACTACATGGACCTAGGTCTTTTTTCAACCTTAGTAACTATGTAACTATGTATATACATATATATATATATATATATATATATATATATATAATATATATATATATATATATACAGTGCCTACAAGTAGTATTCAACCCCCTGCAGATTTAGCAGGTTACACATTCGGAATAACTTGGCATTGTGACATTTGGACTGTAGATCAGCCTGGAAGTGTGAAATGCAGCAAAAAAGAATGTTATTTCTTTTTTTATTTTTTTTTTTAAATTGTGAAAAGTTTATTCAGAGGTCATTTATTATTCAACCCCTCAAACCTCCAGAATTCTGTTTGGTTCCCCTAAAGTATTAAGAAGTATTTCAGGCACAAAGAACAATGAGCTTCACATGTTTGGATTAATTGTCTCTTTTTCCAGCCTTTTCTGACTAATTAAGACCCTCCCCAAACTTGTGAACAGCACTCATACTTGGTCAACATGGGAAAGACAAAGGAGCATTCCAAGGCCATCAGAGACAAGATCGTGGAGGGTCACAAGGCTGGCAAGGGGTACAAAACCCTTTCCAAGGAGTTGGGCCTACCTGTCTCCACTGTTGGGAGCATCATCCGGAAGTGGAAGGCTTATGGAACTACTGTTAGCCTTCCACGGCCTGGACAGCAGGGCCGGATTATAGGCGGGGCAGACGGGGCTTCAGCCCAGGGGCCCCCACCACAAGAGCCTCTGAGGGGGCCCCCACCACCATCTGTGTGTCCGCCATTTTATTAAAGTTGCAGTGGTTCAAGACTGCACTGTACCTTTAAGGTATTTCAATCCCGGCCATCACTATACTGCAGACACGCCCACTGCACGCTGTGTGGGCTGCGTCTGCCAGGATGACGTCACCGCGCTGCTGTTTCTTCCTGCCGTAGAGGAGCTTGTGGGAGGACCGGAGGTCTCAGTTTATCCCGGTAAGTATGAGGTCATTAATCATGGTGCCGGCCGGGCAGGAGACTGCAGTGAGGAGGGAGCAGACGCCGCTGATAACTCCAGACCGGTTCCATAGTGTCAGCGGCCACTCTGCTATCAGTGTGAGTTATTGCAGGAGTGTGAGCTGCTGCAGATCAGGTCGGGCTGTCAGTGCCGGGTCATCGGCCTCATCCCTCCCCTGCAATAACTCACACTGATCTCCAGCAGAGACATCACTACACAGAATCCTGCACTGGTCACATCTGAGCCTGCAGCACACATTATACTATATGGCCCATATTACATATAGAATATGTTACATCCTGTCCTGTAGGCCCAGGTGTGATCAGTGCAGGGGATTGTATATCTGTGCACATGGTATACCACATCCAGCGTACAGAGAGTAGTGTGATATACTGTGCACACACATCAGATGGTATATAATAATGTGTATATTGTATAGCATCTGGTGTCTGTGTCACAGTATATTGTGTAACAGTCATGTATTCTCCTGTACACTGTACAGGGGCGTACCTTTGGGGAACATGCGTCATATTTGTCCCTGCACAGCAATCAGGGGGCACCATTAAAGGGAACCTGTCATCAGGAATTTGGCTTTCAACCTAAACGTTTCCCCCTCTGCAGCTCGGGGGCTGCATTCTAGGAAGGTTTCTGTACTTTTTGTGCCCCTTTTTAAACCAAAATAAACACTTTATAAACTTGTACCTTTCTGTTTGAAAATCTTGTTAATTTTCCATGGGGGCGGGCCGTGTGGCGTCCGTTGCTGTAGCTTACGCCGTCCCCCATGCTCCAAATCATGCCTCATAACGCCGCCCACTGCGCCGAGGTCCCGTGCACGCCGGGACACCTAGTGACGTGGTCGCATGCACGAGAGTATGGGCGGCACTGTGATTGCATCGCAAGTGCCGCCCATACTCTCGTGCCCGCCCTTTCCCCCACTGCCTCCAGCGTTCTGCGCCGGCCCGACGTCACCTCCTTCCCATCGTACCCTGCAGCAGGAAATAGATGGGAGGAGCGGAGCACAGGAGAAGCAGAGGATCTGAGCGACGTACAGAGGGGAGAGCGCGCACACGAGAGTATGGGCGCGCACTTGCGATGCAATCACAGCGCCGCCCATACTCTCGTGCCTGCGACCACGTCACCAGGTGTCCCGGCGTGCACGGGACCTCGGCGCAGTGGGCGGCGTTATGAGGCATGATTTGGAGCATGGGGGACGGCGTAAGCTACAGCAACGGACGCCACACGGCCCGCCCCCATGGAAAATTAACAAGATTTTCAAACAGAAAGGTACAAGTTTATAAAGTGTTTATTTTGGTTTAAAAAGGGGCACAAAAAGTACAAAAACCTTCCTAGAATGCAGCCCAGGAGCTGCAGAGGGGGAAACGTTTAGGTTGAAAGCCAAATTCCTGATGACAGGTTCCCTTTAAAGAGTGTGAGGCAGCAGTATGGTGGGAGAATATTGTAAGTGGAGAGTATTGGTGGAGAAAAGTGTGAGGGGCATAGTATAGAGCCTGGGTAGTGGGGGGGGGGGGGGGGGTTAGCAGTATAGAGAAGGGGCAGCATGGTGGGCAGTGTGAGGGCACAGTATGGAGGCACAGTATGCTGAGGAGGGGGAATGTGAGACTGAGGTGCGGTATAGTGACTGTATAGTGAAGGAGGTAGGCAGTATAGAGAAGGGGCGGCATGGTGGCCAGTGTGAGGGCACAGTATGGAGGGCACAGTATGCTGAGGAGGGGGAATGTGAGACTGAGGTGCGGTATAGTGACTGTATAGTGAAGGACATAGGCAGTATAGAGAAGGGGCAGCATGGTGGGCAGTGTGAGGGCACAGTATGGAGGGCACAGTATGCTGAGGAGGGGGAATGTGAGACTGAGGTGCGGTATAGTGACTGTATAGTGAAGGAGGTAGGCAGTATAGAGAAGGGGCAGCATGGTGGGCAGTGTGAGGGCACAGTATGGAGGGCACAGTATGCTGAGGAGGGGGAATGTGAGACGGAGGTGCAGTATAGTGACTGTATAGTGAAGGAGGTAGGCAGTATAGAGAAGGGGCGACATGGTGGCCAGTGTGAGGGCACAGTATGGAGGGCATAGGATGCTGAGAAGGGGGAAAGTGAGACGGAGATACAGTATAGTGACTGGATAATGAAGCAGGTAGGCAGCATAGAGAAGGGGCAGCATGGTGGCCAGTGTGAGGGCACAGTATGCTGAGGAGGGGGAATGTGAGACTGAGGTGCGGTATAGTGACTGTATAGTGAAGGAGGTAGGCAGTATAGAGAAGGGGCAGCATGGTGGCCAGTGTGAGGGCACAGTATGGAGGCACAGTATGCTGAGGAGAGGGAATGTGAGACTGAGGTGCGGTATAGTGACTGTATAGTGAAGGAGGTAGGCAGTATAGAGAAGGGGCAGCATGGTGGGCAGTGTGAGGGCACAGTATGGAGGGCACAGTATGCTGAGGAGGGGGAATGTGAGACTGAGGTGCACTATAGTGATTTTGGTACTGAGGGTGAGGGGAGTATAGAGAGGGGATAGCATGGGGAACAGTGTGAGGGTACAGCTCAGGAGGGGGAGTGTGAGGAGGGGGCACAGTATAGACATTTGGAGGTATAGTGGGTACACAATGTAGAGGACTGTGTGAAGAGGGGGCCCAGAACTGAAAGAAGAGGCTATGTACCATAAGAATGACATTGTGTGGGTCATTGTGAGGGGTGTGAGGTAAATCCTGGGATATGAAGAGGAATTATGACTAGAAGTCATAATTGCTCTCATCACTCCCTGGCAGTGCCCCCCCTCCCTCCTTGTTCCCAAATGTCCAGCATCTGTGAAGGTGTCACATCCCACTTACACCTCCAACAGCCATCTCCTCTGATATGGAGATGAGATGATGTGCGGACAATGGACACAGGATGGCTCCCTGCCGTCACCCTGTAACAAGAGTTGTATCTCATTAGCAAGGCTTGGAAATAGCCAGACAGAACGACTCCAGTAAAAAATGGTTCATATCTCGCAAGCCATATCTCCGATAAATATGGCAACCATAAAAATGGTGTTTGCGCAGGCGGACGATGCTGGCACACCTTTTTTATGGAAGGGGGAGCTTGGGAAATGCCCCAGGCGTGATATCAGCCAATGGGGAACTGGCAGACAGGTCATGAGTCCCCTCGTTCTGTAGCTAAATTCATAACTGTCACAATGAGAGCATTGGCGTCTGCCTACGACGCTCCCAGGCAAAGTTATGGCCAATATCCCCTTTGCTGGATAATTCTGATCCATGCAGGGGGAGTGGCAGTGCTCCCTGTGAGGTCACTAAGGTAGGAGGGGACCTGGATCTGCCCAGGTTGATAACCCTACTTCGGCCATTTTCCAGTGTTCTTCTGCTCGGGGGCCTGGTTGGGAAACATCTGTGGGAAGAATCCTAGAAACCTGGTCTACAGCGCCCCCCTGTGGCCAGACACACAAGGTAACTGATGTAATTGTATACCTGTTTGTAACCCATGCTTTATCTGTAACTGTACTCTGACCTATGTATATTCTGTAGATTCCCTATTGTATATATTGTAGTTTCTAGTGTGCTTTAGGCTGATTAAATTATATAATTAATCTTGGGCTGTTCTGTTATCTCGATCTCGAATCCCACGTGTGTGTGTTCGGCTAATAGTTACCGTGAAGCGGTTGGTGGCAGCGAGTTGTGCCAAGGATTATTGTGGGGAGGCCAGTGAGATTCGGGAAGATATTATATATTCCGCCCGCGGAGGTCGGGGGAATATATACCTTACTCTCACCGGGGACCCTTCAATAATCGGCATAAGTAGTATAGCGGCCTCCTTTCTTATTGTCGGGCAATTCCATAATTGGCCTGACTATAAGAGGGGCGCTAGAGAGCGTGTCACGTGCTCTGTCTGTCGGTCGGGAGGTATGAAGTAGGGGTGACCCCCACTTGTTACCCCCCGATTGTGACGTACTGGTAGCCAGCGCGAGGGATTTCTGAGTGACCCCCCCGGTGGTTTGTGACATATTGGTGGCAAGCGGTGGGATCGAGATAATAGTGTGTGTGAGTGTGAGACCCATACTCCCAGACACTAAAGACTGCCTGCAGCAGCTGTGGCTGCTGGGGTCTTCAGACTAGCTCAACACTAGAGTGTCAGAGTGCAGATACTGTAAGGTGTGTGGAGGCATCAGGTGTCAGTTCTGTGTCAGTGACCAAAAGTCTGCAAGAATGGCTGAGAGCACCAGGAGCAAAGCCAAAGGAATGGCCGATGCTAAGGCCAGAGACGATGAGGAGGTTGTCCACGAGTCCTCCAGGAGCTCGACGCCAGAAAACAGCTCTGCAGAGGACATTGCACAACCGGGCACTGCTGGACAAGATGAGGAGCAGCTCGCCCAAGGGTCCTCAACGAGCCAGATGCCAGCCCTCCGCTCTGCAATGGACAGTGAATCACCAGGCTCCGCAGCGGGCCGCAGATCACCACGTGCCATTCCACCGAGCCTGGGAGGCTCGGATAGCCTTCTTCAAATGGCTATGGCCCTACGCCAGGCTGGAGACCGGGAGGGCTACAAGGAACTCATGGCCGAGCGTGAGCGGCAAGCAGCGCGTGAAGAGCGCCAGGCAGAGCGTAACTACCAGCTGCAGCTAGCTCAGCTCCGGCCCTCATCAGCCACCCGTGACCTTCCAGACACCAAACTTCCAAAGGTCCGTGTTGAGGACTTCCCAGTGCTGGAGAAGGATGGAGACTTGGACTCTTTCTTGACTGCTTTTGAACGGACTTGCTTGCAGCATCATCTGAACAAGGACCAGTGGGCCAAATACCTGACCCCCCGTTTAAGGGGTAAGGCCCTGGATATCCTTGGGGACTTGCCTGCTGAGGCGGATCAGGGCTACGACACCATCAAGCGGGCCCTGATCCAACAGTACAACCTCACCCCGGAGTCCTACCGCAAGAAGTTCCGGACGCTGCAGAAGGGACCAAAGGACTCCTGGGCTGACCACCGGCGGGCACTTGCCCGAGCTGCCGACCACTGGACCCAAGGCCTGCAGCTTTCCACCGGACCGGAGATCCTGGACTTGTTCATCACGGAGCAACTCTTGTGGAACTGCCCTGAGGATCTCCGCCAGTTCATCCGAGACCAGAAGCCAAAGGGATCCACGGCTACAGCTGCCCTGGCAGATGACTACACCAACAATCGGGCTCCTGAAGCCAGGAGAGCAGCCACCAGCAGCACCTGGAGAGGGGGTAAGATGAACTCTGCGACTGCCCCACCTGCCCCTAGACTGCAGGGGGTGTCCCCCTCAACTCCCCTCTCCAGGCCCGTGGCAGAGCCAAGACGGTGCCACCAGTGCAACCTACCTGGACACTTCAAGGCCATGTGCCCTCAGCGTCCCAAGGCCCCGGCTCCGTCCCCGTCCCAAGGGCCGCCCAAGGTGTATTGTGTGGGTGGGGGTGGTGGTAGGTCCCTGGACAGCTTCCAACCTGTCACCGTCGGCCAGTCTGTGACCATAGGACTGCGAGACAGCGCCTCGGAGGTGACTCTGGTGCGGCCTGAGATGGTGTCCCCCCAAGACTTGATCCCTGGAAAAACCCTCGCTGTCTCCGGGATTGGAGGCATTGACCCGGCGCTGCCTGTTGCTGACATTTATGTGGACTGGGGCGCAGGGCGAGGGGTGAGGGAGGTGGGGGTAACTGATCGGATCCCTGCAAACGTGCTACTTGGGACAGATTTGGGGCAAATAACCTCCCAGTTTGGCCCCGCCCCAAAGGCTGAACCTTCAGCCAGTGCTGACATGACTCCTGACAATGTTAATGTGTTATCTATGAATGATGTAAGGGAGGAGGGAGTGAACTCTGATATTTCTGCTTGCACAGACACCATAGACACACACACAGCTGCAGCTGTGACAGGGGAGGGGGTCAGAGAAAGGTGTGACAATGCCTCTACAAGTAACCAGCCTGTGAGCTGGGATCTGTTGCCCTCTGCAGGGATAAGCAGAGAGCAGGGTGCTGCAGGGGGAGGACCAGTGTGTGGGGTGGGGGCTACCACAGCAAATGTGGGGTCCCCAGAGATTTCACAGCGGGGTTCTGTTGCTGCAGGAGGGGAACAGGCAGGTGAGATTGGGGCCGGTCCAGGAGCGGAAGTGCTCCCAGGTAAGATCTCGGTGCATGGTTCCCCCACAACCGGGGTGTCAGGAAGCCAGGTAGGTCTGCCTGAACCGGCGACTTGGTCAGGAACGGAGGAGGAGCAGGCACGACCCACGGTCGCAGCGGCTGTGGCCGCTGTCACCCGCAGTGGGAGTGCTGGAAGCCAAGGGGCCTCCCGGAGGTCCGATAGCTCTTCCCCTTCTGACCAAGTGGCAGCCGAGTCAGGTGGAGGCCAGGACACAGGTCCCGGGGTACTGACTGAAGATGTGACAGTCTCGTCGATTCTGGCCACATCTAGTCAGGGGTTTCAGGCAGCGTTAGAAGCTGACGACAGCCTGAAAGCTCTTAAGGAGCAGGCGGCACAGCCTCCCTCGGACTCGGACCCGGAGCGAGTGGTCTGGGACCAAGGACGGCTGTACCGGGCCACGGTCCAGCAGGGTTCACCGGAGGCGTGGCCCAGGGACCGACAGTTGGTGGTACCCTATCCGTTCCGGACGGAGTTGTTGCGGATCGCACATGAGATTCCGATGGCCGGACACCTAGGGATCGCTAAGACCAAGGCCAGGTTAAACCAGCATTTCTACTGGCCAAAAATGGGGGCCGATGTGGCTGCCTACTGCCGTTCGTGTGAAACCTGTCAGAGAGTGGGGAAGGCGGGGCCACGCCCCAAAGCCCCACTAGTATCTCTGCCAATCATCGATGAGCCTTTCAGGAGGGTGGCTGTGGATCTGGTCGGCCCGCTGGCCATCCCCAGCAGCTCCGGGAAACGCTTCCTACTGACGGTAGTGGACTATGCCACCCGGTACCCAGAAGCAGTGGCCTTGTCGTCCATTCGGGCTGACAAGGTGGCCACCGCATTGCTGGAGATTTTCTCCCGAGTGGGTTTTCCCCAGGAAATGCTCACTGACCGGGGGACCCAATTCATGTCCCAGCTGATGGAGGCCCTCTGTAAGCAAGTCCAGGTGCGACATCTGGTGGCCAGCCCGTACCATCCACAGACTAATGGCCTGTGCGAGCGGTTCAATGGCACCTTAAAGCAGATGCTTAAGATGTTGGTCGACTCCCATGGGCGTGACTGGGAGCGGTATCTCCCACACCTGTTATTTGCTTACCGGGAGGTTCCACAGGCCTCAACAGGATTCTCACCGTTTGAGCTCCTGTACGGGCGACGTGTGCGGGGCCCCCTGGCTCTGGTGAAAGAGGCTTGGGAAGGGGATTTGGCCACCCCTGGAGTGTCGGTTATCGAGTATGTCATGCGCTTCCGGGACAAAATGCAGGCCTTGACGCAACTGGTACACGACAATATGGCTCAAGCCCAGGCCGATCAGAAGCGTTGGTACGACCAGAACGCTTGTGAGAGGACCTACCAAGTGGGTCAAGAGGTGTGGGTACTGGTCCCCGTACCACAGGACAAGCTTCAGGCAGCCTGGGAAGGCCCATACCTCGTGTACCAGCAGCTCAACCCTGTGACGTACCTGGTCACCCTGGACCCTGCCCGTGGAAGGCGGAAGCCCTTCCATGTGAACATGATGAAGGCACATCATGAGCGGGAGGCATGTGCGCTCCCCGTGTGCAACCTGCCCGAGGAGGGAGAAGCGGAAACCCTCTTGGATATGCTAGCCCAGGTTAGGGCAGGCGGATCCATTGAGGATGTGGAGGTTGGCCACCAGCTCTTGGAGGACCAACGGTCCCAGCTGTGGGCCACCCTCCTCCCCTTCCGGGGGTTGTTTACCAACCAGCCCGGAAGGACTGACTTGGCTGTCCATCACGTGGACACTGGGGATCATCCCCCGATCCGGCGTTCAGCATATCGGGTCTCCCTGGAGGTGCAGCAACACATGCGCCAGGAGATTGACGAGATGCTGGAGCTGGGGGTGATCCAGGCATCCAACAGCGCTTGGGCCTCGCCTGTAGTCCTCGTCCCTAAGAAGGACCGAACCACTCGGTTCTGCGTGGACTACAGGGGGCTCAATGCTGTCACGGTCGCCGATGCGTACCCAATGCCACGCATCGATGACCTGCTCGATCAGTTGGCCGGGGCTCAGTACCTGACCATCATGGACCTGAGCCGGGGATATTGGCAGATCCCCCTGACTCGCAAGGCCAGGGAACGCTCTGCCTTTATTACCCCATTTGGACTGTACGAGTCCACGGTGATGCCATTCGGGATGAGGAATGCCCCTGCCACTTTCCAGCGGATGGTCAACACCCTGCTCAAGGGACTTGAAGGGTACGCGGCCGCGTACCTGGATGACATTGCCGTCTTCAGTCCCACCTGGGAGGACCACCTAGAGCATCTAGCACAGGTGCTCCGGCGGATCCACCGGGCAGGTTTGACCATCAAGCCGGGAAAGTGTCAGCTGGCCATGAGCGAGGTCCAGTACCTCGGTCACCGGGTAGGTGGGGGAACGCTGAAGCCCGAGCCTGAGAAAGTGGAGGCCATCGCATCCTGGCCCACCCCCAGGACCAAGAAGCAGGTGATGTCCTTCTTGGGGACCGCTGGGTACTATAGGAGGTTTGTTCCATGCTATAGTAGCCTGGCAAAGCCCTTGACGGACCTCACCAAAAAGAAGCTGCCCTCTGCAGTCGATTGGACAGTGGACTGCGAGACAGCCTTCCGGGCCCTAAAGGACGCCCTGTCCAGCCCGCCCTTGCTACAGGCAGCCGACTTCACGCGGCCGTTTGTAGTACAGACCGACGCCAGTGACTTCGGCCTCGGTGCGGTGCTCAGCCAGGTGGACTCTGCGAGCCAAGAGCACCCAGTCTTGTACCTGAGCAGGAAGCTGTTACCAAGGGAAGTGGCCTATTCTACAATGGAGAAGGAGTGCCTGGCCATAGTGTGGGCCCTGCAGCGTCTGCAACCCTATCTATACGGGCGCCACTTCATCGTGGAGACGGACCACAATCCCCGCAGCTGGTTGCACACCGTCTCTGGGACGAATGGGCGATTGTTGCGATGGAGCCTTGCGCTCCAGCAATACGACTTCACCATTCGCCACAAAAGGGGCCGTGACCACGGTAACGCAGACGGGCTGTCCCGACAAGGAGAGGTCGCGGACGGGCGCACGGGGGAACACCGGAGTGTGCTGCCCCCTAGCGCCCTCAAAAGGGGGGAGGTGTGAGGTAAATCCTGGGATATGAAGAGGAATTATGACTAGAAGTCATAATTGCTCTCATCACTCCCTGGCAGTGCCCCCCTCCCTCCTTGTTCCCAAATGTCCAGCATCTGTGAAGGTGTCACATCCCACTTACACCTCCAACAGCCATCTCCTCTGATATGGAGATGAGATGATGTGCGGACAATGGACACAGGATGGCTCCCTGCCGTCACCCTGTAACAAGAGTTGTATCTCATTAGCAAGGCTTGGAAGTAGCCAGACAGAACGACTCCAGTAAAAAATGGTTCATATCTCGCAAGCCATATCTCCGATAAATATGGCAACCATAAAAATGGTGTTTGCGCAGGCGGACGATGCTGGCACACCTTTTTTATGGAAGGGGGAGCTTGGGAAATACCCCAGGCGTGATATCAGCCATATGGGAACTCGTAGACAGGTCATGAGTCCCCTCGTTCTGTAGCTAAATTCATAACTGTCACAATGAGAGCATTGGCGTCTGCCTACGACGCTCCCAGGCAAAGTTATGGCCAATATCCCCTTTGCTGGATAATTCTGATCCATGCAGGGGGAGTGGCAGTGCTTCCCTGTGAGGTCACTAAGGTAGGAGGGGACCTGGATCTGCCCAGGTTGATAACCCTACTTCGGCCATTTTCCAGTGTTCTTCTGCTCGGGGGCCTGGTTGGGAAACATCTGTGGGAAGAATCCTAGAAACCTGGTCTACAGCGCCCCCCTGTGGCCAGACACACAAGGTAACTGATGTAATTGTATACCTGTTTGTAACCCATGCTTTATCTGTAACTGTACTCTGACATATGTATATTCTGTAGATTCCCTATTGTATATATTGTAGTTTCTAGTGTGCTTTAGGCTGATTAAATTATATAATTAATCTTGGGCTGTTCTGTTATCTCGATCTTGAATCCCACGTCTGTGTGTTCGGCTAATAGTTACCGTGAAGCGGTTGGTGGCAGCGAGTTGTGCCAAGGATTATTGTGGGGAGGCCAGTGAGATTCGGGAAGATATTATATATTCCGCCCGCGGAGGTCGGGGGAATATATACCTTACTCTCACCGGGGACCCTTCAATAATCGGCATAAGTAGTATAGCGGCCTCCTTTCTTATTGTCGGGCAATTCCATAATTGGCCTGACTATAAGAGGGGCGCTAGAGAGCGCGTCACGTGCTCTGTCTGTCGGTCGGGAGGTATAAAGGAGGGGTGACCCCCACTTGTTACCCCCCGATTGTGACGTACTGGTAGCCAGCGCGAGGGATTTCTGAGTGACCCCCCCGGTGGTTTGTGACAAGGGGCAATTATTTATTCAGACGCACAGTGTAGGTCATATATTTATATTTAGGAGCATTATAATCATTCTGCTATTTATTTTAAGGGCATAATGTTGAGATGTGCTGCAGAAGACCCGGGAGGTCTGCAGAGAGGAGCTGTGGATGAGAATAGTCATCATGACGTCTGGACAAGATGGAGAAGAAAGAATAAGATGACTCCGATCAGGGAAGATGTCACCTACAAGGTCCCTGGATGTGACTGTATGTGTGTGATACTCAATGCTTCTCATCAGGACTGTGGTTCCTGTATGGTCCAAAGTCTGATAAATACTGATAATAATTCCCAGCATTTTCTTACAATTGTTAAGGACATACTGGGAGTTGTTAATTCATGTGATACCAATGTATATGGGGATGTGACACTGCAATATATTGTTGCAGTAAATTTGGTACTGTAGTCATGTATTGGTGGCTCTGGTGATATATTCGTTTACTGATGAGGGTGCTAGTGATGTATTTTGGTATTGCTTTTGGTTCTGGTGCTGTATACCATGTGCAGAATTATTAGGCAAGTTGTATTTTAGAGGATTTTTTTTATTATTGATCAACAGCAATGTTCTCAATTAGCCCAAAAGACTCATAAATATCAAATCTTAATATTTTTGGCAGTTGGAGTGGGGTTTTTTAGATTTGGCTATCTTAGGAGGATCTGTTTGTGCAGGTAACTATTACTGTGCAGAATTATTAGGCAACTTAATAAAAAGCAAATCTATTCCCATCTCACTTGTTTATTTTCACCAGGTAAACCAATATAACTGCACAAAATTTAGAAATAAACATTTCTGACATGCAAACACAAAACCCAAAAAATTAGTGACCAATATAGCCCCCTTTCTTTCTGATGACACTCAGCAGCAACCATCCATAGATTCTGTCATTGCTTGATCTGTTTACGATCAACATTGTGTGCAGCAGCCACCACAGCCTCCAGACACTGCTCCCAGAGGTGAACTGTTTTCCCTCCCTGTAGATCTCACATTTTATGAGGGACCACAGGTTCTCTATGGGGTTCAGATCAGGTAAACAAGGGGGCCATGTCATTATTTTTTCATCTTTTAGACCTTTACTGGACGGCCACGCTGTGGAGTAGTTGGATGCATGTGATGGAGCATTGTCCTGCATGCATGAAAATCATGTTCTTCTTGAACGATACCGACTTTTTCCTGTACCACTGCGTGAAGAAGTTGTCTTCCAGAAACTGGCAGTAGGTCTGGGAGTTGAGCTTCACTTCATCCTCAACCCGAAAAGGTCCCACAAGTTGATCTTTGCTGATACCAGCACATACCAGTGCCCCCCTCCACCTTGCTGGCGTCTGAGTCGGAGTGGAGCTCTCTGCCCTTTACTGATCCAGCCTCTGGCCCATCCATCTGGCCCTTCAAGAGTCACTCTCATTTCATCAGTCCATAAAACCTTTGAAAAATCAGTCTTAAGATATTTCTTGGCCCAGTCTTGACGTTTTATCTTCTGTGTCTTGGTCAGAGGTGGTGGTTTTTCAGCCTTCCTTACCTTGGCCTGTCCCTGAGTATGGCACACCTTGTGCTTTTTGATACTCCAGTAACGTTGCAGCTCTGAAATATGGACAAACTGGTTGCAAATGGCATCTTGGCAGCTTCACGCTTGATTTTTCTCAATTCATGGGCAGTTATTTTGCGCCTTTTTTGCCCAACACGCTTCTTGCGACCCTGTTGGCTATTTGCCATGAAACGCTTGATTGTTCGGTGATCACACTTCAAAAGTTTGGCAATTTCAAGCCTGCTGCATCCCTCTGCAAGACATCTCACAATATGGACTTTTCAGAGCCCGTCACATCTCTCTTCTGACCCATTCTGCCAAAGGAAAGGACGTTGCCTAATAATTAAGCACACCTTATATAGGGTGTTGATGTCATTACACCGCACCCCTCCTCATTACAGAGATGCACATCACCGGATTTACTTAATTGGTAGTTGGCTCTCAGCCTATACAGCTTGGAGTAGGACGACATGTATAACAAGTATCATGTGATCACAATACTCATTTGTCTAATAATTCTACACACAGTGTATTTATGTACATTTTACTGATTCTGATCCTGTACACACGTAGCAAGCCATAATTTGTAAAATTACATGACCGCAAGGGTTTCTACATTATGTTAGTAGCATTAAAGGGGTTGTCCAGGTTTGTGATGAAAGTTTCTATGTGACTGCAGACTTCTGAATCCTCAGTCTGCACACTGTCAGGACTCTCCGATGCCAGCAGTGAGAGCTTGAGGGCATGTAACTATTGAGTGAGGCTGCAGACGTCTAATTTGAATGTGGCCGGAAGTAAGCAAATCGCATACTTGCAGTCCCATGACTACTTGCTCATGGCTCGGGAAAATCATGACAATGTGCAGTCCGTAAGCTGTGAGAATTCAGAAGTCTGCAGTCATATAGGAGAACAACAAATTTTCCTTGTCGACCTGGACAACCCCTTTAATAATAAAAGTAAGCCCCGTAGCATGCCCAATCCAACAACCTGTAATATACTCAATGTAAGGATTCAGCTCTGCTTGCTAATTCTAGAAGTGGTCACATGACCACTTGCAGGTCATTTTAATACTTTGAGTCACAATTAGCTTCTCTTCCTGCTTCTCTTTATGGGCTGTAGTATTTCACTGAACATTGAGAAAATTCGGAAGAGCAGCTCATCGGCACGTGTGAAAATGGCGTATGAGCGGTCACATGACAACTACTCAAACCGCATAAGCCGTGTATAGAAGGGGGCGCCAAACTGAACTCCTACTCCATGGACAGGAAAACCTAGATCCACCTCTGATACAGTGTATGGCATACCATGTACAGACATCAGCTGCTATGTACTACTCCGGAGACAATACAATAGAGAGCACATTGTGATTTTCAGCAACCATTGCTGCCAGTGAGAACTTTCCCTTTATTTTTACTATTCCTTCGCTGTCTTAACATTGGGATCAATAAAAAAATGTAACTTTCTGTGTATAAGTGTAAATGTGAATGTGGCAGAACAGGATAAGATCCATGCTCAGTGGATTTATTTCTAAATGCTTCAGTTCGTGCTCTACTGTTATGGCTAAAAATGTTAACGTTATGGGGCCCCCACCAGATTTTCTGCCCAGGGGCCCCCACCAACCTTAATCTGGCCCTGCTGGACAGCCTTTGAAAGTTTCCACCCGTGCCGAGGCCAGGCTTGTCCGAAGAGTCAAGGCTAACCCAAGGACAACAAGGAAGGAGCTCCGGGAAGATCTCATGGCAGTGGGGACATTGGTTTCAGTCAATACCATAAGTAACGTACTCCACCGCAATGGTCTCCGTTCCAGACGAGCCCGTAAGGTACCTTTACTTTCAAAGCGTCATGTCAAGGCTCGTCTACAGTTTGCTCATGATCACTTGGAGGACTCTGAGGCAGACTGGTTCAAGGTTCTCTGGTCTGATGAGACCAAGATCGAGATCTTTGGTGCCAACCACACACGTGACGTTTGGAGACTGGATGGCACTGCATACGACCCCAAGAATACCATCCCTACAGTCAAGCATGGTGGTGGCAGCATCATGTTGTGGGGCTGTTTCTCAGCCAAGGGGCCTGGCCATCTGGTCCGCATCCATGGGAAGATGGATAGCACGGCTTACCTGGAGATTTTGGCCAAGAACCTCCACTCCTCCATCAAGGATCTTAAGATGGGTCGTCATTTCATCTTCCAACAAGACAACGACCCAAAGCACACAGCCAAGAAAACCAAGGCCTGGTTCAAGAGGGAAAAAATCAAGGTGTTGCAGTGGCCTAGTCAGTCTCCTGACCTTAACCCAATTGAAAACTTGTGGAAGGAGCTCAAGATTAAAGTCCACATGAGACACCCAAAGAACCTAGATAACTTGGAGAAGATCTGCATGGAGGAGTGGGCCAAGATAACTCCAGAGACCTGTGCCGGCCTGATCAGGTCTTATAAAAGACGATTATTAGCTGTAATTGCAAACAAGGGTTATTCCACAAAATATTAAACCTAGGGGTTGAATAATAATTGACCCACACTTTTATGTTGAAAATTTATTAAAATTTAACTGAGCAACAAAACTTGTTGGTTTGTAAGATTTATGCATCTGTTAATAAATCCTGCTCTTGTTTGAAGTTTGCAGGCTCTAACTTATTTGCATCTTATCAAACCTGCTAAATCTGCAGGGGGTTGAATACTACTTGTAGGCACTATATATACAGTTAGGTCCAGAAATCTTTGGCCAGTGACACAATTTTGGCGAGTTGGGCTCTGCATGCCACCACATTGGATTTGAAATGAAACTTCTACAACAGAATTCAAGTGCAGATTGTAACGTTTAATTTGAAGGTTTGAACAAAAATATCTGATAGAAATTGTAGGAATTGTCACATTTCTTTACAAACACTCCACATTTTAGGAGGTCAAAAGTAATTGAACAAATAAACCAAACCCAAACAAAATATTTTTATTTACAATATTTTGTTGCGAATCCTTTGGAGGCAATCACTGCCTTAAGTCTGGAACCCATGGACATCACCAAACGCTGGGTTTCCTCCTTCTTAATGCTTTGCCAGGCCTTTACAGCCGCAGCCTTCAGGTCTTGCTTGTTTGTGGGTCTTTCCGTCTTAAGTCTGGATTTGAGCAAGTGAAATGCATGCTCAATTGGGTTAAGATCTGGTGATTGACTTGGCCATTGCAGAATGTTCCACTTTTTTGCACTCATGAACTCCTGGGTAGCTTTGGCTGTATGCTTGGGGTCATTGTCCATCTGTACTATGAAGCGCCGTCCGATCAACTTTGCGGCATTTGGCTGAATCTGGGCTGAAAGTATATCCCGGTACACTTCAGAATTCATCCGGCTACTCTTGTCTGCTGTTATGTCATCAATAAACACAAGTGACCCAGTGCCATTGAAAGCCATGCATGCCCATGCCATCACGTTGCCTCCACCATGTTTTACAGAGGGTGTGGTGTGCCTTGGATCATGTGCCGTTCCCTTTCTTCTCCAAACTTTTTTCTTCCCATCATTCTGGTACAGGTTGATCTTGGTCTCATCTGTCCATAGAATACTTTTCCAGAACTGAGCTGCGTTCATGAGGTGTTTTTCAGCAACTGTAACTCTGGCCTGTCTATTTTTGGAATTGATGAATGGTTTGCATCTAGATGTGAACCCTTTGTATTTACTTTCATGGAGTCTTCTCTTTACTGGTGACTTAGAGACAGATACACCTACTTCACTGAGAGTGTTCTGGACTTCAGTTGATGTTGTGAACGGGTTCTTCTTCACCAAAGAAAGTATGCGGCGATCATCCACCACTGTTGTCATCCGTGGACGCCCAGGCCTTTTTGAGTTCCCAAGCTCACCAGTCAATTCCTTTTTTCTCAGAATGTACCCGACTGTTGATTTTGCTACTCCAAGCATGTCTGCTATCTCTCTGATGGATTTTTTCTTTTTTTTCAGCCTCAGGATGTTCTGCTTCACCTCAATTGAGAGTTCCTTAGACCGCATGTTGTCTGGTCACAGCAACAGCTTCCAAATGCAAAACCACACACCTGTAATCAACCCCAGACCTTTTAACTACTTCATTGATTACAGGTTAACGAGGGAGACGCCTTCAGATTTAATTGCAGCCCTTAGAGTCCCTTGTCCAATTACTTTTGGTCCCTTGAAAAAGAGGAGGCTATGCATTACAGAGCTATGATTCCTAAACCCTTTCTCCGATTTGGATGTGAAAACTCTCATATTGCAGCTGGGAGTGTGCACTTTCAGCCCATATTATATATAGAATTGTATTTCTGAACATGTTTTTGTAAACAGCTAAAATAACAAAACTTGTGTCACTGTCCAAATATTTCTGGACCTAACTGTATATATATATATATATATATATATATATATATATATCTCACATAGGAGACACCAAGATATATGTATATACATCACATAGGAGACAGAGACTGCTATATATACATCACATAGGAACACTGAGACTGCTGTATATACATCACATAGGAGACACAGACAGATGTATATACATCACATAGGAGACAGAGACTGATATATATAAATAGGAACATCGAGACTGCTGTATATACATCACATAGGAGACACAGAGACAGATGTATATACATCACATAGGAGACAGAAACTCCTGTATGTACATCACATGAGAGACAAGACCAGTGAATACATCACATAGGAGACACTGAGACTGCTGTATATACATCACATAGGAGACAGTGAGACTGTTGTATACATCCCATAGGAGACACTTAGACTGGTGTATATATCACATAGGAGACACTGAGACTGCTTTATATACATCACACAAGAAATGCCAAAACTGCTGTACATACATCACAAAGGAGACACTGAGACTGCTGCATATATATCACATAGGAAACACTGAGACAGCTGTATTTACATCACTTAGGAGACGCTGGGACTGTTGTATATACATCACATTGGGGACATAGGCTGATGAATACACATCACATACACACATGTACAAAATTGTTGGTCCCTTCTGGTAAAGAAAACCCGACAACGGTCACTGAAATAACCGGAAACGGACAAAAGTAATTTTCATTGTAAATTTTCTGAATATCAACTAACGAGATTCAGACTTTGCTTTTCTATTTGTGAATTTTTGCTTCAACAAAAAAATGTAAAAAAAATCTAATATATAAAGCTGAGTGTATGTGTGTGTGTGTGTATGTGTATGTGTATGTGTGTGTGTGTGTGTGTGTGTATGTGTGTGTGTGTGTGTATGTGTATGTGTGTGTGTGTGTGTGTGTATGTGTGTGTGTGTGTATGTGTGTGTGTGTGTATATGTGTGTGTGTATGTGTGTGTGTGTGTGTGTGTGTGTGTGTGTATGTGTGTGTGTGTGTATGTGTATGTGTGTATGTGTGTGTGTGTGTATGTGTATGTGTGTGTGTGTGTATATGTGTGTGTGTATGTCCGCTAAAGGAATCCACACCGTCGCATTTACAATGACGAAATTTTGCACAGACGCCTCATGTGACTCAGGGAACGTCATAGACTATGTTTTGACAGGAAAATGTAACCCCGTGCTTTACAGTTACTCTCCAAAAAAAATGCCTCCATTAAAGTAAATAGAGCCTGGAACTACTGGTTTTAATAGCAGCTGGATTAGTTGCTATAGGAACAAAGGACATTGTTGGTATAAGAAGCTTATGTATGAGGTAATATGATGTCGGTGGGGAGATGGATAGAGAGAGACAGAGAGAGACAGACAGAGACAGAAAGGGAAAGAGACAGAGATACAGACAGACGGTGAAAGAAACAGACGGTGAAAGAGACAGACAGTGACAGACATAGACAGAAGCGGAAAAAGACAGACGCAGAAAGAGACAGACAGGGAAAGAGACAGACCTGGAAAGAGACAGACCTGGAAAGAGGCAGACAGACAGGGACAGAGACAGACAGGGACAGAGACAGACAGGAAAAGACACAGACAAAAAGATGGACAAAGACAGACATGGAAAGAGATAGGAAAAGAGACAGGGAAAGAGACAGACAGGGTAAGAGACAGATGGGGAAAGAGACAGATGGGGAAAGAGACAGATGGGGAAAGAGACAGATGGGGAAAGAGACAGATGGGGAAAGAGACAGACAGAGAAAGGTGGGGAAAGAGACAGACCTGGAAAGAGACAGACCTGGAAAGAGACAGACGGGGAAAGAGACAGACAGGGAAAGAGACAGACAGTCAAAGAGACAGACAGTCAAAGAGACAGACGGAGAAAGTGACAGACGGAGAAAGTGACAGACGGAGAAAGTGACAGACGGAGAAAGAGACAGATCTGGAAAGAAACAGACCTGGAAAGAGACAGACAGAGAGACAGACAAAAACAGAGAAGGAAAGAGACAGACGGGGAAAGGGACAGACGGGGAAAGAGACAGACGGGGAAAGAGACAGACCTGGAAAGAGACAGACAGAGACAGGTGGGGAAAGAGACAAACAGGAAAGTGTCAGACCTTGAAAGGGACAGACCTGGAAAGAGACAGATGGGGAAAAAGACAGATGGGGAAAGAGACAGACAGGGAAAGAGATAGACCTGGAAAGAGACAGACCTGGAAAGAGACAGACGGGGAAAGAGCAGACCGGGCAAGAGAGAGACAGACACAGACATAGAGAGACAGACAGACACAGAGATAGATAGACAGACAGACACAGAGACAGATAGAAATAGACAGACAGAGACATAGACACAGACAAGGAAAGAGACAGACAGACAGACACACAGAGACTGGGAGAGAGACAGAGAGACAGTTACTATCCCGGGCAACGACCGGGTACTACAGCTAGTAAACTAATAAAAGTGGCCTGGACATTGGTCCCCTGACAAGAGGGTTCCCTTAATGCAATATTTTGTTGCACGATCTTTTGAGGCAATCACTGCAACCAAACGATTCCTGTACCTCTGACTGAGACGTCTACCCTCATCCACAGGTATTTTGGCCTCCTCAGACGGCTCCTTGTGTCTCCTCCGGTGTGAAGGCGACTTCTCCAGACTGCAGGTCTCACCTATGACAACAGATGAGTAGGATTTACATCAGGTCTGATAGAAGCCTCTTCAGAAGAGTCCGGTGCTTCGCTCTCAGCTGCTCTTGGAGGTTTTTCGCTTATTTTGAGTCATTCTGTTGGAGGAGCCATGACCGGCGGCTCAAACCGAGCTTTCTGACACTCAACAGCACATTTTGCTCCAGAATGTCTTATTAGTCTTGAAATTTCATTGCACCCTGCACAGATATGTGCCGCCCCCGTGCCAGCAGCTGGCGCTTCTCGGATCCGGGCCTGCTGGGGTAGTGGCTCGAGGGTCTCCGGACCCGGGGGTCTCGCGGACACGCCGAATAAAACGGGGGGAAGTGTAGATGTACGGGCTAGGCCGTATTAAGTTTGTGACGCCACCCACGCTGTGTGATGAGTTGGAACACCACCGCTGCTGTTATGGGGCACCCGGGGGAGATGTAGTGGGAGCTGGATGTTAACCCCTCCGTGGGTAGGGATAGTTGCCCCGGGACCCAGTGTCTGGTGCAGGGTATAGCGATGGCAAGGGGATGTTTGATTACTCATAGTCAATAAATCACACGAGTCTCTGGTAAACCAAGGTGCTGGAGGCCGGTGCCGCGGCCGGTTGCATTCGGATCCCCCACCCGGCTGGTGGTCTCTATCCTTTTCCTCTGCACTGACTTTGTGTAAGGTGGACTTCCTAGTCTGGAACTCAGGAGTCCGCTCCCGGCTGGATGTGGCCTAAGGAGCCGTGCCCGCAGACGCTGGCCCATGGGATCTATGGGCCCTGGCGGTGACCTCTTATCCCTATCGGTAGGCTGTTGTCTTCTATGAGGGACTTTGGGTGGGACAGGACCTATAATCCTGGCCTCAATTGGTTAATTATCTAGGCCCCTTGTTTCCGGTCCTGGTTTCAGGGTCCGAGTACCCCCCTTTGTGCTCCGGTTTCCGGGTTGGTTCCCCGTGTCGGTACCGGCGGGCTACAACCCTGTCCCGGTCCACCTCGGTTGGGCCGAGCCATCTTCCCGTCTCCTGCTGATGCAGACCACCGTCTGCCTCCTAGCCAAAGGCACCAGGGTTCCTACCCTGGTACCGTTCAACTTGAACTTTCCTGCTGGAGCTACACTTAGCTCCAGCCCACACTACTCTCCAAACTGAACTACAAAACTAATCTGCTTGTTTTCCTGCCTCGGGCTGTCTAGACCCCTGGGTGGGCGTGTCCAACTGCCTGGTCACGCCCACTGGTGTGTCTGTCTTTCCCTAAGGGGGGTGACTAGGGTTTTAGGTTGGCTGTGTGTTTCCCTAGTGAGGGATGGTGTTGTGTAGGGGCCTATCTGTGACTACCTGGTTTTGCCAGGGCGTCACAGATACACGACTCCCAGTGTTCAATATATCAGAGAATCCCTGGAACATCCCTGAGCATCCATGTGTGTGACCGAGCCTCCCTAGTATATGACCGAGCCGCCTCGGTGACCGAGCCTCCTCCGTGTGTGACCAAGCCTTCTCCGTGTATGACCGAGCCTTCTCTGTGTGACGGAGCCTTCTCCATGTGTGACCAAGCCTCCTCTGTGTGTGACCAAGCCTTCTCCGTGTTGACCGAGCCTTCTCCGTGTGACGGAGTCTTCTCCGCGTGTGGCCAAGCCTTCTCCGTGTATGACTGAGCCTTCTCCTTGTGTGACCAAGCCTCCTTCGTGTGTGACCAAACCTTCTCCGTGTGTGACAGAGCCTTCTCCGTGTGTGACCGAGCCTTCTCCGTGTGTGACAGAGCCTTCTCCGTGTGTGACCAAGTCTTCTCCATGTGTGACCAAGCCTTCTCTGTGTGACGGAGCCTTCTCCATGTGTGACCAAGCCTTCTCCGTGTGTGACCAAGCCCCCTCCGTGTGTGACCAAGCCTTCTCCATGTTGACCGAGCCTTCTCCGTGTGACGGAGTCTTCTCCGCGTGTGGCCAAGCCTTCTCCGTGTATGACTGAGCCTTCTCCGTGTGTGACCAAGCCTCCTTCGTGTGTGACCAAACCTTCTCCGTGTGTGACAGAGCCTTCTCCGTGTGTGACCAAGTCTTCTCCATGTGTGACCGAGCCTTCTCCGTGTGATGGAGCCTCCTCCGTGTGTGACCAAGCCTTCGTGTGATTGAGGCTCTTCCGTGAGAGACCGGGCAAAACAGTAACAGTGCGGTGACATGGCGAGAATCTGCAGAACTGATTATCTGCTAAATATCTGCAGTCACATTTCTGTATGAGAAGCCGAGATGATTGTCTATAAGATGAAGATCGTGTCACGCACAGAGCTGTAGAGGATGGGGAGATATGGAGCTGGAAAGTCACAAGTGCAAAACATTGCTACACTTTTGCTCGTCACTGTATACACAGCAGGTGAAATAAGTATTGAACACGTCACCATTTTTCTAAGTAAATATATTTCTAAAGGTGCTATTGACATGAAGTTCTCACCGGATGTAAGTAACACCCTATCCAATCCACACAGGCAAAGAAATCAAATTAAGTCATTTGTAATAATGAGAAATGTCACAGGGAAAAAGTATTGAACACACAAAGAAAGAAAGGTGCAAAAAGCCCTGGAAAGTCCTGACACCAGCTGAAATCTATCAGTAATTAGAAAGCAACCCTGCCACTTAGTAAAAAATATCAGCTGGTGCAACTGATGGCAGGTAAAAAGGTGTCTCATTACCAAGGTGCCACACAAGAAACATCTTATGATGGGAAAAACCAGTGAGCTGTCTCATAACCTTAAAACATACTGATGGTATTGGTTACAGTAGAATTTCTAAACTACTGAAGGGTCCAGTGAGCAGTGTTGGGGCCATAATCTGGAAGTGGAAAGAATATAATTTCGGCATAAACAACGAGGTGCTTCCAGCAAGATTTCAGAGGAGTGAAAAGAATTATCAGAAGAGTTTTCCAAAAGCCAGGGACAGCTGTGGAAGCTACAGAAAAACCTGGACTCAGCAGGAGCAATTGTTTCACAGAAAACAATAAGTAATGCACTCCCCTCCATGGCCTGTATGCATGTGTGACGCCCCTGGACTATCAGGTTGTCACAGGGTACTGCACAACCTATCCTCCCGTGCAGTATTCCACCTCCCTCTTCATTCTGGGTCCCTTTCTTAATAGTGTTGCCTCTAACAGCAAATCAAATCCTAGATACACCCTGCAGCACACCCACCAGACACACCAGTGGACGGCTTGAATGGAATAGAGACGCCCACCTGGGGGTCAGGGAGGGGAGGTGAGGAGTGTAGTCAGAGAGTGTGAGTAGTCAGAGAGAGAGAGAGAGAGAGTGGGAGGAGGTCGGGAGCGGTGGCTCCTAGGAGAAGCTGTCTAGGTTGCAGACAGTGGTCTGGACCTAGAGGAGCCGGACCGGGACCGAAGGCACGGCGGCATACACGGACCCTAGGTCGGGGAGAAGCTTCAGGCAACCCAACAATTCACCTGAGGAGAACGGAGCCTTTATGATCCGTTCCCACCCGCTCCAGAATCGGGGCATTAGTGCAATGAGGGGGATAGGGCCTTCCAACCCAAAACGGTCCAAAAAATCCCAAGCGTGAGCCCTGAGAGCAAGCTCACACACTTAGCCACAGTGGGGAGTGGGGCCCGGCAAGTTTCAGACTACTGGGTCACCACGTTGAAGTTAAACTTAGTGCCAGGAGGCAAGTCACGGATCACCAGGCAACACTACAGGGGACGGGACCCAGACGAGCTCCCCTCAGCGGCAGCGGCACCCAGCGAGTTGGTTTACCCGGTTTTCAGCATCTGCTTATTGACTGAGTGAGTATGAGAGTGACCCCTGCATCCCACACCGAGTCCCGGGGCATCCCCCCTTCCCATGGAGGGCAATGTCACCTAGCTGCCCCACTTCAGTACCCGGGTACTCCCAACGGCAGTGGCGGTACTCCAAATTACTGTACACCACTGGTGGCGTCAAGAACTATATCAATTCCCCTGTAAATACCCCCTTTCATTTGAGTTGCCACATGACCCCGGGTCCGGAGACCCTCGAGCCACAGCGAACCCGGATCCGAGCAGCTCGGCTGCTTACCTGGGGGTGGCACACATGCTCCTGTATGCACGCTCACCACACAAGACTCTACTGCTGAACAAAAAGCAGCTTCAAGTGTATTTAGAGATTGGTCAACAGCATTTAGGGCGGCTTTGCACGTTGCGACATCGCAAGCCGATGCTGCGATGTCGCACGCGATAGTCCCCGCCCCCCGTCGCAGGTACGATATCGTGTGATAGCTGGCGTAGCGAAAATTATCGCTACGCCAGCTTCACATGCACTCACCTGCCCTGCGACCGTCGCTCTGGCCGGCGAACCGCCTCCTTCCTAAGGGGGCGGGACGTGCGGCGTCATAGCGACGTCAAACGGCAGGTGGCCAATAGCGGCGGAGGGGCGGAGATGAGCAGGATGTAAACATCCTGCCCACCTCCTTCCTTCCGCATATCCTATGGAAGCCGCGGTGACGCCGGTAGGAGATGTTCCTCGCTCCTGCGACTTCACACACAGCGATGTGTGCTGCCGCAGGAGCGAGGAACAACATCGTACCGTCGCGTCAGCTTAATTATGGATTACGCCGACGCTGCACCGATGATACGATTACGACGTTTTTGCGCTCGTTAATCGTATCATCCAGCCTTTACACACTGCGATGTCGCATGCGATGCCGGAAGTGCGTCACTTTCAATTTGACCCGACCGACATCGCACCTGCAATGTCGTAGTGTGCAAAGCCCGCCTTAGACAAGTTGTGAAATATTAATGGACAAAAAGATAAGGTGACAGATGGAAATTCAGTACAAAATAAAGGGCCACTCAAAATAGCAATGAATAAATATGGAAAACTGAGTTTTATATGGCCAAACATAGTTCCAAAAGGAAAAATAATAACTAGTACACCCACATAGATAAACAGATATTTATTACAAAATTCCACATACAAAATAGGGGTACTGTTAGTAAAAAACAGGTTATCAGAGAGGAAGCAACTAAGCGAAACGCGTCGGGGCGTTTCTCCCCCTCTTTACTGGACCCTGGATACGGCTACTGCATAGGAACCTGATATGGGTAAGCTGTTGCTCTAACCCTTGCACAACCCATGGGCTCTTTCGTGTGCTTTTTAGACACAATTGGTAGGCCATACAATGTGACTTTCCCTTTTGGGTTGTGCAGCATATTTACCTATGCAGAATACTTGATTAACGCTGCCTGGGTCCTTGGAAGGGTGATCTCTGATTGTTCTTTAACCCTTCACTGTCTAACTCTCTGATAACCTGTTTTTTACTAACAGTACCCCTATTTTGTATGTGAAATTTTGTAATAAATATCTGTTTATCTATGTGGGTGTACTAGTTATTATTTTTCCTTTTGGAACTATGTTTGGCCATATAAAACTCAGTTTTCCATATTTATTTATAAGTTGTGAAATATTGCAGAATACTGCGCTTCCTCCCGTCTTCTGCTTGTGATAGTTTCTCCTTGTCAGTTTCTTCATGGAGGAGGCAGAGGAGAGTGGCAGCAGCTCATAGAAATAACATACAGACATTGGGCAGAGAAGGCCTTATGATTCTGCAGCCAATCATTAAATAGAGTCTCCTCCTATATTCTCTGTTCCCTTATATTAAGCAGAAATAATAATTTCCTGTCTGTGGAGGAGGAAAGGTACCAGGACAGGGCGGCTGTTGGGGAGCGGAGGCACAGACGGGGCGGCTGTTGGGGAGCGGAGGCACAGACGGGGCGGCTGTTGGGGAGCGCAGGCACAGACGGGGCGGCTGTTGGGGAGGGGAGGTACAGACGGGGCGGCTGTTGGGGAGCGGAGGCACAGACGAGGCGGCTGTTGGGGAGCGGAGGTGTCGCGGGCGGAGGGGCCGCGCTCGCTACGCTTGGGTCCGCTGCTGCTCGGTGGCTCTAGCGGTGGGCCGGACCCGGGGACTCGAGCGGCGCTCCTCGCCCACGAGTGAAAAGGGGGTGGTTTGTTTTGGGAGATAGTTCGTGACGCCACCCACGGGTCGTGGTGATGATGGCACCACTGCTGCTGGTGACGGGGATCCCGGGAGCGATGGTAGGGAGCAGCTAGGATGTTGTCCCCTCCGTGGGTAGGGGTTGGTGATGGCTGGGGTGCAGGGTTGCAGGGGCAGCGCGGCGCGGTGCCGGATGGCACTGTGGTACTCACTCAGACACAGATGCACAGAGTCTCTGGTAAACCAAACGGCTGGATGGACGGGTCCCGCAGCCGGCTGCAGTGTTGGTGCTCTCCCCGGACAGGGTGATGGTGGCTGTCTTTCCCTGCACCTTGTTAGAATGTTCTGACTCCTGTGACGACATGGACTCTCATGGGTTAAAGTTTCTTAAAATTCAGCCAGACAGGATGATAGATTGTTTATAGACGGGGGATAAGTCCCTCATTGTTTCTACAAGACTCTTGTTGACTCATGTAATTGTGTTGGCCACTGAAAGCCAAACGTATTGTTTCTCCAGACTCTTTCAGTAACCATTGTAACGTAGTTGAGTATTGCTAATGTGATTACCTTAGTAGCCATTGTCTAGTCGGTGACTCCCAGACTACATGTATACCGTCAGTCTTTCTGTAGACATCATTTGGATGAACATTGTCCATGCAGCTTGAGATTCATCCAATGGGAGAGGCGATCTTGTCCAACCAATCGATGAGGACGCAGTGTATCCAAGTGGAAGGCTGTGGCTATAAAAGGGATTTCTTTAAGCCACCAGGTTGTTGATGGATGCTGATGGATCCAGTCTAAGCTTTTTGGAGCTGACTAGAGGATCAGGATATCTTATGGCTTCAATCTAGGGACTCCGGTTCCGGTTGGAGACCATATCCATAGCCTAGGGATTTCGACTCCGGCTGCCAGGATTGTAACATCAAACCAGGACTACCTAAGGAGGACACTCAGGTTGGGACAGTTCAGTCACCTGTTACAGACTTTGCAGACCTCAGCCAGCTTCCTAAATCCGGCGTTATTCCTTTCTCGGTGGGTGCCCACCAAAAGCGGGGTGCTGCTGGATTGGAGTAAATAGCCCTGGAACCTCTGAGGCACGGACATTCTAAATCCCTGGTGAGCCAGCGGAAGGGTGAGACTCTGTTGCCTGTTACATTTGTGTGTTTTGCTGGTTATGTGTTATGTGCCGTTAATTGTTTGGGGATCCAATAAAGTCTAATTATTGTGGTTCCCTCACCCTGTGTTGTCTGAGTAGTGTTACGCCCACGGTTAAGGAGGCCGGCGTTCAGTTGGGATGAGCCCTGAGCCACACTGTCTTTCTAAAGGCGGCGGGTTTTAGTGGACGAGAGCACCCACTGAGCCCCGTGTCTCCACAGTTGCCCACCGGTAGTCCACTCCCCGGCGTATAGGTACCGAAGGAGCCCGTTTTGCCCGCAGGCGCTGGCCCTTGGATCTCTAGCCTATGGCGGTGGCTGTATATCCTCATGGTGTGGACTGTTGCCTTCTGTCGGGTCTTGGTTGTTAGGAAACCCCTGGGGTTCCGGTCACTTTCGTATTTGAACGTTGTCGGCGGCTCCAAGCCTAGTCGGGGTCCGATGGCCCTGCCTTTGTGCTTAGCTTCACTCCTCTCCCCGGTCGGTACCGGCGGGCCACCGCCCGACCCGGTCCTATGGTTCCGCAGAGATCCACTAACTCCTGCAGGCGGCCACCACCGTCTGCCGACCTTGCTGTTTGTGTCTTGGCCCCTACCCAGACACCGACAGTTTCTGACCGCTCACTTTCAACTCTCAAACGAATCTGTCACTTTTCCCGCCTCCAGGCCTATGAACTCCTCGGTGGGTGGGGCCAACCGCCTGGCTCCGCCCCACCTGGTGTGAACGTCAGACCCTGGAGGGAGGCAACAAGGGTTTTTGTTTGACTGGTGTGAACTATCAAGGGGAGGGGGTGTGTGTGTTGTTATGTCTGTGACTACCTGGCTAGTCCAGGGCGTTACAGAGGCACAGACGGGGCGGCTGTTGGGGAGCGGAGGCACAGACGGGGCGGCTGTTGGGGAGCGGAGGCACAGACGGGGCGGCTGTTGGGGAGCGGAGGCACAGACGGGGCGGCTGTTGGGGAGCGGAGGCACAGACGGGGCGGCTGTTGGGGAGCGGAGCCACAGACGGGGCGGCTGTTGGGGAGCGGGGGCACCCGAGAGCTTCCTGGGTGGATTCTATTTGTGATGATGTCATCACATAGTTCACAGGAAGCCAGAAACTGACTTCCTGTGCACACATAGGCCCATGTGCTGGGACTGCAGGTCACATGACTCAGCTGTCCCCTTATGAAGGTATGGATGTCCCTGAGCCGGGAAGGAGCAGGTTAACCCTCGCTGTGTGAGTATGTAATGATTCTCTTCTACTTTTCTGGGTTTTGTTTGGAAATTTCTTTTCGTTTCCTTCCAAGTTTAATTAAACGTGGATTAATGTAACAAATTGCGGTGCTGCAGTCAGTGGCGCTGCGTCGGCTCTGCTGTGTCAGTGATTAACCTCTCCGCCTGGCACAGTTCATTCCCAGTGCCACGAGTTTTCCAGCACTGGGCGGTTTCTATGGCGATGCCCCCGCCGGCCGCCTCTTCTGCACCTTTCATGTAAAGAATCTGCAGGACAAAAACTTCTCATTTGTAGGGAGACAGATTTTATGTGAAGTCATCCGAAAGATGAGCGGAAGATTGTGGGAAATGTCACCTGCGGACGCCACGGAGCGTGTGCCTGGACCTAACGCTTCTCACAGCTGAGGGTTTGGTACCATTGCATCCAATGTGGACACTGTAACAAACATGCAGCATTTGTTTGCAGTTCTTTGTGGTGAGGATCTGTGTGGCCTGTGGCTCCTGGACACATGTTTTACGGCTGACCCAGGTATGCTTCAGCCCTTCAGGACATTTCTTTTACGGCTGGTCCATGTAGGTGTCGGCCACTCTTCTGGCGGGATGGCTCCTGGACACGTCTTTTATGGCTGGTCCATGTAGGTGTCTGTGCCGCCCCCGTGCCAGCAGCCGGCGCTGCTCGGATCCGGGCCTTCGGGGGTGGTGGCTTGAGGGTCTCCGGACCCGGGAGTCTCGCAGACACGGCGAATAAATGGGGAGGGGGGGGCGTAGATGTACGGGCTAGGCCGTAGTAAGTTCTTGACGTCACCCACAGTGTGTGGTGAGGTGGGACACCACACCTGCTGTTACGGGGCACCCGGGGGAGATGTTGTGCAGCAAGTTGTTAACCCCTCCGTGGGCAGGGATGGTGGCCCCGGGACCCGGTGGCTCGGTGTAGGGGAGATGACGACCGCAGAGGGTGCTGGTGTACTCACTGTTAGTAAAACACACAAGTCTCTGGTAAACCAAGGTGATGGTGGCCGGTCGCGTTTGGGTCCCCCACCCGGCTGGTGGTCTTTATCCTTTTCCTGCACTGCTGTGTGTAAGGTGGACTTGACTCGCCCACCCCAGGGCTATGGGACACCCGGTGCCGGGCCGGACTAGTCCGGGGGTCGTCAGTGGTGGCAGGGCCCGACTCCGTGGCCCTGGTGGGTGTCAGTTTAAATATGGCTGGTGACTTGGGAGCAATTAAAGTATTTGTTTCGTGACGCCACCTGTGGTTTGCGGCTATTAAGCCGCCGCTGCTGTGTGAGGCCTCCGGGGTGATGGTACGGCAGCAATGGTGGTACTGCTCCCCACAGGTGGAGCGGTGCCCCGGGGACACTGTTAGTGTTCGTGAAAGTCTATGGTGTTGTGTTGATAACACGGTGCATGGCCGACAGGCAATGAAAGAACCAGTCACAAACAACAGTCTCTTTACCTTCTCCTCTTTTACTTTAAGAACAGTCCAGTCCTGGGAGACCGTCACAGGTGGTGATGGGGATCCGGTCGGCCTGGAAGTACTTGGGGTGATCTTTCTGGCCAGCTGAGTATGAGGCCTACTCCTGTTCTTTTCTTTACTATGATAGGACCCTGCTCTCTGGATCTAGCAATGGCCCTCTTGCTGCTGGGACTGGTGGTACGTCCCTTTCCCTCTGTGGTAGGCTGCGCAGACCCTCTCTGGTGCTTCTCTGATGGAGTCCTCACCGGGCCCTGATGCTGCAGCTGTACCTTCGGGCTCTTTATGGGCAGGTGCTTGCAGCTCTCCTGCCCTTCGGATTCGGCTACCAGGGAATATTTTAAGCCCTGGTGGCCACAGACTCCGATGTCCGAGTCTCTTCTCTGCCTCTCTGCTACTCCTGCTTCCCTGGGCCAAGCTGCTCCAGCTCCAGGCCCCAGATCCACAGGACAGCACACTCTGCGTCTGCTCGCTCTCACTTCTCTCTACAGACTGACTGCTACTTCCTCCCTCAGGTCAGACTTGAGGAATGCTCCCTGGAATTCCAGGTTCAGAGCTCCCCCTGCTGGCCGGAGGGAGAATTGCGTTGGATGTTAAACTTGCTGGCCAATGGACCTCCCAATTACCTCCAGGCTCAGCATTAACCCTTTGGAAGGGCAATGCTGTTGTGGCGACCAGGTCCTGGGGCGCCACACTCCCCCTTAGTTAAATTCAGTACTCCCGGACTGTAGAACAAAACATAATATGTTAGAACATTTCATCCCATTATGGGAGGCGCATTACTTAAACGTTACAAACTTAAACACTACTATTAGAGTCCAGTGTGGCTCCCTGCCGGGTGTCCATTACACTGCTCCATGGGGGACCCGCCGCGATCAAACCCCCAACGTAGGCTCTGGGCGTGCGTCAGAGCATTGATAACCTCACTTTATGCACGCCGGACGGGTTTTTCTTCAGGGGCGCTGAGCACACTGGTGCTAACTATGTACAGCTAGGTGTTGGCCACTCATAGTCCAGTGGCCCAATTGTCCATTTACTTAATCACCTGAAACAAGACATTACATACAGACATTTTCACATAACTATTTATACTCTGTTAGGTATTTTACTTTCTATGTTCTATACCTTGGAGGGGGCTGTCCCCGAGTGCTACGTTGGGACCGGCGTAGCTCTGGGGTTTGTCCCTGACTACTTGGAGTGTCTGCCCCCTCCGTGTCACTGGTAGGCCTAACCCTGACAGGTATGCGTGTTGGTTGCCTACGGGGTCTCAGATTCGCCAAGGGTACAGCAGGTTCACCACTGGCAGGGGATTGATTCTCCTGTTCCACTGCTGGCGTGTCATCTCGTGTTGGAGCGAACGGTTCTTTAGGTGGATCTGGAACCTCTTCTGTTTCTGGCTCGACCAACTGCGGGAACGTCAAGACTGGTACAACTATGGCATTGTTTATTCGGGTCCAAGTTTTGGGGAATTTTCCAAGGATTGTTTGGATCATCTCTTCCTCTTTTTCTTGACTTTGGGGACTTTCTTGTACTTCTTCTACTTCTTTTTGGGTTCTGCACCGTTCAGGGCACGCTTTCAGGCGGTCTCGAGAAACTGCTTGATAGGTCTTGCCTTCATCTTTGCTTATGAGGCATACCTTACTATTGTCAAAGTTGGAGGGAATAATGGTGTAGGGTTCATTCTCCCACTGATCATCTAATTTATGCGCCCTCTGCTTTTTATTGAGAACTGTTCTCCAGGTGCTAAGGGAGTTGCTGTTGATTGTAATGCTGCTCTTGTCTCGTTCTTGCTTGGGACAGGCTCTTTTCTACGCATTCCTGGATCTTACGGTACTGCTGCTGCCGCTCTGTATCCCAATCTTCTATCTCTTGAACTGCTTCAGGTGACACAGTCCCCATCTCAAAGTCTACAGGTAACTTGCCAGGTCTTGCTCACATCAGGTAAGCAGGGCTGCAGTTGGTCGAATTTACTGGGATATGGTTATACAGGTCTACCAGATCTGGTAACTTCTCTGGCCATTGGTTTCTTTCTTCCAGCGGTAGAGTCTTGAGCATATCAATAACCACATGGTTCATCTTCTCGCACAATCCATTGGTTTGCGGGTGGTACGGTGTTGTTCTGATTTTCTTACAACTGTACATGTTACAGAACTCTTGGAACACTTCTGCCTCGAATGCAGGACCCTGATCAGTCAGTACCCTTTCAGGGTAACCGTGAGGTCGACAAAAGTATGCCTGAAATGCTCTAGCTGCTGTTCTGGCTGTCTGGTCCTTCACAGGCACTACTACCAGGAAACGAGAGTAATGGTCCACAATGGTGAGGGCGTACACATAGCCTGACCGGCTTGGTGTTAACTTCACGTGGTCCAGGGCCACCAACTCCAGGGGCTGCTTCGTGACAATTGGCTGTAGGGGAGACCTCTGGCTGGCATCATCTTTCCGCCTCAGGTTACACGGACCACAGTCTCGGCACCACTTCTCGACTGTCTTTCTCATGTGCACCCAGTAGAACCAATCGCGGAGTAGGGTCTCCAACTTCTTCCACCGAAGTGTCCTGCGTTATCATGGTAAGCTGCTAGGACCATTGGAGCATCCCTCTGTGGGACCACTATCTGCCAGACGAGTTCATTCGTTCGCCAGTTGACATATCTCTTGCAGAGCTTGCCTTGGTATGTGAACAGTCGTCCCCTCTCCTTCCACAGCTGCTGGGCTTCTTCTGGAGCATCTGGGCCAAGATGGGTCTCAGCTTGTGCTAGCTTTTCTTTGACCAATTGCACGGCCGGGTCACCGTTCTGTGTCTCTTCCCAATTATGGTGGAGTAATGGGTTGACCGAGACCTCGTGCTGGCTCGAGCGCTTCACTCCTACAGCATGCTCACACTGGGAAACACCTTGGTGATGGAAAGCCGGTAACTCTATCTCTTCGAGTTCATCCAGGTCTTCTCCAGACTCGGGTAAGTGAGGCATTCTGGACAGCGCATCAGCATTGTTATCCTTCTCGCCAGCCCGGTACTTGATGGTAAAGTCAAGTTAGACAGCCGGGCCATCCATCGCTGTTCCAGCGCACCTAACTTGGCTGTTGCCAGATGTGTCAACGGATTGTTGTCCGTGAAGATGGTGAACTTGGCCGATGCCAGATAGTGCTTGAAGCGTTCAGTCACTGCCCAAACAATAGCGAGGAACTCTAGCTTGAAGGAACTGTAGTTTTCTGGGTTCCTTTCTGTGGAACGAAGCTTCCTACTGGCGTAAGCTATCACCTTCTCTCTGCCTCCCTGCACCTAGGACAGAACTGCTCCCAGTCCCACGTTGCTGGCGTCTGTATACAGTACAAACGGCTGGCTGTAGTCAGGGTAGGCCAGAATTTCTTCTCCCGTGAGAGCCCCTTTCAGCCGGACAAAGGATGTTTCTAGTTGGCTGCTCCATTCAAATGGAGGGCTTTGCTTCTTAGCCTGCTTTGGCTGGCCCACCAGGAGATCTTGAAGAGGCGCTGCTATCTTTGTGAAACCATCAATAAACCTTCAGTAGTAGCCCACCAGCCCAAGGAACTGCCGCACCTCCTTTACCGTGGTGGGTCTTGGCCAGTCCTTGATTACGGTAACTTTCTCCGGATCAGGTGCCACACCTTCTGCGCTGACCACATGACCCAGGTACTGTACCTTTGGCTTCAAGAGGTGACATTTGGACGGCTTTATCTTCAGGCCATACTCCGACAAGGACTCAAACACTTCTGCTAAGTGCCTCAGGTGGTCTTCATAAGTCTTGGAGTAGACTATGACGTCATCCAGGTACAACAGCACGGTTTCAAAGTTGTGGTGGCCCAAGCAGCACTCCATCAACCTTTGGAATGTCCCTGGGGCGTTGCAGAGCCCGAATGGCATACAGTTGAACTCGTAGAGGCCCATTGGTGTCGTGAATGCAGTCTTCTCCTTGTCCGCCTCTGCCACGGGAACCTGCCAGTACCCACTGGTGAGATCCAAGGTGGAGAAATAGTTAGCGGACTTTAAGGCTGTTAGTGACTCCTCTATTCTGGGTAGTGGATAAGCATCTTTATGTGTAATGCAGTTAATTTGCCTGTAATCTACACACATTCTCATTGTACCATCTTTTTTCTTTACGAGCACTAGTGGAGCTGCCCAGGGGCTACAACTATCTCTGATAACCCCAGCCTTCTTCATTTCCCGTAACATTTCCTTGGCACACTGATACTGTGCGGGGGGTACAGGGCGGTATCTCTCTTTAATGGGATGATGATCACCCGTGGGGATTTGATGTTTAACCCCTTTTACCTGCCCAAAATCTAGGGGGTGTTTGCTGAAGACCCGCTCGTATTCCTGTACCACCCGGTAAACCCCATGCTTTTGGTGTGAGGGGGTGGAGTCGGTGCCCACATGTAATTTTTGGCACCAGTCTTCCAGCTGCCCCTTGGAGCCATTGTCTTCCGCCTGGTCGGACAGGATCAGGGTTCCACTGCTTTGATGGTATTGTTGCTGACAGTGTACAGTTTTGCTACAGTGGCGTACCGGGGCAATTTGGCTTCCTCCTCCCCACAATTCAGGACACGGACGGGCACTCTCCCCTTGCGGACGTCTGCTACCCCTCTGGCTATCAGGACTCCAGGCCTACTGTCTGAATACACCGGTTCTACCAAGGCATGGTAGTCCTGACCCTTGAGGCCTATTGCTGCCCGACACCATATCAACATTTCACTTTTTGGGGGGATTGCAATGGGGAGGGGGTCACTTACCCTCACACTGCCAATTTCTCCTCCGGCCAGCTCTACCTGCTGCCTCCTCATCAGGGCTCTGATCTCCCTCTTTAGGGCACGCTGCTGCCCGGAGCTGGCAGTTTCAGACGCCTGTTGCAACAAAATGATCACTTCGGCAATACAATTTTCTATCACATTTGTACCAATGGTTAGCAGTGGGTCAGATTCTTTGCGATCAACATCTACAATTATCATCCCCTGACATGGCAATTCCACCCGCCCCACTTTAATGGTTACTTCTTTGTACCCAATTTGGGGTAAGGGCTGACCATTACTGGCCACAATTGTTAAATCATCATCTGGGCCATGGTCAATGTCTGAATCAGCCCAATATCTTTTGTACAGTTTATAAGGGATGGTTGTTACCTGGGACCCCGTATCCAGGAGGGCATTTAAAGGGATCCCATCCAGCACAATAGGAAGGACCGGTCGTCCACCCACATACTTGCTGCGACTGGGGGTTGAGCCGGGCTTCCTTACACCTGGGGGTTGGCTCCTGGCCCCAGGCTCGGCCCATTTAAAGGACAGTGTCTAGCAATGTGGCCCGCCTGGCTGCAGCGGCGGCAGATCGGTTGTCCTGTTGAATCATACCGGTCTGTGTCTTTTCCTCGGGTCAGCAGAATCCTCCTCTGTCGCATCCATGGGACGTCATCTGGGCTGGAGGCCAACTCGATTCTTGCAGGCGATGGGGTCACTTGTAGAGACTGCACGGTCCTGGCAAGGGCAGCTACAGTCTTGGTCAGCTCCTGGACCTGCTGTCTGAGATCTGCAGCGGGATCCTTATCCAGGGACTGCGCCTCAGCCCCTGCAGCGGCTCGTGTTGCAGGCACCACCCCGGGGTACGTGATAGCAAGAGGCCGGAGGGGTACTGGGTCATTCGGTGTAGATTCTCTCAGTACCCGGATGGCCGGGTCCTTAAACTTTGCAAAGTCCAGAGCAGGGTTCTGCAGGACCATGATACGCAGCTGTGTCCTGTGGGCGTCTGACAGGAGCCCCTCTATGAACTGCTCAGTTAGGAGTTTGTCTTCTTCACGTACACTCTCTGGGTCCACCTGTTTAACTGCTTTCAGGGCCTCCTGCAAGTTTAAGGCATAGTCCCTTATGCTGTCTGTGGCCCGTTGTTTACACCCAAAGAATCTCATCTTTATTTCTGCTGCGGTGCGGGTGTCAAAAGTACTCTTTAGCTTGGCCAGTATCTGGGTTGCTGTCCCTTTATCTGTATCAGGCCAGGACTTCACTTCACGCTGGGCCGCGCCGGCTAGCTGCCCCATTAATATGCCCACCTTCTGGCTCTCAGTCAGAGGATACACCCGGAACAAGCTGTGCAGGCTTTCCCTGAAGTCGCTCAAGGTATGGGACTCCCCGGAGTACTGCGGCAGCCATTCTGCTCCCGGGATGTACGGCATTGTGATCGGCATTACCGGCGCTGCAGCGGGGGCTGGGGCGACGGCGACTGGGATTACATCGGCCGGCGCTGCTGCGTCTTCAACTACTACAGCCACCGTCTCTCCCTCGGTGTCGGACATCTTCCTCCCCCTTAGTGAACCTTACCAGGCTCCGCTTTCTTTTTACAATCTCTTCCGGGTAGCGCGGGGTTAACGGCGCTCTGCTCTGATGGTGTGCTCCCTTCGCGCCCTTTGTCAGGTGTGTCGCCCTGGGCAAGCCAGGGGACACAGGTCACACACCACCAGACCCTACATCCCAGCTAGGAACACCACAGCTAACCAAAAATCTTTGTTGCCTTCCTCCAGAGGCTGATGATTCACACCAGGGGGTGGGCCAGGCGGTTGGCTCCGCCCACCGAGGAGGACACAGCTCTGGAGGCGGGAAGAAACCAGGCAGTCCAGTGAGGGACATGAAGGAGTGAACAGCAGTTCAGCTCAGGGGGAGCTTGAGTGAGGAGTTAAGTGGAGGAGTAAACAAGTAGAGAAAGTAGAAAAGTGGTAAAGGAGGAAAGCAAGTGAGGTGACAGAGAGAAAAGCCTGAAGTCGTCCAGTTATGTGCAGGACAGGTCAGCAAGGTCAGCAACGGCGGTGACTGTCTGGAGGGGGACCGTTTGGACGTTCCTGGAAGGACCCCGTAGGCTGTGTGCCCGGCGGTCTGGAGCAGTGTTCCAAAGGACAGTCAGCACCAGGGCAGGGGCCTCTCGGACCCCGGCAAGGCTAGGAGTCGCCATAATTTGCCCAATCCGTCAATGACGGGGACGTAGATCCCCCAACAACCAAGTCCCGATTGAAGGCAACAGCCCAACCAGAATAGAAGAGACACCGCCACCGCCAAGGCACCAGTTTCTTAGGGCCAGCGCCTGCGGGCAAAGAGTAGAGCTCCTCCGGTCCAGCTTGAAGCCGGGGAGCGGGTTACCGGTGGGGACCCATCGCTACCAACACAGAAACAAAGGTGCAAGGAAAAGGGACATCACCGTCACCTACTGGGAGAGCAAGTGCAGCCGTCCGTGGGACCGTCTATCCAGCCGTTTGGTTTACCGTAAAAACTGTGTCAACGTCTCAGGCTGAGTGAGTACCACAGTGCCGCAAGGCACAGCGCTGCCCCCGCGTCCCTGCGCCCACCAGGCCCTGCACCTCCCTCACCATCACCGGGCCCCGGGATCACCAACCCCTACCCACGGAGGGGCAACGCAACATCTCGCTGCTACACACCATCGTCCCCGGGCCTATAGAGCAGCGGTGGTGAAATCACCACAACCGTGGGTGGCGTCACGGACAATAAATACTTCCCACACCCAACAAACCCCTTTCACTCACGGGCGAGGAGTGCCGCTCGAGAAACCCCCGGGATCCGGCCCACCGCTCGAGCCACCACTGAGCAGCAGCTGCCGGACCCGAGCAGAAGGGGTGAGCGTAGTGTGCTGACACCCTCCTCCCCGCCCGCGACAACTTGGCGTCACGAACAGGATCTTACCGCTCTGCCGTCTGGTAGAGGTGCGCCTTGTTACCGCCGGAGGTATCCGGCAGAAAAATTTCAGAAGCCGCCATCTTTGGCGCGAAAAGTTCCCGCTCGAGCGTCTTCTCGAGTAGTAGAGGCGCGAAGGCCAAAACCCCGCCCCAAGAGAGGAGGGGCCGGAAAGAGCTAAGGGGGACGCGATGGCGGCTGGACGCATGTAGCTGCAGCTATAAAAGCAGGGACGCCAGGACTCTGCAGCAATACCGGGTTCCTGGAAGGCACGATTGCCAAGATGTACAACCCAACTCCCAACGAGGAAGCCCCCGCGCCCGGCACGGCGACGTGGCTGAGGGACCGAACTGTCCCGCTGAGTAATCGTCTGCAGGCCCATATGCAACTCCTCCTGGAGGAGTGGGAGACCGACATGGCGGATGTGGTGGCTGCTATGTGGAGACGCGAGGCAGAAGAGGATTTGGAGGAGCGGGTAAGCGATCCACGCCCCTGTATTCCGGAGGGATCGGCCGTTGGAGCTGAGGGGCCCGGCCGGCTTCCGCTCACCCTGCCTCTCTCCCTGCTACCCGTAGTAGCTGCTGCCGCCCCGCCATTAGGCCCGCTACCTGCCCAACCGGTAGCGATACCCTGCCCAGCCGTTCCGGCGGACCAGCCGGCTGCAGACGTCCGGGACATCCCTGAAGTATGCCAGGGGGAACTGCTGGAACCACGGCCCATTAACAGCATAGTGCCAGAAGTCCCAGTAGAGACTGTGCCAGACCCTGAGCCCGAGACCGTGGCCTGGATGAAGGCCCGGGTGATGCAATTCCACCAGCGTCAACAGGATCAGATCTTCCGGATGATGGAGCAGTGGACCAACGAGGTGGAGGAGCTGCTTACGACTGCCCCGAAGTACGGAGGGGGAATGGATGTAGCAGAGTCGACTGGTGACCCACGTCCCTATGTCCTACCAGGACCGGCCGCTGCGGCTGAGGGGCCCGGCCTAGTCTCGGCCTATGCACCACCCTTGCCGTTACTTATGAGGCGCCTTAATGTAAGCTCGCCTAATCTGCTGCTCCGTTCTACTGCGGAAGGGGCTGAAGTGCTGGATGTTGGAGGCCAGGAGGCTGCGACAGCTGGCGGCAACCCGCCTGACGCAGGAACACGAGATGACGACTCCGGCCCTAGTCCCGGGTCTGCTGCTGAGTTTGAAGAGGCAAGTGAGCGTTCCCGCTATGTATGGGACCCCGTGTTGTCCATACCCCGTGTGCCGGTGGAAATGGGTACCGGGTGCCCCTGTCACCGCAGGCATGTCAGTGCATGTTTGATGTGCCGGTGGCAGAGGGCGGGTCCGCCTCAGCAGAAAAGTACGAGTAGGGCAGCGGGTGCCCGCAGCAGCAGTCCCCGTTGGGACCACCACTGAAAAGTTTGTGTGAATTGATGTTTAAAAGTTTGAAAAATGATGAAAAATGATGATTACCGAGTACATTACCTGATTTGCTTTGTGATTGCAACCGGCCGGAGCCGGCACCGTTGTCCCCGTGGGGACCGTTTAAAAGTTTTGCGTGGAGGACTATCCATGGACAAGCCCGTGAACTTGCAGGGCAACCACAAACGTTAAGTGGCTTGTAAATAAGTTGTTTACCGTTACCGTTTTCCGCAATGCCGCCTCCGGAGAGGCAGGTTGGAGGGAGGGCCCTGAGCAGAGCAGGCTGGGGCCCAGCCACCAAAGGAACCGGTGGCTACCCTCTGGAGGGAAGGACAGATCCCGCTCGGGTACCGTGTGCTGGACTGTGGGTCAAGGGGTGCTGCCTGGGCTTTAGGGGCAGCATCAGGGCCAGGTTGCTTGGGTGGGAGAGAGCGGAAACCGTAACCGTAAACCGTTATGCAACGTTAAAGAAATGTGCCTCCCGTAAGGGAAGAGTTATTAAAAATGTAAATATGTTATTATTCACCATGTTATCTTTTACAGAAAAATAAAACCGGTGTTGGACGGCAGCCCGCGGACGGTCTGCATTTTTGCTAAGGGGGAATGTGTCGCCCTGGGCAAGCCAGGGGACACAGGTCACACACCACCACACCCTACATCCCAGCTAGGAACACCACAGCTAACCCAAAATCCTTGTTGGATTTGGGGGCTGGGGCGACGGCGACTGGGATTACATCGGCCGGCGCTGCTGCGTCTTCAACTACTACAGCCACCGGCTCTCCCTCGGTGTCGGACATCTTCCTCCCCCTTAGTGAACCTTACCAGGCTCCGCTTTCTTTTTACAATCTCTTCCGGGTAGCGCGGGGTTAACGGCGCTCTGCTCTGATGGCGTGCTCCCTTCGCGCCCTTTGTCAGGTGTGTCGCCCTGGGCAAGCCAGGGGACACAGGTCACACACCACCACACCCTACATCCCAGCTAGGAACACCACAGCTAACCAAAAATCTTTGTTGCCTTCCTCCAGAGGCTGATGATTCACACCAGGGGGTGGGCCAGGCGGTTGGCTCCGCCCACCGAGGAGGACACAGCTCTGGAGGCGGGAAGAAACCAGGCAGTCCAGTGAGGGACATGAAGGAGTGAACAGCAGTTCAGCTCAGGGGGAGCTTGAGTGAGGAGTTAAGTGGAGGAGTAAACAAGTAGAGAAAGTAGAAAAGTGGTAAAGGAGGAAAGCAAGTGAGGTGACAGAGAGAAAAGCCTGAAGTCGTCCAGTTATGTGCAGGACAGGTCAGCAAGGTCAGCAACGGCGGTGACTGTCTGGAGGGGGACCGTTTGGACGTTCCTGGAAGGACCCCGTAGGCTGTGTGCCCGGCGGTCTGGAGCAGTGTTCCAAAGGACAGTCAGCACCAGGGCAGGGGCCTCTCGGACCCCGGCAAGGTTAGGAGTCGCCATAATTTGCCAAATCCGTCAGTGACGGGGACGTAGATCCCCCAACAACCAAGTCCCGATTGAAGGCAACAGCCCAACCAGAATAGAAGAGACACCGCCACCGCCAAGGAACCAGTTTCTTAGGGCCAGCGCCTGCGGGCAAAGAGTAGAGCTCCTCCGGTCCAGCTTGAAGCCGGGGAGCGGGTTACCGGTGGGGATCCATCGCTACCAACACAGAAACAAAGGTGCAAGGAAAAGGGACATCACCGTCACCTACTGGGAGAGCAAGTGCAGCTGTCCGTGGGACCGTCTATCCAGCCATTTGGTTTACCGTAAAAACTGTGTCAACGTCTCAGGCTGAGTGAGTACCACAGTGCCGCAAGGCACAGCGCTGCCCCCGCGTCCCTGCGCCCACCAGGCCCTGCACCTCCCTCACCATCACCGGGCCCCGGGATCACCAACCCCTACCCACGGAGGGGCAACGCAACATCTCGCTGCTACACACCATCGTCCCCGGGCCTATAGAGCAGCGGTGGTGAAATCACCACAACCGTGGGTGGCGTCACGGACAATAAATACTTCCCACACCCAACAAACCCCTTTCACTCACGGGCGAGGAGTGCCGCTCGAGAAACCCCCGGGATCCGGCCCACCGCTCGAGCCACCACTGAGCAGCAGCCGCCGGACCCGAGCAGAAGGGGTGAGCGTAGTGTGCTGACACCCTCCTCCCCGCCCGCGACAACTTGGCGTCACGAACAGGATCTTACCGCTCTGCCGTCTGGTAGAGGTGCGCCTTGTTACCGCCGGAGGTATCCGGCAGAAAAATTTCAGAAGCCGCCATCTTTGGCGCGAAAAGTTCCCGCTCGAGCGTCTTCTCGAGTAGTAGAGGCGCGAAGGCCAAAACCCCGCCCCGAGAGAGGAGGGGCCGGAAAGAGCTAAGGGGGACGCGATGGCGGCTGGACGCATGTAGCTGCAGCTATAAAAGCAGGGACGCCAGGACTCTGCAGCAATACCGGGTTCCTGGAAGGCACGATTGCCAAGATGTACAACCCAACTCCCAACGAGGAAGCCCCCGCGCCCGGCACGGCGACGTGGCTGAGGGACCGAACTGTCCCGCTGAGTAATCGTCTGCAGGCCCATATGCAACTCCTCCTGGAGGAGTGGGAGACCGACATGGCGGATGTGGTGGCTGCTATGTGGAGACGCGAGGCAGAAGAGGATTTGGAGGAGCGGGTAAGCGACCCACGCCCCTGTATTCCGGAGGGATCGGCCGTTGGAGCTGAGGGGCCCGGCCGGCTTCCGCTCACCCTGCCTCTCTCCCTGCTACCCGTAGTAGCTGCTGCCGCCCCGCCATTAGGCCCGCTACCTGCCCAACCGGTAGCGATACCCTGCCCAGCCGCTCCGGCGGACCAGCCGGCTGCAGACGTCCGGGACATCCCTGAAGTATGCCAGGGGGAACTGCTGGAACCGCGGCCCATTAACAGCATAGTGCCAGAAGTCCCAGTAGAGACTGTGCCAGACCCTGAGCCCGAGACCGTGGCCTGGATGAAGGCCCGGGTGATGCAATTCCACCAGCGTCAACAGGATCAGATCTTCCGGATGATGGAGCAGTGGACCAACGAGGTGGAGGAGCTGCTTACGACTGCCCCGAAGTACGGAGGGGGAATGGATGTAGCAGAGTCGACTGGTGACCCACGTCCCTATGTCCTACCAGGACCGGCCGCTGCGGCTGAGGGGCCCGGCCTAGTCTCGGCCTATGCACCACCCTTGCCGTTACTTATGAGGCGCCTTAATGTAAGCTCGCCTAATCTGCTGCTCCGTTCTACTGCGGAAGGGGCTGAAGTGCTGGATGTTGGAGGCCAGGAGGCTGCGACAGCTGGCGGCAACCCGCCTGACGCAGGAACACGAGATGACGACTCCGGCCCTAGTCCCGGGTCTGCTGCTGAGTTTGAAGAGGCAAGTGAGCGTTCCCGCTATGTATGGGACCCCGTGTTGTCCATACCCCGTGTGCCGGTGGAAATGGATACCGGGTGCCCCTGTCACCGCAGGCCGCAGGCATGTCAGTGCATGTTTGATGTGCCGGTGGCAGAGGGCGGGTCCGCCTCAGCAGAAAAGTACGAGTAGGGCAGCGGGTGCCCGCAGCAGCAGTCCCCGTTGGGACCACCACTGAAAAGTTTGTGTGAATTGATGTTTAAAAGTTTGAAAAATGATGATTACCGAGTACATTACCTGATTTGCTTTGTGATTGCAACCGGCCGGAGCCGGCACCGTTGTCCCCGTGGGGACCGTTTAAAAGTTTTGCGTGGAGGACTATCCATGGACAAGCCCGTGAACTTGCAGGGCAACCACAAACGTTAAGTGGCTTGTAAATAAGTTGTTTACCGTTACCGTTTTCCGCAATGCCGCCTCCGGAGAGGCAGGTTGGAGGGAGGGCCCTGAGTAGAGCAGGCTGGGGCCCAGCCACCAAAGGAACCGGTGGCTACCCTCTGGAGGGAAGGACAGATCCCGCTCGGGTACCGTGTGCTGGACTGTGGGTCAAGGGGTGCTGCCTGGGCTTTAGGGGCAGCATCAGGGCCAGGTTGCTTGGGTGGGAGAGAGCGGAAACCGTAACCGTAAACCGTTATGCAACGTTTAAGAAATGTGCCTCCCGTAAGGGAAGAGTTATTAAAAATGTAAATATGTTATTATTCACCATGTTATCTTTTACAGAAAAATAAAACCGGTGTTGGACGGCAGCCCGCGGACGGTCTGCATTTTTGCTAAGGGGGAATGTGTCGCCCTGGGCAAGCCAGGGGACACAGGTCACACACCACCACACCCTACATCCCAGCTAGGAACACCACAGCTAACCCAAAATCCTTGTTGCCTTCCTCCAGAGGCTGATGATTCACACCAGGGGGTGGGCCAGGCGGTTGGCTCCGCCCACCGAGGCGGACACAGCTCTGGAGGCGGGAAGAAACCAGGCAGTCCAGTGAGGGACATGAAGGAGTGAACAGCAGTTCAGCTCAGGGGGAGCTTGAGTGAGGAGTTAAGTGGAGGAGTAAACAAGTAGAGAAAGTAGAAAAGTGGTAAAGGAGGAAAGCAAGTGAGGTGACAGAGAGAAAAGCCTGAAGTCGTCCAGCTATGTGCAGGACAGGTCAGCAAGGTCAGCAACGGCGGTGACTGTCTGGAGGGGGACCGTTTGGACGTTCCTGGAAGGACCCCGTAGGCTGTGTGCCCGGCGGTCTGGAGCAGTGTTCCGAAGGACAGTCAGCACCAGGGCAGGGGCCTCTCGGACCCCGGCAAGGCTAGGAGTCGCCATAATTTGCCAAATCCGTCAGTGACGGGGACGCAGATCCCCCAACAACCAAGTCCCGATTGAAGGCAACAGCCCAACCAGAATAGAAGAGACACCGCCACCGCCAAGGCACCAGTTTCTTAGGGCCAGCGCCTGCGGGCAAAGAGTAGAGCTCCTCCGGTCCAGCTTGAAGCCGGGGAGCGGGTTACCGGTGGGGACCCATCGCTACCAACACAGAAACAAAGGTGCAAGGAAAAGGGACATCACCGTCACCTACTGGGAGAGCAAGTGCAGCCGTCCGTGGGACCGTCTATCCAGCCGTTTGGTTTACCGTAAAAACTGTGTCAACGTCTCAGGCTGAGTGAGTACCACAGTGCCGCAAGGCACAGCGCTGCCCCCGCGTCCCTGCGCCCACCAGGCCCTGCACCTCCCTCACCATCACCGGGCCCCGGGATCACCAACCCCTACCCACGGAGGGGCAACGCAACATCTCGCTGCTACACACCATCGTCCCCGGGCCTATAGAGCAGCGGTGGTGAAATCACCACAACTGTGGGTGGCGTCACGGACAATAAATACTTCCCACACCCAACAAACCCCTTTCACTCACGGGCGAGGAGTGCCGCTCGAGAAACCCCCGGGATCCGGCCCACCGCTCGAGCCACCACTGAGCAGCAGCCACCGGACCCGAGCAGAAGGGGTGAGCGTAGTGTGCTGACACCCTCCTCCCCGCCCGCGACACAGGCACGCCCCCCTTCTTCCTGCGCTCAGCGAGGCTAATGGCGGCGGCAGTTTGCCAACAGTAACACAGTCTTTTAAGCACAGTTTCTGCAGGCGCACAGTACCCGGTGGGACCGGGCACGAAATCCTGTTCACGGCGCCAAAGTTGACTTGCCCACCCCAGGGCTATGGGACACCCGGTGCCGGGCCGGACTAGTCCGGGGGACGTCAGTGGTGGCGGGGCCCGACTCCGTGGCCCTGGTGGGTGTCAATTGTAATAGGGCTGGTGATTTGGGAGCAATTAAAGTATTTGTTTCGTGACGCCACCTGTGGTTTGCGGCTATTAAGCCGCCGCTGCTGTGTGAGGCCTCCGGGGTGATGGTACGGCAGCAATGGTGGTACTGCTCCCCACAGGTGGAGCGGTGCCCCGGGGACACTGTTAGTGCTCGTGAGAGTCTATGGTGTTGTGTGGATAACACGGTGCAGGGCAAACAGGCAATGAAAGAACAACAGTCTCTTTACCTTTTCCTCTTTTACTTTAAGAACAGTCCAGTCCTGGGAGACCGTCACAGGTGGTATAGGGGATCCGGTCGGCCTGGAAGTACTTGGGGTGATCTTTCTGGCCAGCTGAGTATGAGGCCTACTCCTGTTCCTTTCTTTACTATGATAGGACCCTGCTCTCTGGATCTAGCAATGGCCCTCTCTGCTGCTGGGACCGGTGGTACGTCCCTTTCCCTCTGTGGTAGACTGCGCAGGCCCTCTCTGGTGCTTCTCTGCTGGAGTCCACACCGGGCCCTGATGCTGCAGCTGTACCTTCGGGATGTTTATGGGCCAGGTGCTTGCAGCTCTCCTGCCCTTCGGATTCGGCTACCAGGGAATATTTTAAGCCCTGGTGGCCACAGACTCCGATGTCCGAGTCTCTTCTCTGCCTCTCTGCTACTCCTGCTTCCCTGGGTCAAGCTGCTCCAGCTCCAGGCCCCAGATCCACAGGACAGCACACTCTGCGTCTGCTCACTGTCACTCCTCTCTACAGACTGACTGCTACTTCCTCCCTCAGGTCAGACTTGAGGAATGCTCCCTGATATTCCAGGTTCAGAGCTCCCCCTGCTGGCCGGAGGGAGAACTGCGTTGGATGTTAAACTTGCTGGCCAATGGACCTCCCAACTACCTCCAGGCTCAGCATTAACCCTTTGGAAGGGCAATGCTGTTGTGACGACCAGGTCCTGGGGCGCCACAAACTTTCCTAGGTGAAACTCAGGAGTCCGCTCCCGGCTGGATGTGGCCTAAGGAGCCGTGCCCGCAGACACTGGCCCTTGGGATCTATGGGCCCTGGCAGTGAGCTTTTATCCCCCTTGGTGGGCTGTTGTCTTCTATGAGGGACTTTGGGTGGGACAGGACCTCTAATCCTGGCCTCAATCGGTTAATTAACCAGTTCTGCTCAGTTCTGTTGCTGGCATCAGGGTCCGAGTACCCCCCTTTGTGGTACGGTTTCCGGGTTGATTTCCCCGTGTCGGTACCGGCGGGCTACAACCCTGTCCCGGTCCACCTCGGTTCTGCCGAGGCGTCTTCCCATCTCCGTCAGCAGGAGAGAGCCAGTGGCACCAGGGCTCCTACCCTGGCACCGTTCAACTTGAACTTCACTGCTGGAGTTACCCTTAGCTCCAGCCCACACTCCTCTCCAAACTCCACTTCAGACTTAACTGCCTGTTTTCCCGCCCCGTGCTGTCTAGCTGTCTAGACCCCTGGGTGGGCGTGTCCCAACCGCCTGGTCACGTCCACTCGTGTGTCTATCTATCCCTAAGGGGGAGGGTGACTAGGGTTTCAGGTCGGCTGTGTGTTTCCTAGTGAGGGAACGGTGTAATGCGGGGAACTATCTGTGACTACCTGGTTTTGCCAAGGCGTCACATGTCTGCCCTTCCTCTGGCAGGTTGGCTCATGGACACGTCTTTTATGGCTAATCCATGTGTTTGCCAGGCCTTCCTCTGGTGAGATGGCTTGTGGACACGTCTTAGATGGCTGGTCCATGTAAGTGTTGACCCTTCCTCTGGCGGACGGCTCCTGGACACTTCTTTACGGCTGATCCATATGTGTGCCAGGCGTTCCTCTGGTGAGATGGCTCCTGGACACGTCTTTTACGGCTGGTCCATGTGTGTGCCAGGCGTTCCTCTGGCGGACGGCTCCTAGACACTTCTTTTACGGCTGGTCCACGTGTGCCAGGCGTTCCTCTGGTGAGACGGCTCCTGGACACTTCTTTTACGGCTGGTCCATGTATGTGCCAGGCGTTCCTCTGGTGAGACGGCTCCTGGACACATCTTTTACGGCTGGTCCATGTGTGTGCCAGGCGTTCCTTTGGTGAGATAGCTCCTGGACACGTCTTTTACGGCTGGTCCATGTGTGTGCCAGGCGTTCCTCTGGCGGACGGCTCCTGGACACTTCTTTTACGGCTGGTCCACGTGTGTACCAGGCGTTCCTCTGGTGAGACGGGTCCTGGACACGTCTTTTACGGCTGGTCCATGTGTGTGCCAGGCGGTCCTCTGGTGAGACGGCTCCTGTACACGTCTTTTACGGCTGGTCCATGTGTGTGCCAGGCGTTTCTCTGGTGAGATGGCTTGTGGACACGTCCTATGATGGCTGGTCCATGTGTGTGCCAGGCGTTCCACTGGTCAGACGGCTCCTGGACACATCTTTTACGGCTGGTCCATGTGTGTGCCAGGCGTTCCTTTGGTGAGATGGCTCCTGGACACGTCTTTTACGGCTGGTCCATGTGTGTGCCAGGCGTTCCTTTGGTGAGATGGCTCCTGGACACGTCTTTTACGGCTGGTCCATGTGTGTGCCAGGCGTTCCTTTGGTGAGACGGCTCCTGGACACATCTTTTACGGCTGGTCCATGTGTGTGCCAGGCCTTCCTCTGGTGAGATGGCTCCTGGACACGTCTTAGATGGCTAGTCCATGTGTGTGCCAGACGTTCCTCTGGTGAGACGGCTCCTGGACACGTCTTTTACGGCTGGTCCATGTGGGTGTCGGCCCTTCCTTTGGTGAGATGGCTAGTGGGCTGGTGTCCGTCTTCGAGCACACTGCAGTTCTGGAATTCTATTCATGAACCAGGAGCCTCTGTGGCTGCAATGTTTGGGCCGAGGCTTCATCCTGAGCTCTGGATGTCATTGTCCGGTGACAATTCACTTATCAGAGGGGTCCGACCGCTGGGAGCCGCAGTGAACAGCAGATCATTGTACCTTTATCCCTGTTACAAAATGTAGCGGACGGTCGGATGCCGCTGCATTCATTCCGTGTGTGGCTGCCACGTGATGCGCTCGGTTTTATCCGGCAGCCCTTTAAATCCTCTCCAGCCTCCTCCTCCCATGAGCCAGCTATGAGCCGCAGACGGTCTCTTGGATGCACGGACCACCCTCCAGCCGGGGTCCCCGCTCCGCTCTAATGTTGACGTCTGTCCCCCATGGTTCGGCTCATGTATGGTGAGGTGGACCTCGCCCCACCCGGCGGCTCCACTGCATCCAGTGGTGACGCGTTTCTTGTAGGTGATGAGCAGGTTTATCTGATGGGTGCACAGTGTGACAGATCTCCAGCTGTGAGAGCGCCGGTGATGATAGATTTCTCTATGTCTGACATTATTTACATTATTTTTGAGCAGCGAGCGGCACATGTGGCCCGGATTATAGATGACACCAAACTGCAGGAATCCCACCCTTCACCTCTCCCCTCCACCGCAGATCCCGAGCCCGACATGGAAACTGCAGGAATCCCACCCTTCACCTCTCCCCTCCACCGCAGATCCCGAGCCCGACATGGAAACTGCAGGAATCCCACCCTTCACCTCTCCCCTCCACCGCAGATCCCGAACCCGACATGGAGCGCGTCTGAACGCTGAGTCCATCTGTGGAGAACAGGGGCAGCTTCTGTTCCACCGTCCATCTCCATCACCTCCACCTCAGCAGGTGCAGGAAGCCGGAGCAGAGCGTCCTCCAGAGACACCGGACGGAGACGGCAGATACATAGCGATGGAGGTCTTCCGCCAGGAGGACGGATGTGTCAGATATTGGGGAATGGTCGTACCCCAGGCGTCCTCCCAACACGATCTGTAAGGAAGAAGGTCCACAGCATACAATGTGTAGGGTGCCGCGGGGCGGTAGAGGTGGAGTACACGGTCCTGGTGGGGTGTGTGGACCGGTGCTGTGTGGGCTGTGAACCCATGGAGGCCGCACACTGACGCTGACATCGGCTGCCAGGACCCGATGATGACTCACGCACAAGGAGAACAATTCTTTACACGGTTCATTCTCTGTGCTGGTCCACACTGGGGGGCTTCTTACTGGTTCTGTGAGATCCAGCCCAGCTCAGCGTAAAGACCCCGTCACACACAGAGATAAATCTTTGGCAGATCTGTGGTTGCAGTGAAATCATGGGCATATTGTTCCATTTGTACACAGCCACAAACCTGCCACTGATTGTCCACAATTTCACTGCAACCACAGATCTGCCGCAGATTTATCTGTGTGTGTGACAGGGCCTTTACTGTCCATCTCATGACGGTCACCTTCCCTTCCGGCAGTCCCCCGTCCAGTCTCTGTTCAGGGGTGAGGATTGGGGGTCTCAACACCACGGTCACAGCGAAGCCCCGCACTCTCACGTGCTCAGGGAGAATCTGCCAGGGTCCAGTTAGGATCAACCCGTTACCGTGACGGCTAATGGGCCTGGACACTGGAGTCCCGTCCTCCGGCTCTGCAACTATTGGGGCTGCAACATTCGAGGATCAGCCTCTGGTTTCACACGCAGTGTCTCCGGCCTCCTTTCTTTCCGTTACTGCTACAAGTCACCGACTGTATGCGACCTTACGACCTCAGACTATTCTCCATCACTGACGCTCACAGATCTTCACTGACTCTTCTAGATGGAACAGTCTCTTGCCCTGACACTAACACCTCCCATAGTGGGTGGGTCCCAAGACTTAACTATTGCTTACCCAATGGTCTGGTAACTTCCTAGACAAGTGCACTGTCATACTACACTTATCACAGGTTACACTGCACATTACAGGAACACATCATCACAGCGCACACAACATTATACACAAAAGACGCCAGACAGTGTTCACATTACAATACACTGCCATCATGTATGTCTGTATACAGGGAGCTCCCCCTAGTGGTGGCTGCAGACAGGATCTTATCATGTATCTCTGTATACAGGGAGCTTTCCCTAGTGGTGGCTGCAGACAGGATCTTATCATGTATCTCTGTATACAGGGAGCTCCCCCTAGTGGTGACTGCAGACAGAATCTTATCATGTATCTCTGTATACAGGGAGCTCCCCCTAGTGGTGGCTGCAGACAGAATCTTATCATGTATCTCTGTATACAGGGAGCTCCCCCTAGTGGTGGCTGCAGACAGGATCTTATCATGTATCTCTGTATACAGGGAGCTCCCCCTAGTGGTGACTGCAGACAGGATCTTATCATGTATCTCTGTATACAGGGGGCTCCCCCTAGTGGTGACTGCAGACAGGATCTTATCATGTATCTCTGTATACAGGGAGCTCCCCCTAGTGGTGGCTGCAGACAGGATCTTATCATGTATCTCTTTATACAGGGAGCTCCCCCTAGTGGTGACTGCAGACAATGTTCTCATGTATCTCTGTATACAGGGAGCTCCCCCTAGTGGTGACTGCAGACAGGATCTTATCATGTATCTCTGTATACAGGGAGCTCCCCCTAGTGGTGACTGCAGACAGGATCTTATCATGTATCTCTGTATACAGGGAGCTCCCCCTAGTGGTCACTGCAGACAGTATCTTATCATGTATATCTGTATACAGGGAGCTCCCCCTAGTGGTGGCTGCAGACAGGATCTTATCATGTATCTCTGTATACAGGGAGCTCCCCCCTAGTGGTGACTGCAGACAGGATCTTATCATGTATCTCTGTATACAGGGAGCTCCCCCTAGTGGTGGCTGCAGACAGGATCTTATCATGTATCTCTGTATACAGGGAGCTCCTCCTAGTGGTGGCTGCAGACAGGATCTTATCATGTATCTCTGTATACAGGGAGCTCCCCCTAGTGGTGGCTGCAGACAGGATCTTATCATGTATCTCTGTATACAGGGAGTTCCCCCTAGTGGTGACTGCAGACAGGGTCTTATCATGTATCTCTGTATACAGGGAGCTCCCCCTAGTGGTGACTGCAGACAGGATCTTATCATGTATCTCTATATACAGGGAGCTCCCCCTAGTGGTGGCTGCAGACAGGATCTTACCATGTATCTCTATATACAGGGAGCTCCCCTAGTGGTGGCTGCAGACAGGATCTTACCATGTATCTCTGTATACAGGGAGCTCCCCCTAGTGGTGACTGCAGACAGGATCTTATCATGTATCTCTATATACAGGGAGCTCCCCCTAGTGGTGGCTGCAGACAGGATCTTATCATGTATCTCTGTATACAGGGAGCTCCCCCCTAGTGGTGACTGCAGACAGGATCTTATCATGTATCTCTGTATACAGGGAGCTCCCCCTAGTGGTGGCTGCAGACAGGATCTTATCATGTATCTCTGTATACAGGGAGCTCCTCCTAGTGGTGGCTGCAGACAGGATCTTATCATGTATCTCTGTATACAGGGAGCTCCCCCTAGTGGTGGCTGCAGACAGGATCTTATCATGTATCTCTGTATACAGGGAGCTCCCCCCTAGTGGTGACTGCAGACAGGATCTTATCATATATCTCTGTATACAGGGAGCTCCCTCTAGTGGTGACTGCAGACAGGATCTTATCATGTATCTCTGTATACAGGGAGCTCCCCCTAGTGGTCACTGCAGACAGTATCTTATCATGTATATCTGTATACAGGGAGCTCCCCCTAGTGGTGGCTGCAGACAGGATCTTATCATGTATCTCTGTATACAGGGAGCTCCCCCCTAGTGGTGACTGCAGACAGGATCTTATCATATATCTCTGTATACAGGGAGCTCCCTCTAGTGGTGACTGCAGACAGGATCTTATCATGTATCTCTGTATACAGGGAGCTCCCCCTAGTGGTGGCTGCAGACAGGATCTTATCATGTATCTCTGTATACAGGGAGCTCCTCCTAGTGGTGGCTGCAGACAGGATCTTATCATGTATCTCTGTATACAGGGAGCTCCCCCTAGTGGTGACTGCAGACAGGGTCTTATCATGTATCTCTGTATACAGGGAGCTCCCCCTAGTGGTGACTGCAGACAGGATCTTATCATGTATCTCTATATACAGGGAGCTCCCCCTAGTGGTGGCTGCAGACAGGATCTTATCATGTATCTCTGTATACAGGGAGCTCCCCCTAGTGGTGGCTGCAGACGGGATCTTATCATGTATGTCTGTATACAGGGAGCTCCCCCTAGTGGTGGCTGCAGAAAGGATCTTATCATGTATCTCTGTATACAGGGAGCTCCCCCTAGTGGTGGCTGCAGACAGGATCTTATCATGTATCTCTGTATACAGGGAGCGCCCCCTAGTGGTGGCTGCAGACAGGATCTTATCATGTACCTCTGTATACAGGGAGCTCCCCCCTAGTGGTGACTGCAGACAGGATCTTATCATATATCTCTGTATACAGGGAGCTCCCTCTAGTGGTGACTGCAGACAGGATCTTATCATGTATCTCTGTATACAGGGAGCTCCCCCCTAGTGGTGACTGCAGACAGGATCTTATCATGTATCTCTATATACAGGGAGCTCCCCCTAGTGGTGGCTGCAGACAGGATCTTATCATGTATCTCTATATACAGGGAGCTCCCCCTAGTGGTGACTGCAGACAGGATCTTACCATGTATCTCTATATACAGGGAGCTCCCCCTAGTGGTGGCTGCAGACAGGATCTTACCATGTATCTCTGTATACAGGGAGCTCCCCCTAGTGGTGACTGCAGACAGGATCTTACCATGTATGTCTGTATACAGGGAGCTCCCCCTAGTGGTGGCTGCAGACAGGATCTTATCATGTATCTCTGTATACAGGGAGCTCCCCCCTAGTGGGGACTGCAGACAGGATCTTATCATGTATCTCTGTATACAGGGAGCTCCCCCTAGTGGTGACTGCAGACAGAATCTTATCATGTATCTCTGTATACAGGGAGCTCCCCCTAGTGGTGGCTGCAGACAGGATCTTATCATGTATCTCTGTATACAGGGAGCTCCCCCTAGTGGTGACTGCAGACATGATCTTATCATGTATCTCTGTATACAGGGAGCTCCCCCTAGTGGTGGCTGCAGACAGGATCTTATCATGTATCTCTGTATACAGGGACCTCCCCCTAGTGGTGGCTGCAGACAGGATCTTACCATGTATCTCTGTATACAGGGAGCTCCCCCTAGTGGTGACTGCAGACAGGACCTTATCATGTATCTCTGTATACAGGGAGCTCCCCCTAGTGGTGGCTGCAGACAGGATCTTATCATGTATCTCTGTATACAGGGAGCTCCCCCTAGTGGTGGCTGCAGACAGGATCTTATCATGTATTTCTGTATACAGGGAGCTCCCCCTAGTGGTGGCTGCAGACAGGATCTTATCATGTATCCCTGTATACAGGGAGCTCCCCCTAGTGGTGGCTGCAGACAGGACCTTATCATGTATCTCTGTATACAGGGAGATCCCCCTAGTGGTGACTGCAGACAGGATCTTATCATGTATCTCTGTATACAGGGAGCTCCCCCTAGTGGTGACTGCAGACAGGATCTTATCATATATCTCTGTATACAGGGAGCTCCCTCTAGTGGTGACTGCAGACAGGATCTTATCATGTATCTCTGTATACAGGGAGCTCCCCCTAGTGGTGGCTGCAGACAGGATCTTATCATGTATCTCTGTATACAGGGAGCTCCTCCTAGTGGTGGCTGCAGACAGGATCTTATCATGTATCTCTGTATACAGGGAGCTCCCCCTAGTGGTGACTGCAGACAGGGTCTTATCATGTATCTCTGTATACAGGGAGCTCCCCCTAGTGGTGACTGCAGACAGGATCTTATCATGTATCTCTATATACAGGGAGCTCCCCCTAGTGGTGGCTGCAGACAGGATCTTATCATGTATCTCTGTATACAGGGAGCTCCCCCTAGTGGTGGCTGCAGACGGGATCTTATCATGTATGTCTGTATACAGGGAGCTCCCCCTAGTGGTGGCTGCAGAAAGGATCTTATCATGTATCTCTGTATACAGGGAGCTCCCCCTAGTGGTGGCTGCAGACAGGATCTTATCATGTATCTCTGTATACAGGGAGCGCCCCCTAGTGGTGGCTGCAGACAGGATCTTATCATGTACCTCTGTATACAGGGAGCTCCCCCCTAGTGGTGACTGCAGACAGGATCTTATCATATATCTCTGTATACAGGGAGCTCCCTCTAGTGGTGACTGCAGACAGGATCTTATCATGTATCTCTGTATACAGGGAGCTCCCCCCTAGTGGTGACTGCAGACAGGATCTTATCATGTATCTCTATATACAGGGAGCTCCCCCTAGTGGTGGCTGCAGACAGGATCTTATCATGTATCTCTATATACAGGGAGCTCCCCCTAGTGGTGACTGCAGACAGGATCTTACCATGTATCTCTATATACAGGGAGCTCCCCCTAGTGGTGGCTGCAGACAGGATCTTACCATGTATCTCTGTATACAGGGAGCTCCCCCTAGTGGTGACTGCAGACAGGATCTTACCATGTATGTCTGTATACAGGGAGCTCCCCCTAGTGGTGGCTGCAGACAGGATCTTATCATGTATCTCTGTATACAGGGAGCTCCCCCCTAGTGGGGACTGCAGACAGGATCTTATCATGTATCTCTGTATACAGGGAGCTCCCCCTAGTGGTGACTGCAGACAGAATCTTATCATGTATCTCTGTATACAGGGAGCTCCCCCTAGTGGTGGCTGCAGACAGGATCTTATCATGTATCTCTGTATACAGGGAGCTCCCCCTAGTGGTGACTGCAGACATGATCTTATCATGTATCTCTGTATACAGGGAGCTCCCCCTAGTGGTGGCTGCAGACAGGATCTTATCATGTATCTCTGTATACAGGGACCTCCCCCTAGTGGTGGCTGCAGACAGGATCTTACCATGTATCTCTGTATACAGGGAGCTCCCCCTAGTGGTGACTGCAGACAGGACCTTATCATGTATCTCTGTATACAGGGAGCTCCCCCTAGTGGTGGCTGCAGACAGGATCTTATCATGTATCTCTGTATACAGGGAGCTCCCTCTAGTGGTGGCTGCAGACAGGATCTTATCATGTATTTCTGTATACAGGGAGCTCCCCCTAGTGGTGGCTGCAGACAGGATCTTATCATGTATCCCTGTATACAGGGAGCTCCCCCTAGTGGTGGCTGCAGACAGGACCTTATCATGTATCTCTGTATACAGGGAGATCCCCCTAGTGGTGACTGCAGACAGGATCTTATCATGTATCTCTGTATACAGGGAGCTCCCCCTAGTGGTGACTGCAGACAGGATCTTATCATGTATCTCTGTATACAGGGAGCTCCCCCTAGTGGTGGCTGCAGACAGGATCTTATCATGTATCTCTGTATACAGGGAGCTCCCCCTAGTGGTGGCTGCAGACAGAATCTTATGTATCTCTGTATACAGGGAGCTCCTCCTAGTGGTGGCTGCAGACAGGACCTTATCATGTATCTCTGTATACAAGGAGATCCCCCTAGTGGTGACTGCAGACAGGATCTTATCATGTATCTCTGTATACAGGGAGCTCCCCCTAGTGGTAGCTGCAGACAGGATCTTATCATGTATCTCTGTATACAGGGAGCTCCCCCTAGTGGTGACTGCAGACAGGATCTTATGTATATCTGTATACAGGGAGCTCCCCCTAGTGGTGGCTGCAGACAGGATCTTATCATGTATCTCTGTATACAGGGAGCTCCCCCTAGTGGTGACTGCAGACAGGATCTTATCATGTATCTCTGTATACAGGGAGCTTCCCCTAGTGGTGGCTGCAGACAGAATCTTATCATGTATCTCTGTATACAGGGAGCTCCCCCTAGTGGTAGCTGCAGACAGGATCTTATCATGTATCTCTGTATACAGGGAGCTCCCCCTAGTGTTGACTGCCTCAGGATCTTATGTATCTCTGTATACAGGGAGCTACCCCTAGTGGTGGCTGCAGACAGGATCTTACCATGTATCTCTGTATACAGGGAGCTCTCCCTAGTGGTGACTGCAGACAGGATCTTATCATGTATCTCTGTATACAGGGAGCTCCCCCTAGTAGTAGCTGCAGACAGGATCTTATCATGTATCTCTGTATACAGGGAGCTCCCCCTAGTGGTGACTGCAGACAGGCTCTTATCATGTATCTCTGTATACAGGGAGCTCCCCCTAGTGGTGGCTGCAGACAGGATCTTATCATGTATCTCTGTATACAGGGAGCTCCCCCTAGTGGTGGCTGCAGACAGGCTCATATCATGTATCTCTGTATACAGGGTGTTCCCCCGGTGTAGCGTTATTATCCTGTACCCCTAGTGTCAGTCTAATCATTATTCCTTCTTCAGTGGTGTAGGGGTATGAGACATGAGTCTGTGATTTGGGGAGTCCTGCACATTTTGTAGGACAGCTGGCTGGGTGGATTCTCTAAAAAGAAGGTGACCTTGAGCTGATCATACCCCGGACAATGGCACAGCAGGCAGAAGTTGCGTGACGGTATGTGGATGAGTGAAGAGCAGGGCAGAAGATTATGCAGGAGTGTAGGAAGACAACATGATCAGGATATGCCAAAACACAGAGTCAGGAACGTGGATATACTGTGTGCTGCGAAAGTATTCACCCCTTTGCTTTTTACCTATTTTGTTACACTACAACATATGTTTAAAGGGGTTGTCCAGTCTAAAATGATATATCTGCAGTCACTCTATGTGACTTCAGACTTATGACTCCTCGCAGGGCGTACACTGCGGGCTGAGAAGTTGCTGGTTTCTGCGCCGGGAACGGTGGTCACAGACCCGACTAGTGGGTGTGGCCTCACTCCATACAAGTGTATTGCACATGGCCACACCCACTGGACAGCCACGCCTACTAGTCTTTCACGCCCACTTCATACACTTGTATTGAGGTTTGAGGGTTGGGTTCTAAAAAATTCTCCCAATCTCCGATAATCCCCTGGAGAACCATCAATCCATTATCATCAAATAGAAGACCATGGTACCAAAACAAACCTATCAAGAGAAGACCACCTACCAAAACTCTGAGCCCCGGCAAAGAGGGCATTATCAGAGAAGCAGCACAGAGACCCAAGGTGACCCTGAAGGAGCTGCAGAGTTCCCCAGCAGAGACCGGAGGATCTGTCCATACAACCTCAATAAGCCGTACACTCCATACAGCCAGCCTTTATGGATGAGTGGCCAGAAAACAGCCTTTACTTAGTGACAAACATTGGAAGGCTCATTTTGATTTTGCCAAAAGGCACATGGGAGACTCCCCAAATGTATGAAGGAAGGTGCTGTAGTCAGATGAGATCAAAACTGAACTTTCTGGCCACCAAGGTAAACACTATGTCTTTTGCCAAACCAACACAGCTCCTCACCTCAAGAACATCATCCACACAGTCAGACATGGTGGTGGCGACATCATGCTGGGGGGAGGTTTTACTGAAGCAGGGACAGGAAACATAGTCCTAGGTGAGGTGAAGATGGACAATGTGAAATACAGGGATGTTCCTGAGCAAAACTTGTTTCAGTCTGTCAGTGATGTGAAAAACAATACAGCCTGCGGAGACACCATCACATGTTTCTCAACGCTGGCAGGAAACTAGCCAGGTCTTTCACCGGGAAGGAACAACCACGGGAAGGGCAGTCTCCAGTCAAGGAGACCACCTATGCCAAACATGGTATCCATCCACAGACAGCTGTTTCGGGGTATTTGCCCCTCATCAGTATCAGTGATGTGAGACTGGGACGGAGGTTCTTCCAAGAAGACAATGACCCAAAGCTACTGCTAAGGCCACACTGGAGGGTGTAAGGGGGGACGTGTAAATGTATTGAAGTGGCCGAGTCACACCCCAGACCTTAATCCAATGGAGAATCTGTGGTCAGACGTGATGATCGATGGTCACCAGAGGAAACATCTAATGGAAGGAGCTGGAGTAGATCTACCTGGAGGAATGGGCAGAAATCCCAGAGGGAAGATGTGGAAATCACAGAGACTGATCCATAGTGAATACAGCTGCAAAAGGAGGCTCCACAAAGTACTGACCACAGGGGGGTGAATAGTTATGCACACTGAAGTTTTCAGTTGTTTTGTCCTATTTATTGTTTTCTTGACAATAAAAAGAAAACCAAATGTTCCTAGCTGTTGGCACATTCTGTACATGAACTGATGAGAACCCTCAAAAAAAACTGTGAAATTCCAGGTTGTGAGGTAGCAAAGCATGAAAAATGCCAAGGGGGTGAACATTTTCACAAAGCACTGTACACAGGAACTGTAATCCTTGCGGGGATGCAGATCCTCTGTGTTGTCATGGGGTGGCCTGGCCCAGTTTTGTGACCCCGAGGCATACAGGAGCGGGAATGTGGAGGATGGAAGGAAGGATGGAGGATGGGGGTGACGGTGAGGAAAGTGTTTTATCGTGACGCCACCTCCGGTACGCGGCCAGGTAACAGCCTGGGGTAGATTTGCCTCCCGCAGGTGAAGCTAGGACCCAGGAATATGATGATGGTAGGATGGAGCGATACGTCGGGGGCGCAGGGCTGAGGGCGACGGCAAGAACTGGACCACACAGGTTGGAATGTTTTACTGGTATCCGGTGTAGTCCAGGAGTTAGCGGTCCGGTCAGCCTGGAAGCAGCAGGGAGTTTCTCTGCCCGGTAGCTATAAGCCTCCTTCTATGCGCAGGTGTAGGTCAATCCTGAAGCTGCACAGCGTCCCTTTTCCTAGGTGTGTTGTAGCTTCCGTCTGACGGGTAGCGTGAGCCGCTTCTGGGGCCCACTCTGCAGCAGCGACTCCGGGCTCTTTCTTGCTACTTCACCTCTGGATTTCAGATGAGCCAGAAGAAGTAGAATTCTCTGCCCTCCGGTGTTACTACTGGACTGTTAGCACCCAGTAGTCTGGCACGCCGGTGTCCCGCTCCATGCACTCGGTCCTGGAGAGATGGGCTCTCAGACAGCGGCCGTTCTCGTTGCCTCACTACTTTTCTGAGGTCTGGCTTCCTGTTACTCCCTAATCCCTCCTCCAGGGCAGTATGTTCAGAGAGGCTCCCCTCAGCACAGGTTATGAGCTCCCCCTACTGGTCCGGAGGAGGAAGTGGTGTTTCATGTTAGCGTACCTGGCAGAGATTTCCCCACTGTTTCCAAGCATGACAATGCCCCCAGTGATGACAACAATGCCACTGTGGCTCCCAGGACCACTGGGGTGCCCCATATGCAATCAGCAGGCACCTCCCGCCTCCCTCCGCACAGACACCTCCCGCCTCCCTCCGCACAGACACCTCCCGCCTCCCTCCGCATAGACACCTCCCGCCTCCTTCCGCAGACACCTCCCGCCTCAATCCACACAGACACCTCCCGCCTCCCTCCGCACAGACACCTCCCGCCTCCCTCCGCACAGACACCTCCCGCCTCCCTCCGCACAGATACCTCCCGCCTCCCTCCGCACAGACACCTCCCGCCTCAATCCACACAGATACCTCCCTCCGCACAGACTCCTCCCGTCTCCCTCCGCACAGACACCTCCCTCCGCACAGACTCCTCCCGCCTCCCTCCGCACAGACACCTCCTGCCCAGTGGCGTAGCAAAGGGGGGGGGCGGTCCGCCCCGGGCGGCACGTGTCAGGGGGGCGGCATTTTGTCCACTCGCCTTCAGTTCTGCTGCCCCCGGGCCGAGTTTTGGGGACCACAGTCCTCGGCAGGAAACTGTGGCTGCCATCCCTTTAAGGCACGCAGACCACAGCCCTGTGCGGGCCCCCAGGAGCTGCATGTGCGGGCCCCCAAAGCCACGTGTGTGGGCCCCGAAAAGCCGTGTGTGTGTCTATATGTGAAGCAGAGTTGTGTGTGTCTGTATGTATGTATGCAGTAGAGCTCTGTGTGTCTGTCTGTATGTAGCAGAGTTGTGTGGGTCTGTATGTATTCATGTATGCAGCAGCTACAGAGTTGTGTGTGTCTGTATGTATGTAGCAGAGTTGTGTGTCTGCATGTATGCAGCAGCCTCAGAGTTGTGTGTGTCTGTATGTATGTAGCAGCTGCAGAGTTGTGTGTGTCTGTATGCATGTAGCAGAGTTGTGTGTGTCTGTATGAATGCATGTATGCAGCAGCCTCAGAGTTGTGGGTCTGTTTGTATGTAGCAGCTGCAGAGTTGTGTGTGTCTGTATGTATGTATGCAGCAGCTGCAGAGTTGTGTGTCTGTCTGTATGTATGCAGCAGAGTTGTGTGTGTCTGTATGTATGCAACAGAGCTGTGTGTCTGTATGTATGCAGCAGAGCTGTGTGTGTGTCTGTATGTATGCAGCAGAGTTGTGTGTGTCTGTATGTATGCAGCAGAGCTGTGTGTGTGTCTGTATGTATGCAGCAGAGTTGTGTGTGTCTGTATGTATACAGCAGAGCTGTGTGTGTCTGTATGTATGCAGCAGAGTTGTTTGTGTCTGTATGTATGCAGCAGAGTTGTGTGTGTTTGTATGTATGCAGCAGAGCTGTGTGTGTCTGTATGCAGTAGAGCTGTGTGTGTCTGTATGTATGCAGCAGAGCTGTGTGTGTATAATAGGCCTACATGTGTGTAAAAACGTGAAAGTCTAGGACTAATAGCAGCAGTCTACAATTAGATCTTTCATTGTAGTTCCATGAAAAATAAATATTTTGATGGTTTTCCGGATTTTTGAAAGTTTCTGTATTATCAACGGCCAACGGAGGGGGGCGGCAAATTTGACGACTGCCCCGGGCGGCAAAAGCAGTAGCTGCGCCACTGCTCCCGCCTCCCTCTGCACAGACTCCTCCCACCTCCCTCCGCAGACACCTCCCGCCTCAATCCACACAGACACCTCCCGCCTCCCTCCGCACAGCTCCTCCCACCTCCCTCCGCTCAGACACCTCCCGCCTCCCTCCGCACAGACACCTCCCGCCTCCCTCCGCACAGCTCCTCCCACCTCCCTCCGCATAGACTCCTCCCACCTCCCTTCGCACAGCTCCTCCCACCTCCCTCCGCTCAGACACCTCCCGCCTCCCTCCGCAGACACCTCCCGCCTCCCTCAGAGCTCCGCACAGACACCTCCCGCCTCCCTCCGCACAGACACCTCTCGCCTCCCTCCTCCCTCCGCACAGACACCTCCCTCCGCACAGCTCCTCTCGCCTCCCTCCGCACAGACACCTCCCTCCGCACAGCTCCTCTCGCCTCCCTCCGCACAGACACCTCCCTCCGCACAGCTCCTCTCGCCTCCCTCCGCACAGACACCTCCCTCCGCACAGCTCCTCTCGCCTCCCTCCGCACAGACACCTCCCTCCGCACAGCTCCTCTCGCCTCCCTCCGCACAGACACCTCCCGCCTCCCTCAGAGCGCCGCACACAGACCCCTCCCCGCATAGCTCCTCACAGACAGACCCCTCCCCGTGTAGCTCCGCACAGACAGACCCCTCCCCCGTGTAGCTTCACACAGACACCTACTGCCCTGAGCAGCTCTTCGTTGCCATATATTGTTGATATCTGGTATTTTTTAGTGTATTTTCTCTGCTTGCTGTCAGTGAGTGGAATCATTGTCTTTATTTCCACTCACACAGATTACAATATATCAGCCCGGAGCCGGCACAGATGAGATTTGTGCTTCAGTTTCTCCACCCTGACACATTGTACCAGCACCTCAGCTGTGGTGTAGGATGGAGGCTTTTCCCGCAGGGCTGGCTGTGCGGCGGTCAGTCGTACGGAGCTATGGACTGTGCATTATATAAACATCCCCTCCCATCAGATAAAGACTCTTCCTCTGGAAAAGTAAATGTAATAATCTCAGTGTAAATAACCACAGGTGTAATCATGGCGCAGATCCTGCGGGAGCTCCTGTGCCGGCCACAGGGGCCTCATCCTGCCGCAGCTCCTGTGCCGGCCACAGGGGCCTCATCCTGCCGGAGCTCCTGTGCCCGCCACAGGGGCCTCATCCTGCCACAGCTCCTGTGCCGGCCACAGGGGCCTCATCCTGCCGCAGCTCCTGTACCGGCCGCAGGGGCCTCATCCTGCCGGAGCTCCTGTGCCCGCCACAGGGGCCTCATCCTGCCACAGCTCCTGTGCCGGCCACAGGGGCCTCATCCTGCCGGAGCTCCTGTGCCGGCCGCAGGGGCCTCATCCTGCCGGAGCTCCTGTGCCGGCCGCAGGGGCCTCATCCTGCCGGAGCTCCTGTGCCGGCCGCAGGGGCCTCATCCTGCCGGAGCTCCTGTGCCGGCCGCAGGGGCCTCATCCTGCTGGAGCTCCTGTGCTGACCGAAGGGGCCTCATCCTGCCGGAGCTCCTGTGCCGGCCAGAGGGGCCTCATCCTGCCGGAGCTCCTGTGCCGGCCAGAGGGGCCTCATCCTGCCGGAGCTCCTGTGCCGGCCACAGGGGCCTCATCCTGCCGGAGCTCCTGTGCCGGCCACAGGGGCCTCATCCTGCCGGAGCTCCTGTGCCGGCCACAGGGGCCTCATCCTGCCGGAGCTCCTGTGCCGGCCACAGGGGCCTCATCCTGCCGCAGCTCCTGTGCCGGCCGCAGAGGCCTCATCCTGCCGGAGCTCCTGTGACGGCCGCAGGGACCTCATCCTGCCACAGCTCCTGTGCCGGCCGCAGGGGCCTCATCCTGCTGGAGCTCCTGTGCTGACCGAAAGGGCCTCATCCTGCCCAAGCTCCTGTGCCGGCCGCAGGGGCCTCATCCTGCCGCAGCTCCTGTGCCGGCCGCAGGGGCCTCATCCTGCTGGAGCTCCTGTGCTGACCGAAGGGGCCTCATCCTGCCTGAGCTCCTGTGCCGGCCGCAGGGGCCTCATCCTGCTGCAGCTCCTGTGCCGGCCGCGGGGGCCTCATCCTGCCAGAGATCCTGTGCTGACCGAAGGGGCCTCATGCTGCCCGAGCTCCTGTGCCGCCTGTAGGGGCCTCATCCTGCCGGAGCTCCTGTGCCGGCTGCGGGGGCCTCATTCTGCCGCAGCTCCTGTGCCGGCCGCAAGGGCCTCATCCTGCCCGAGCTTCTGTGCTGGCTGCGGGGGCCTCATCCTGCCCGAGCTCCTGTGCTGGCTGCGGGGGCCTCATCCTGCCGGAGCTCCTGTGCCGGCCGCAGGGACCTCATCCTGCCCGAGCTCCTGTGCCGGCCGCGGGGGCCTCATCCTGCCACAGCTCCTGTGCCGGCCGCAGGGGCCTCATCCTGCTGGAGCTCCTGTGCTGACCGAAGGGGCCTCATCCTGCCCGAGCTCCTGTGCCGGCCGCAGGGGCCTCATCCTGCCGCAGCTCCTGTGCCGGCCGCGGGGGCCTCATCCTGCCAGAGATCCTGTGCTGACCGAAGGGGCCTCATGCTGCCCGAGCTCCTGTGCCGCTTGTAGGGGCCTCATCCTGCCGGAGCTCCTGTGCCGGCTGCGGGGGCCTCATTCTGCCGCAGCTCCTGTGCCGGCCGCAAGGGCCTCATCCTGCCCGAGCTTCTGTGCCGGCTGCGGGGGCCTCATCCTGCCCAATCTCCTGTGCTCGCTGCGGGGGCCTCATCCTGCCCGAGCTCCTGTGCTGGCTGCGGGGGCCTCATCCTGCCCGAGCTCCTGTGCTGGCTGCGGGGGCCTCATCCTGCCCGAGCTCCTGTGCCGGCTGCAGGGGCCTCATGCTGCCCGAGCTCCTGTGCCGGCTGCGGGGGCCTAATCCTGCCCGAGCTCCTGTGCCGGGTGCGGGGGCCTCATTCTGCCGCAGCTCCTGTGCCGGCCGCAAGGGCCTCATCCTGCCCGAGCTTCTGTGCCGGCTGCGGGGGCCTCATCCTGCCCGAGCTCCTGTGCTGGCTGCGGGGGCCTCATCCTGCCCGAGCTCCTGTGCTGGCTGCGGGGGCCTCATCCTGCCCGAGCTCCTGTGCCGGCTGCGGGGGCCTCATCCTGCCCGAGCTCCTGTGCCAGGCACGGGGGCCTCATCCTGACCAATGCTGCGCCCCCAAAATGACTCCACACAAGGGGTCTGGGGAATGTGGGACAAAAAGATCTGTAAAAATGTCCCTGAGTGATCGCAGGTGACCGCAGCTAATGACTGAAGACAGCGACAACAGCAGCGTCACCAAGATAACCGCGCACCGCAACCAGCAATATCATTCCTGCGGCACAGACAGCACATGGTGCACTGTAATGGAAGATCTACGCAGACGGCACTGTTATGGGGATCTGCCAATGATGCACCATTGTGGTGGGATCTGCCGATGACACACTGTTATAGTGGATCTATGCAGGCGGCACAGTTATGGGAGGATCTGCCAATGACGCACAGTTATGGGGGATCTGTCGATGATGCACAGTTATGGGGGATCTGTTGATGGTGCACAGTTATGGGATGATCTGTCGATGACGCACAGTTATTGGAGGATCTGCCGATAATGCACATTTATGGGGGGATCTGCCAATGACCCATAGTTATGGGGGATATGCCAATGACGCACAGTTATGGAGGGTGTGAGAAACAGGAGAAGAGGAAATAGATTGTGCAAAATATTTTATTTTCAAAAAGGGGGAACAAAAGGGGGTTCAGGTGGAAATGCATAAAACATTAAGTGATTAAAACACAAAAAATGGGATCTGGGTGTGGGCATAAGACGATATTCCACACAGCTATAATAATGGAGGATGGATAAATATGAGACGTATTATAAAACCTGCTGCAGAAGACCAATTACAGGGTCAGAGGCATGAGCAGCCTGAGATACAGGGCATGATGGCCGCCATTCACATATAAATACCCACCAATAAAGTGTCAGAGGCATGAGCAGCCTGAGATACAGGGCATGATGGCCGCCATTCACATATAAATACCCACCAATAAAGGGTCAGAGGCATGAGCAGCCTGAGATACACGGCATGATGGCCGCCATTCACATAGCAATACCCACCAATAAAGTGTCAGAGGCATGAGCAGCCTGAGATACAGGGCATGATGGCCGCCATTCACATATAAATACCCACCAATAAAGTGTCAGAGGCATGAGCAGCCTGAGATACAGGGCATGATGGCCGCCATTCACATATAAATACCCACCAATAAAGTGTCAGAGGCATGAGCAGCCTGAGATACAGGGCATGATGGCCGCCATTCACATATAAATACCCACCAATAAAGGGTCAGAGGCATGAGCAGCCTGAGATACACGGCATGATGGCCGCCATTCACATAGCAATACCCACCAATAAAGTGTCAGAGGCATGAGCAGCCTGAGATACAGGGCATGATGGCCGCCATTCACATATAAATACCCACCAATAAAGTGTCAGAGGCATGAGCAGCCTGAGATACAGGGCATGATGGCCGCCATTCACATATAAATACCCACCAATTACAGGGTCAGAGGCATGAGCAGCCTGAGATACAGGGTATGATGGCCACCATTCACATATAAATACCCACCAATTACAGGGTCAGAGGCATGAGCAGCCTGAGATACAGGGCATGATGGCCGCCATTCACATATAAATACCCACCAATAAAGTGTCAGAGGCATGAGCAGCCTGAGATACAGGGCATGATGGCCGCCATTCACATATAAATACCCACCAATAAAGGGTCAGAGGCATGAGCAGCCTGAGATACAGGGCATGATGGCCGCCATTCACATATAAATACCCACCAATAAAGGGTCAGAGGCATGAGCAGCCTGAGATACAGGGCATGATGGCCGCCATTCACATATAAATACCCACCAATAAAGTGTCAGAGGCATGAGCAGCCTGAGATACAGGGCATGATGGCCGCCATTCACATATAAATACCCACCAATAAAGTGTCAGAGGCATGAGCAGCCTGAGATACAGGGCATGATGGCCGCCATTCACATATAAATACCCACCAATTACAGGGTCAGAGGCATGAGCAGCCTGAGATACAGGGTATGATGGCCACCATTCACATATAAATACCCACCAATTACAGGGTCAGAGGCATGAGCAGCCTGAGATACAGGGCATGATGGCCGCCATTCACATATAAATACCCACCAATTACAGGGTCAGAGGCATGAGCAGCCTGAGATACAGGGCATGATGGCCGCCATTCACATATAAATACCCACCAATTACAGGGTCAGAGGCATGAGCAGCCTGAGATACAGGGCATGATGGCTGCCATTCACATATAAATACCCACCAATTACAGGGTCAGAGGCATGAGCAGCCTGAGATACAGGGCATGATGGCCGCCATTCACATATAAATACCCACCAATTACAGGGTCAGAGGCATGAGCAGCCTGAGATACAGGGCATGATGGCCGCCATTCACATAGAAATACCCACCAATAAAGTGTCAGAGGCACGAGTAGCCTGAGATACAGGGCATGATGGCCGCCATTCACATATAAACACCCACCAATAAAGTGTCAGAGGCATGAGCAGCCTGAGATACAGGGCATGATGGCCGCCATTCACATAGAAATCCCCACCAATAAAGTGTCAGAGGCATGAGCAGCCTGAGATACAGGGCATGATGGCCGCCATTCACATAGAAATACCCACCAATAAAGGGTCAGAGGCATGAGTAGCCTGAGATACAGGGCATGATGGCCGCCATTCACATATAAATACCCACCAATTACAGGGTCAGAGGCATGAGCAGCCTGAGATACAGGGCATGATGGCCGCCATTCACATAGCAATACCCACCAATAAAGCGTCAGAGGCATGAGCAGCCTGAGATACAGGGCATGATGGCCGCCATTCACATAGAAATACCCACCAATAAAGTGTCAGAGGCATGAGCAGCCTGAGATACAGGGCATGATGGCCGCCATTCACATATAAATACCCACCAATAAAGTGTCAGAGGCATGAGCAGCCTGAGATACAGGGCATGATGGCCGCCATTCACATATAAATACCCACCAATAAAGGGTCAGAGGCATGAGCAGCCTGAGATACAGGGCATGATGGCCGCCATTCACATAGAAATACCCACCAATAAAGGGTCAGAGGCATGAGCAGCCTGAGATACAGGGCATGATGGCCGCCATTCACATAGCAATACCCACCAATAAAGGGTCAGAGGCATGAGTAGCCTGAGATACAGGGCATGATGGCCGCCATTCACATATAAACACCCACCAATAAAGGGTCAGAGGCATGAGCAGCCTGAGATACAGGGCATGATGGCCGCCATTCACATAGCAATACCCACCAATAAAGCGTCAGAGGCATGAGCAGCCTGAGATACAGGGCATGATGGCCGCCATTCACATATAAATACCCACCAATAAAGGGTCAGAGGCATGAGTAGCCTGAGATACAGGGCATGATGGCCGCCATTCACATAAAAATACCCACCAATAAAGTGTCAGAGGCATGAGCAGCCTGAGATACAGGGCATGATGGCCGCCATTCACATATAAATACCCACCAATAAAGTGTCAGAGGCATGAGTAGCCTGAGATACAGGGCATGATGGCCGCCATTCACATATAAATACCCACCAATAAAGGGTCAGAGGCATGAGCAGCCTGAGATACAGGGCATGATGGCCGCCATTCATATATAAATACCCACCAATAAAGTGTCAGAGGCATGAGCAGCCTGAGATACAGGGCATGATGGCCGCCATTCACATAGAAATACCCACCAATAAAGGGTCAGAGGCATGAGCAGCCTGAGATACAGGGCATGATGGCCGCCATTCATATATAAATACCCACCAATAAAGTGTCAGAGGCATGAGCAGCCTGAGATACAGGGCATGATGGCCGCCATTCACATATAAATACCCACCAATAAAGTATCAGAGGCATGAGCAGCCTGAGATACAGGGCATGATGGCCGCCATTCACATATAAATACCCACCAATAAAGTATCAGAGGCATGAGCAGCCTGAGATACAGGGCATGATGGCCGCCATTCACATATAAACACCCACCAATAAAGGGTCAGAGGCATGAGCAGCCTGAGATACAGGGCATGATGGCCGCCATTCACATATAAACACCCACCAATAAAGGGTCAGAGGCATGAGCAGCCTGAGATACAGGGCATGATGGCCGCCATTCACATATAAATACCCACCAATAAAGTGTCAGAGGCATGAGTAGCCTGAGATACAGGGCATGATGGCCGCCATTCACATATAAATACCCACCAATAAAGTGTCAGAGGCATGAGTAGCCTGAGATACAGGGCATGATGGCCGCCATTCACATATAAATACCCACCAATAAAGGGTCAGAGGCATGAGCAGCCTGAGATACAGGGCATGATGGCCGCCATTCATATATAAATACCCACCAATAAAGTGTCAGAGGCATGAGCAGCCTGAGATACAGGGCATGATGGCCGCCATTCACATAGAAATACCCACCAATAAAGGGTCAGAGGCATGAGCAGCCTGAGATACAGGGCATGATGGCCGCCATTCATATATAAATACCCACCAATAAAGTGTCAGAGGCATGAGCAGCCTGAGATACAGGGCATGATGGCCGCCATTCACATATAAATACCCACCAATAAAGTATCAGAGGCATGAGCAGCCTGAGATACAGGGCATGATGGCCGCCATTCACATATAAATACCCACCAATAAAGTATCAGAGGCATGAGCAGCCTGAGATACAGGGCATGATGGCCGCCATTCACATATAAACACCCACCAATAAAGGGTCAGAGGCATGAGCAGCCTGAGATACAGGGCATGATGGCCGCCATTCACATATAAACACCCACCAATAAAGGGTCAGAGGCATGAGCAGCCTGAGATACAGGGCATGATGGCCGCCATTCACATATAAATACCCACCAATAAAGTGTCAGAGGCATGAGTAGCCTGAGATACAGGGCATGATGGCCGCCATTCACATAGCAATACCCACCAATAAAGCGTCAGAGGCATGAGCAGCCTGAGATACAGGGCATGATGGCCGCCATTCACATAGAAATACCCACCAATAAAGTGTCAGAGGCATGAGCAGCCTGAGATACAGGGCATGATGGCCGCCATTCACATAGCAATACCCACCAATAAAGGGTCAGAGGCATGAGTAGCCTGATATACAGGGCATGATGGCCGCCATTCACATATAAACACCCACCAATAAAGGGTCAGAGGCATGAGCAGCCTGAGATACAGGGCATGATGGCCGCCATTCACATAAAAATACCCACCAATAAAGTGTCAGAGGCATGAGCAGCCTGAGATACAGGGCATGATGGCCGCCATTCACATATAAATACCCACCAATAAAGGGTCAGAGGCATGAGTAGCCTGAGATACAGGGCATGATGGCCGCCATTCACATAAAAATACCCACCAATAAAGTGTCAGAGGCATGAGCAGCCTGAGATACAGGGCATGATGGCCGCCATTCACATATAAATACCCACCAATAAAGTGTCAGAGGCATGAGCAGCCTGAGATACAGGGCATGATGGCCACCATTCACATATAAACACCCACCAATAAAGGGTCAGAGGCATGAGCAGCCTGAGATACAGGGCATGATGGCCGCCATTCACATATAAATACCCACCAATAAAGGGTCAGAGGCATGAGCAGCCTGAGATACAGGGCATGATGGCCGCCATTCACATAAAAATACCCACCAATAAAGGGTCAGAGGCATGAGCAGCCTGAGATACAGGGCATGATGGCCGCCATTCACATAGCAATACCCACCAATAAAGTGTCAGAGGCATGAGCAGCCTGAGATACAGGGCATGATGGCCGCCATTCACATAAAAATACCCACCAATAAAGGGTCAGAGGCATGAGCAGCCTGAGATACAGGGCATGATGGCCGCCATTCACATAAAAATACCCACCAATAAAGGGTCAGAGGCATGAGCAGCCTGAGATACAGGGCATGATGGCCGCCATTCACATATAAACACCCACCAATAAAGTGTCAGAGGCATGAGCAGCCTGAGATACAGGGCATGATGGCCGCCATTCACATATAAATACCCACCAATAAAGTGTCAGAGGCATGAGCAGCCTGAGATACAGGGCATGATGGCCGCCATTCACATATAAATACCCACCAATTAAGGGTCAGAGGCATGAGTAGCCTGAGATACAGGGCATGATGGCCGCCATTCACATAGAAATACCCACCAATAAAGGGTCAGAGGCATGAGCAGCCTGAGATACAGGGCATGATGGCTGCCATTCACATAGAAATACCCACCAATAAAGTGTCAGAGGCATGAGCAGCCTGAGATACAGGGCATGATGGCCGCCATTCACATATAAATACCCACCAATAAAGGGTCAGAGGCATGAGCAGCCTGAGATACAGGGCATGATGGCCGCCATTCACATATAAATACCCACCAATAAAGGGTCAGAGGCATGAGTAGCCTGAGATACAGGGCATGATGGCCGCCATTCACATATAAATACCCACCAATAAAGGGTCAGAGGCATGAGCAGCCTGAGATACAGGGCATGATGGCCGCCATTCACATATAAATACCCACCAATAAAGGGTCAGAGGCATGAGTAGCCTGAGATACAGGGCATGATGGCCGCCATTCACATAGAAATACCCACCAATAAAGGGTCAGAGGCATGAGCAGCCTGAGATACAGGGCATGATGGCCGCCATTCACATATAAATACCCACCAATAAAGTGTCAGAGGCATGAGCAGCCTGAGATACAGGGCATGATGGCCGCCATTCACATATAAATACACACCAATAAAGGGTCAGAGGCATGAGCAGAATGAGATACAGGGCATGATGGCCGCCATTCACATAGAAATACCCACCAATAAAGGGTCAGAGGCATGAGCAGCCTGAGATACAGGGCATGATGGCCGCCATTCACATATAAATACCCACCAATAAAGTGTCAGAGGCATGAGCAGCCTGAGATACAGGGCATGATGGCCGCCATTCACATAGCAATACCCACCAATAAAGCGTCAGAGGCATGAGCAGCCTGAGATACAGGGCATGATGGCCGCCATTCACATATAAATACCCACCAATAAAGGGTCAGAGGCATGAGCAGCCTGAGATACAGGGCATGATGGCCGCCATTCACATAGAAATACCCACCAATAAAGGGTCAGAGGCGTGAGCAGCCTGAGATACAGGGCATGATGGCCGCCATTCACATATAAATACCCACCAATAAAGTGTCAGAGGCATGAGCAGCCTGAGATACAGGGCATGATGGCCGCCATTCACATATAAATACACACCAATAAAGTGTCAGAGGCATGAGCAGCCTGAGATACAGGGCATGATGGCCGCCATTCACATATAAATACACACCAATAAAGTGTCAGAGGCATGAGCAGCCTGAGATACAGGGCATGATGGCCGCCATTCACATATAAATACCCACCAATAAAGTGTCAGAGGCATGAGCAGCCTGAGATACAGGGCATGATGACCGCCATTCACATATAAATACCCACCAATAAAGTATCAGAGGCATGAGCAGCCTGAGATACAGGGCATGATGGCCGCCATTCACATATAAATACCCACCAATTAAGGGTCAGAGGCATGAGTAGCCTGAGATACAGGGCATGATGGCCGCCATTCACATATAAATACCCACCAATAAAGTGTCAGAGGCATGAGCAGCCTGAGATACAGGGCATGATGGCCGCCATTCACATATAAACACCCACCAATAAAGGGTCAGAGGCATGAGCAGCCTGAGATACAGGGCATGATGGCCGCCATTCACATATAAACACCCACCAATAAAGTGTCAGAGGCATGAGCAGCCTGAGATACAGGGCATGATGGCCGCCATTCACATATAAATACCCACCAATAAAGTGTCAGAGGCATGAGCAGCCTGAGATACAGGGCATGATGGCCGCCATTCACATATAAATACCCACCAATAAAGGGTCAGAGGCATGAGTAGCCTGAGATACAGGGCATGATGGCCGCCATTCACATATAAATACCCACCAATAAAGGGTCAGAGGCATGAGCAGCCTGAGATACAGGGCATGATGGCCGCCATTCACATAGAAATACCCACCAATAAAGTGTCAGAGGCATGAGCAGCCTGAGATACAGGGCATGATGGCCGCCATTCACATATAAACACCCACCAATAAAGGGTCAGAGGCATGAGTAGCCTGAGATACAGGGCATGATGGCCGCCATTCACATATAAACACCCACCAATAAAGGGTCAGAGGCATGAGTAGCCTGAGATACAGGGCATGATGGCCGCCATTCACATATAAACACCCACCAATAAAGCGTCAGAGGCATGAGCAGCCTGAGATACAGGGCATGATGGCCGCCATTCACATAGAAATACCCACCAATAAAGCGTCAGAGGCATGAGCAGCCTGAGATACAGGGCATGATGGCCGCCATTCACATATAAACACCCACCAATAAAGCGTCAGAGGCATGAGCAGCCTGAGATACAGGGCATGATGGCCGCCATTCACATAGCAATACCCACCAATAAAGGGTCAGAGGCATGAGCAGCCTGAGATACAGGGCATGATGGCCGCCATTCACATATAAACACCCACCAATAAAGGGTCAGAGGCATGAGCAGCCTGAGATACAGGGCATGATGGCCGCCATTCACATATAAATACCCACCAATAAAGTGTCAGAGGCATGAGCAGCCTGAGATACAGGGCATGATGGCCGCCATTCACATAGCAATACCCACCAATAAAGGGTCAGAGGCATGAGCAGCCTGAGATACAGGGCATGATGGCCGCCATTCACATAGAAATACCCACCAATAAAGGGTCAGAGGCATGAGTAGCCTGAGATACAGGGCATGATGGCCGCCATTCACATAGAAATACCCACCAATAAAGGGTCAGAGGCATGAGCAGCCTGAGATACAGGGCATGATGGCCGCCATTCACATATAAATACCCACCAATAAAGGGTCAGAGGCATGAGTAGCCTGAGATACAGGGCATGATGGCCGCCATTCACATATAAATACCCACCAATAAAGTGTCAGAGGCATGAGCAGCCTGAGATACAGGGCATGATGGCCGCCATTCACATAGAAATACCCACCAATAAAGTGTCAGAGGCATGAGCAGCCTGAGATACAGGGCATGATGGCCGCCATTCACATATAAATACCCACCAATAAAGTGTCAGAGGCATGAGCAGCCTGAGATACAGGGCATGATGGCCGCCATTCACATAGCAATACCCACCAATAAAGGGTCAGAGGCATGAGCAGCCTGAGATACAGGGCATGATGGCCGCCATTCACATAGAAATACCCACCAATAAAGGGTCAGAGGCATGAGTAGCCTGAGATACAGGGCATGATGGCCGCCATTCACATATAAATACCCACCAATAAAGGGTCAGAGGCATGAGCAGCCTGAGATACAGGGCATGATGGCCGCCATTCACATATAAATACCCACCAATAAAGTGTCAGAGGCACGAGTAGCCTGAGATACAGGGCATGATGGCCGCCATTCACATAGAAATACCCACCAATAAAGTGTCAGAGGCATGAGCAGCCTGAGATACAGGGCATGATGGCCGCCATTCACATATAAATACCCACCAATAAAGTGTCAGAGGCATGAGCAGCCTGAGATACAGGGCATGATGGCCGCCATTCACATATAAATACCCACCAATAAAGGGTCAGAGGCATGAGCAGCCTGAGATACAGGGCATGATGGCCGCCATTCACATAGCAACACCCACCAATAAAGGGTCAGAGGCATGAGCAGCCTGAGATACAGGGCATGATGGCCGCCATTCACATATAAATGTGTCGCCAGGGGTTAAGGGGATACCCAGAACCGGGCCAAGGGTCGCTTCTGGAAAGGGTATCACGGTGTCGTGACCCGGTCTGTGCTCCCTGGTTCCACAATAAAAAGGGGGGTTATGTTCGTGACGCCACCCGTGGAATGTGATCAGAGATGACCACCGCTGCTGCAGAACCTCCGGGGTGATGGAAGGCAGCTTGAGATGGGACGGCTCCCCACGGGTAGAGCCTTTTCCCCGGGGCAGTATGTTAGTCTATGGGGGGGAGTGCAAGACACGAGCACAATAAACAGGCAGACTCACGGTTTTGCAGTTTCTTTGTCCTTTACTGATGATGGTATTCAGCAGAGTACTGTCCACGGAGTCTGTGAGGGGTTCAGGGTTTCTCCCACCCAGCCGGGCCGTTTTGGCTTCCTTGCCTGCACTGTGTGTCTGTGGCCCTGCTCCTGTGTGAACTATGCAGCTGGCTCTGCTCGGCTCTGCTCCTAGGTACCGACCTGACAGGCAACTCGAGTCCTTACTAGTATGTTCCTGAACTCTGCGCTTGTTGCTTGTGTCTGTGGTACAGGTGAAAGATCTGGAATCTTCACTTCTCTGGTGGTGACTGTGCAGTATGTAACCTGCAGTCTCGGATCCAGCATCCGTTCTTGTGCTCCACTGGGATGAGCTCAGCAATGCTCTGCCTCCCAGGAATGTTCTCTGTGTAATCTGTCTCCTTTCCTCAGACCCTCAGCTAGGCCTGGAATTGGTCAGTGGATCCTGAGGTGAGCTAAAGCCAGCTTCCAACCTGCAGAGATCCTGTCTCCTCAGTGCTCTGCACTGAACTTCCAAACTGAAACTACTCCTGACCATTTCCTCCCTCCACCAGAATATACAGGGAAGCAGCTTGGTCTCCCCCTTCTGGCCAGGAGGTCTTGGTGTTGTGTGTGGGGAGTTAACCCTTTGTGTTGTTACTGTGGCAACCCTGGGGTGCCACATTCCCCCTTAGTGAAGAACAGTACTCCGGGACTGTGAAACAAACAAACAAGTTATGAACAACAAGTGTATATATAAATACAGAGTCTCAAAAGGAAAAAATACAAAAACCTTAAAGCTCAAAAAGAGTCCAAAATGTTCAAAAATATATAAGTGTTCATACAGTATAGTCTCTGTAGGTACTGGGCTTTTTGATCTTAACGTTGCAATTATATAAATTATTTCAATAACCAAACGCTTCATAAAGGTGTCTCTACTCTGGTCATAAGTGCAGTAGGCCTCACGGCCCTCGGGCCACCAACAATGTGATCAAGTTGTAACTCTCCGTGCTGCCACCTTACACCACTCTTCTCTCACCTTTTCTGTACACTAAACTGTTACGGTTTTTCATATAAACATTATAACATATGTACATTTTATATGCAATTTCACATTAGTCCTTATATCTTGCTGGTATCTGACCCTGAGTACTACGCTGTGACCTGCGTACTGCTGGTGTACTGGGTGTACTTAGCATAATGGTGTGGGTGGAAGTGTACCTATTTGGTGTTTCTAATACTTGCGAGGATGGGGGGCTGACTGTAGGACTGGCAAGCTCACTGGGACCAGGAATCTGTTCTTCCTCTACGGTTTCAACTTCCAGTTCTTCATGTATTGGGACTTCTGGTGGTACGAGTTCTGATGGTGGTTCCACCACTTGAGGGAAGGCGATCATTGGGACTACTACTGCTCCATGGTAATTTGGCCATGTTTTTGGGAAATCTCCTAAGACTGTATGGAATACATCTTCTTCCTTCTTGACAGGTTGTACCTGTATGGGTAAGGTGACTTCTGGTGTCTTCAGGGTTTCAGGACACGGTTTGAGTTGATCTCTTGACACGACAGCTGATGTCCTTCCTTCATCCTTACTGATGAGACACACTTTGGGATTATCCATACTGGATGGCAAGACTGTATATGGGGTGGTTTCCCACTGATTATCCAATTTGTTTGTGCGCCGTTTCCTCTTGAGAACTTGGTCACCAGGTTGCAATGGGGTTGCTAGAGCATGCTGGTTGAAGTTTCTCTCCTGTCTTCCCCTAGCTTGTTGGAGACTTTTCTTTACGCACTCTTGTACTTGGCGATACTGTTGCTGACGTAGGGTATCCCAATTGGATTCTTGAACTTCTGCATCTGGCTTCAGAATTCCCATATCTAAATCAATTGGCAGTTTACCGGGCCTTGCACGCATAAGGTAAGCGGGGGTGCAGTTTGTAGAACTCACCGGGACATGATTGTACAAGTCCACCAAGTCTGGCAATTTCTCTGGCCATTGATTTCTTTCTGACTCTGGTAAGGTCTTCAACAGGTCAATCACAATATGGTTCATCTTCTCACATAAGCCATTTGTTTGGGGATGGTATGCTGTTGTGCGGATCTTTTTACAGCCATACATGTTGCAGAATTCTTGGAAGATCTGTGATTCGAAAGCTGGACCTTGATCTGCAAGGACTTGTTCTGGGTAACCATGGGGTCTGCAAAAGTACGTCTGGAATGCTTTAGCTGCTGTTCTAGCTGTAAGGTCTTTCACGGGTACCACCACTAAGAAGCGTGAGTAATGGTCCACGATGGTTAAGGCATAGACATAGCCGGACCGGCTTGGTGACAACTTGACGTGGTCTAATGCGACTAGCTCGAGTGGTTGCTTGGTTACTATGGACTGGAGTGGAGCTCTCTGGTTCTGTTGATCCTTTCTTCTGAGGTTGCACGGTCCGCATTTTCTACACCAATCTTCAATTGATTTTCTCATGCCAACCCAGTAGAATCTTTCTCTTAAGAGCACTTCCAACTTTTTCCAACCAAAATGACCAGCACCGTCGTGGTAAGCTTCCAGAACCATCTTGACGTCTCTCTTGGGCACGATGATCTGCCAGACCAACTCATGTGTTTTTGGATTGGTGTGCCTTCTACAGAGCTTCCCTTGGTACAGGAACAATTTACCTCTCTCTTTCCAGAGATGTTGTGTCTCAGCTGGGGCATTCTGATTAGGATAAGCACCTTGTTGTGTAAGCAGTTCTTTCACTAGCTTCACAGCTGGATCACTGTCTTGTGTGTCAGCCCATCCGTGGTGTGCTAATGGGTTGAGAGTTGCCTGCTGTTGTTTTTGGTAGACACTCGGTTGATACTGTCCCACCTTAGGACGGTGAAAGGCCGGCAGCTCAATTTCTTCCAGTCCCTCCGGTTCCTCTTCCACGTTCCCCGAGTGTGGCATCCGGGATAAGACATCTGCGTTCCCATTCTTGTGGCCTGCCCTGTATTTGATGACAAAGTTGTAGTTTGACAGTCGGGCTATCCATCGCTGTTCCAGTGCACCTAGTTTTGCAGAGTCCAGGTGGGTCAACGGATTGTTGTCAGTAAAGATGGTAAATTCTGCAGCTGCCAAGTAGTGTTTGAAACGCTCTGTTACAGCCCAAACTACTGCCAGTAGTTCTAACTTGAAGGAGCTGTAATTCGCAGGGTTTCTTTCTGTAGGCCAGAGCTTCCTGCTTGCAAAGGCAATAACTTTCTCCTTGCCTTCCTGCTTTTGAGACAATACTGCTCCCAGTCCTACGTTGCTGGCATCCGTGTACAAAATGAAGGGTTGATGGTAATCTGGATATGCCAGGATCTCTTCTCCTGTCAGTGCCCACTTCAACTTCTTAAAGGACTCTTCCCTCTCATCACTCCACTGGAAAGGAGGATTTCGGGCTGCAGACTTCTTTGACTGTCCTACCAGGATGTCTTGTAGGGGAGCTGCTAGCTTCGTGAACCCTTTTATAAATCTTCTATAGTAGCCTACCAGTCCCAGGAATTGCCTCACCTCTTTCACGCTGGTGGGTCTCGGCCAATCTCTGATCACGGTAACTTTTTCAGGATCTGGTGCTACCCCTTCTGAGCTCACGACATGTCCCAGGTACTGTACCCTTGGCTTTAGAAGGTGACACTTGGATGGCTTGATTTTCATGCCGTATCCGGATAAGGCTTCAAACACTTCCGCCAGGTCTTGTAGATGCTGTTCATAGGTCTTGGAGTAGACTATGACGTCATCCAGGTACAGGAGGACAGTTTCAAAGTTCTTATGTCCTAGGCAGCACTCCATCATTCGCTGGAAGGTACCAGGCGCATTGCAGAGTCCAAACGGCATACAATTGAACTCACAGAGGCCCATCGGCGTGGTGAACGCTGTCTTCTCCTTATCAGCCTCTGCCACAGGAACTTGCCAATACCCACTAGTCAGATCTAGGGTGGAAAAGTAAGTAGCGGATTTTAATGCAGCCAATGACTCTTCTATCCTAGGTAATGGGTATGCATCCTTGTGTGTAATGCGGTTGATCCGTCTGTAGTCTACACACATCCTCATGGTCCCATCTTTTTTCTTAACTAGCACTAGTGGGGCTGCCCAGGGGCTACAACTGTCTCTTATTACCCCTGCTTCTTTCATTTCTTTGAGCATGTCTTTGGCGCATTGGTAGTGAGCCGGTGGTACTGGTCTATACCTCTCCTTTATTGGTGGATGGTTACCAGTGGGTATAGTGTGCTCTACCCCTTTGATCTGCCCAAAGTCTAATGGGTGTTTGCTGAATATTTGTTCATATTCTTTCACTACCCTGTATACTCCATGCTTTTGATGGGAGGGTGTAGAATCGGTACCTACATGTAGCTTTTGGCACCAATCCTCCAGCTTTCCCTCTGAGCCATTGTCTTCCGCCTGACTTGACGGCTTCAAGGGCTCAACGGTGGTGATGGCGTTGTTATCAACCGTATATAGCTTAGCCATGGTAGCATACTTAGGTAGGGTGACCTCATCTTCCCCACAATTTAGAAGGCGTATTGGCACTCTCCCCCTGTGTACCTCAACTATTCCTCTGGCCGTCAGTACAGTGGGCCTACTGTCTGAGTACACGGGTTCTACCAGGGCCTGATAGTCTCGCCCTCTGATGCCTATTGCGGCTCTACACCAGACCAGCATTTCTGTTTTGGGAGGAATTACAATAGGTATTGGGTCACTTACCCTTGCACTGCCAATTTCACCTCCTGACATTTCTACCTGCTGCTTCAGCATCAAGGCTTTAATTTCCTTCTGCAGGAGTCTCTGTTGCCCAGGTTTGGCAGTCTCGACGATCTGCTGCAAGACAGTAATTACCTCTGCAAAACAATTTTCAATTACATTCATTCCTAGCAGCATAGTTGGTTCACGTTCTCGTCGGTCAACATCAACAATGATAATACCCTGATTCTGCAATTCTACTCTCCCAATCTTAATGGTCATTTCTCTGAAACCAACCTGTGGTACTAATTCACCATTGCTAGCCCATATATTCAATGCAACATTAGATGGACCACTGCTAACGTCTGAATCAGCCCAGTACCTCTTATAAAGGACATGCGGAATTGATGATATTTGGGAACCAGTGTCCAGCAAGGCGTTGAGCGGAATGCCATCCAGCACGATGGGGATGACTGGACGTCCTCCCACATACTTGTCGTGCCAGGGTGAGGGACCTTGAGAGTTCATTCCTGAGGAGCGGCCCGCCTCCCCAGGGGATCCCCATTTAAAGCACATTCACGGGCAAAGTGACCTGGCTCCTTGCAACGGCGGCAAATGGGCTGTCCATCCGGCTGGTAGCGGTCGCTGGGTCGTCCTCTCGTCGCTTGGTATCTCCTAGGCCTCATCCACGGGACATCCTCCTTGCTGGTCGCCAGCTCAATCTTGGGTGCAGACTTGGATCCACGCAGCTCCTGGACGATTCTAGCCATGGAAGCAACAGTGTCTGTAAGGGCTTCAAGCTTTTGATGGAGAGCCTCATTAGTGATCGGCTCCAGGTGGTTAGCAGCAGCCGCTGACATGGCCGATGTCACCGGCACTACTGGCTGCTGGGGTGCCACTGTAAGGTGTTGAACAGAGTCTATATCCTGCGGCTCCTCCACCTGCTGGAGGCGGATGGCTCTATCCTTTAGCTGGGCAAATGTTAGTCCTGGATCCTGGATCACCATCATGCTGAGTTGTCCCCGGTGGGAAGGGGATGAGAGTCCATCCAGGAATTGGTCTATCAGCAGCTTATCTGCTCCAGGGGCTAAGGCAGGTTCTGCTAATTTAAGTGCTCTGAGCGCCTCCTGTAAGTTTAAGGCAAAGTCTCTTGCGCTCTCTCTAGGTTTTTGCTTGCATCCAAAGAACCTCATTTTAGCCCGGCTGCCAGCAGTGGATTCAAAAGCTGCTTTTAGTCCAGCTATTATATGCTCTACAGTGTCCTTTGCATCGTCCGGCCAGGATGTAGCCTCCCGCTGGGCATTGCCAGTTAACTGTCCCATAAGCATACCAACACGCTGAGCTTCTGTCAGGGGGTACATGCTGTAGTAGATTTTTAGCTTTCCGATAAAGTCATTAAGTGTGTTGGGCTCACCTGAGTACTGCGGCAGCCACACTGCACCCGGGGTGTACGGCATCAGGAACGGCATGATAGGTGCCGCTGCACCGCCGGGTACAACAGCGTCCCCCTGCTGCGACATCTTTGCGCCCCCTTAGTTAATTTCACCAGTCTTCTTGACAGTAAGCCTGGGACACTTTTCTGCGTTTTCGTTCGGGTCGCAGCACCGAGCGCACCTCCTCTGCAAGCGGTGGGCGGAGTCTTAGTTTAGGCGCGCTGTTCTCCTGCGCGTAGCAGCTAATGGCGCGATTAAAGATGGCGCCTGGAAAATGTTACCAATGATGTTTTTGGATTTTTCCAGGTATCTTTGCAAAGTTTAAAGTCCGTTCTTTGTTGCAACAATTCACAGTGCAAGTCTTTTATGCGATGCAATAAGTCTTTACAGGCGCACGTCACCCGGGTTGCAGCCGGGTCCAGTCCGCATCCTGTTCGTGACGCCAAAGTTGTGTCGCCAGGGGTTAAGGGGATACCCAGAACCGGGCCAAGGGTCGCTTCTGGAAAGGGTATCACGGTGTCGTGACCCGGTCTGTGCTCCCTGGTTCCACAATAAAAAGGGGGGTTATGTTCGTGACGCCACCCGTGGAATGTGATCAGAGATGACCACCGCTGCTGCAGAACCTCCGGGGTGATGGAAGGCAGCTTGAGATGGGACGGCTCCCCACGGGTAGAGCCTTTTCCCCGGGGCAGTATGTTAGTCTATGGGGGGAGTGCAGGACACGAGCACAATAAACAGGCAGACTCACGGTTTTGCAGTTTCTTTGTCCTTTACTGATGATGGTATTCAGCAGAGTACTGTCCACGGAGTCTGTGAGGGGTTCAGGGTTTCTCCCACCCAGCCGGGCCGTTTTGGCTTCCTTGCCTGCACTGTGTCTGTGGCCCTGCTCCTGTGTGAACTATGCAGCTGGCTCTGCTCTGCTCTGCTCCTAGGTACCGACCTGACAGGCAACTCGAGTCCTTACTAGTATGTTCCTGAACTCTGCGCTTGTTGCTTGTGTCTGTGGTACAGGTGAAAGATCTGGAATCTTCACTTCTCTGGTGGTGACTGTGCAGTATGTAACCTGCAGTCTCGGATCCAGCATCCGTTCTTGTGCTCCACTGGGATGAGCTCAGCAATGCTCTGTCTCCCAGGAATGTTCTCTGTGTAATCTGTCTCCTTTCCTCAGACCCTCAGCTAGGCCTGGAATTGGTCAGTGGATCCTGAGGTGAGCTAAAGCCAGCTTCCCACCTGCAGAGATCCTGTCTCCTCAGTGCTCTGCCCTGAACTTCCAAACTGAAACTACTCCTGACCATTTCCTCCCTCCACCAGAATATACAGGGAAGCAGCTTGGTCTCCCCCTTCTGGCCAGGAGGTCTTGGTGTTGTGTGTGGGGAGTTAACCCTTTGTGTTGTTACTGTGGCAACCCTGGGGTGCCACATAAACACCCACCAATAAAGGGTCAGAGGCATGAGCAGCCTGAGATACAGGGCATGATGGCCGCCATTCACATATAAATACCCACCAATAAAGGGTCAGAGGCATGAGCAGCCTGAGATACAGGGCATGATGGCCACCATTCACATATAAATACCCACCAATAAAGGGTCAGAGGCATGAGCAGCCTGAGATACAGGGCATGATGGCCGCCATTCACATAGAAATACCCACCAATAAAGGGTCAGAGGCATGAGCAGCCTGAGATACAGGGCATGATGGCCGCCATTCACATAGCAATACCCACCAATAAAGGGTCAGAGGCATGAGCAGCCTGAGATACAGGGCATGATGGCCGCCATTCACATATAAATACCCACCAATAAAGGGTCAGAGGCATGAGCAGCCTGAGATACAGGGCATGATGGCCGCCATTCACATAGAAATACCCACCAATAAAGTGTCAGAGGCATGAGCAGCCTGAGATACAGGGCATGATGGCCGCCATTCACATAGCAATACCCACCAATAAAGTGTCAGAGGCATGAGTAGCCTGAGATACAGGTCATGATGGCCGCCATTCACATAGAAATACCCACCAATAAAGTGTCAGAGGCATGAGTAGCCTGAGATACAGGTCATGATGGCCACCATTCACATATAAATACCCACCAATAAAGGGTCAGAGGCATGAGTAGCCTGAGATACAGGGCATGATGGCCGCCATTCACATATAAACACCCACCAATAAAGGGTCAGAGGCATGAGCAGCCTGAGATACAGGGCATGATGGCCGCCATTCACATATAAATACCCACCAATAAAGGGTCAGAGGCATGAGCAGCCTGAGATACAGGGCACGATGGCCGCCATTCACATATAAACACCCACCAATAAAGGGTCAGAAGCATGAGTAGCCTGAGATACAGGGCACGATGGCCGCCATTCACATAGAAATACCCACCAATAAAGGGTCAGAGGCACGAGCAGCCTGAGATACAGGGCATGATGGCCGCCATTCACATATAAATACCCACCAATAAAGGGTCAGAGGCATGAGTAGCCTGAGATACAGGGCATGATGGCCGCCATTCACATATAAATACCCACCAATAAAGTGTCAGAGGCATGAGCAGCCTGAGATACAGGGTATGATGGCCGCCATTCACATATAAATACCCACCAATAAAGGGTCAGAGGCATGAGTAGCATGAGATACAGGGCATGATGGCCGCCATTCACATAGAAATACCCACCAATAAAGGGTCAGAGGCATGAGTAGCCTGAGATACAGGGCATGATGGCCGCCATTCACATATAAATACCCACCAATAAAGGGTCAGAAGCATGAGCAGCCTGAGATACAGGGCATGATGGCCGCCATTCACATAGAAATACCCACCAATAAAGTGTCAGAGGCATGAGTAGCCTGAGATACAGGGCATGATGGCCGCCATTCACATATAAATACCCACCAATAAAGGGTCAGAGGCATGAGCAGCCTGAGATACAGGGCATGATGGCCGCCATTCACATATAAATACCCACCAATAAAGGGTCAGAGGCATGAGTAGCCTGAGATACAGGGCATGATGGCCGCCATTCACATATAAATACCCACCAATAAAGGGTCAGAGGCATGAGTAGCCTGAGATACAGGGCATGATGGCCGCCATTCACATATAAATACCCACCAATAAAGGGTCAGAGGCATGAGTAGCCTGAGATACAGGGCATGATGGCCGCCATTCACATATAAACACCCACCAATAAAGGGTCAGAGGCATGAGCAGCCTGAGATACAGGGCATGATGGCCACCATTCACATATAAATACCCACCAATAAAGGATCAGAGGCATGAGCAGCCTGAGATACAGGGCATGATGGCCACCATTCACATATAAACACCCACCAATAAAGGATCAGAGGCATGAGCAGCCTGAGATACAGGGCACGATGGCCGCCATTCACATATAAACACCCACCAATAAAGGGTCAGAAGCATGAGTAGCCTGAGATACAGGGCACGATGGCCGCCATTCACATAGAAATACCCACCAATAAAGTGTCAGAGGCATGAGCAGCCTGAGATACAGGGCATGATGGCCGCCATTCACATATAAATACCCACCAATAAAGGGTCAGAGGCATGAGTAGCCTGAGATACAGGGCATGATGGCCGCCATTCACATATAAATACCCACCAATAAAGTGTCAGAGGCATGAGCAGCCTGAGATACAGGGTATGATGGCCGCCATTCACATATAAATACCCACCAATAAAGGGTCAGAGGCATGAGTAGCATGAGATACAGGGCATGATGGCCGCCATTCACATAGAAATACCCACCAATAAAGGATCAGAGGCATGAGCAGCCTGAGATACAGGGCATGATGGCCGCCATTCACATAGAAATACCCACCAATAAAGGGTCAGAGGCATGAGTAGCCTGAGATACAGGGCATGATGGCCGCCATTCACATATAAACACCCACCAATAAAGTGTCAGAGGCATGAGCAGCCTGAGATACAGGGCATGATGGCCGCCATTCACATAGAAATACCCACCAATAAAGGGTCAGAGGCATGAGCAGCCTGAGATACAGGGCACGATGGCCGCCATTCACATATAAATACCCACCAATAAAGGGTCAGAGGCATGAGCAGCCTGAGATACAGGGCATGATGGCCGCCATTCACATATAAATACCCACCAATAAAGTGTCAGAGGCATGAGTAGCCTGAGATACAGGGCATGATGGCCGCCATTCACATAGAAATACCCACCAATAAAGGGTCAGAGGCATGAGCAGCCTGAGATACAGGGCATGATGGCCGCCATTCACATATAAATACCCACCAATAAAGGGTCAGAGGCATGAGCAGCCTGAGATACAGGGTATGATGGCCGCCATTCACATATAAACACCCACCAATAAAGTGTCAGAGGCATGAGCAGCCTGAGATACAGGGCACGATGGCCGCCATTCACATAGCAATACCCACCAATAAAGGGTCAGAGGCATGAGCAGCCTGAGATACAGGGCATGATGGCCGCCATTCACATAGAAATACCCACCAATAAAGTGTCAGAGGCATGAGCAGCCTGAGATACAGGGCATGATGGCCGCCATTCACATAGAAATACCCACCAATAAAGTGTCAGAGGCATGAGCAGCCTGAGATACAGGGCATGATGGCCACCATTCACATATAAATACCCACCAATAAAGGGTCAGAGGCATGAGTAGCCTGAGATACAGGGCATGATGGCCGCCATTCACATATAAACACCCACCAATAAAGGGTCAGAGGCATGAGCAGCCTGAGATACAGGGCACGATGGCCGCCATTCACATAGCAATACCCACCAATAAAGGGTCAGAGGCATGAGCAGCCTGAGATACAGGGCATGATGGCCGCCATTCACATAGAAATACCCACCAATAAAGTGTCAGAGGCATGAGCAGCCTGAGATACAGGGCATGATGGCCGCCATTCACATATAAATACCCACCAATAAAGTGTCAGAGGCATGAGTAGCCTGAGATACAGGGCATGATGGCCGCCATTCACATAGAAATACCCACCAATAAAGGGTCAGAGGCATGAGCAGCCTGAGATACAGGGCATGATGGCCACCATTCACATATAAATACCCACCAATAAAGGGTCAGAGGCATGAGCACCCTGAGATACAGGGTATGATGGCCGCCATTCACATATAAACACCCACCAATAAAGTGTCAGAGGCATGAGCAGCCTGAGATACAGGGCATGATGGCCACCATTCACATATAAATACCCACCAATAAAGGGTCAGAGGCATGAGTAGCCTGAGATACAGGGCATGATGGCCGCCATTCACATAGAAATACCCACCAATAAAGGGTCAGAGGCATGAGCAGCCTGAGATACAGGGCACGATGGCCGCCATTCACATATAAATACCCACCAATAAAGGGTCAGAGGCATGAGCAGCCTGAGATACAGGGCATGATGGCCGCCATTCACATATAAATACCCACCAATAAAGTGTCAGAGGCATGAGTAGCCTGAGATACAGGGCATGATGGCCGCCATTCACATAGAAATACCCACCAATAAAGGGTCAGAGGCATGAGCAGCCTGAGATACAGGGCATGATGGCCGCCATTCACATATAAATACCCACCAATAAAGGGTCAGAGGCATGAGCAGCCTGAGATACAGGGTATGATGGCCGCCATTCACATATAAACACCCACCAATAAAGTGTCAGAGGCATGAGCAGCCTGAGATACAGGGCACGATGGCCGCCATTCACATAGCAATACCCACCAATAAAGGGTCAGAGGCATGAGCAGCCTGAGATACAGGGCATGATGGCCGCCATTCACATAGAAATACCCACCAATAAAGTGTCAGAGGCATGAGCAGCCTGAGATACAGGGCATGATGGCCGCCATTCACATAGAAATACCCACCAATAAAGTGTCAGAGGCATGAGCAGCCTGAGATACAGGGCATGATGGCCACCATTCACATATAAATACCCACCAATAAAGGGTCAGAGGCATGAGTAGCCTGAGATACAGGGCATGATGGCCGCCATTCACATATAAACACCCACCAATAAAGGGTCAGAGGCATGAGCAGCCTGAGATACAGGGCACGATGGCCGCCATTCACATAGCAATACCCACCAATAAAGGGTCAGAGGCATGAGCAGCCTGAGATACAGGGCATGATGGCCGCCATTCACATAGAAATACCCACCAATAAAGTGTCAGAGGCATGAGCAGCCTGAGATACAGGGCATGATGGCCGCCATTCACATATAAATACCCACCAATAAAGTGTCAGAGGCATGAGCAGCCTGAGATACAGGGCATGATGGCCGCCATTCACATAGAAATACCCACCAATAAAGGGTCAGAGGCATGAGCAGCCTGAGATACAGGGCATGATGGCCACCATTCACATATAAATACCCACCAATAAAGGGTCAGAGGCATGAGCACCCTGAGATACAGGGTATGATGGCCGCCATTCACATATAAACACCCACCAATAAAGTGTCAGAGGCATGAGCAGCCTGAGATACAGGGCATGATGGCCACCATTCACATATAAATACCCACCAATAAAGGGTCAGAGGCATGAGTAGCCTGAGATACAGGGCATGATGGCCGCCATTCACATATAAACACCCACCAATAAAGGGTCAGAGGCATGAGCAGCCTGAGATACAGGGCATGATGGCCGCCATTCACATATAAATACCCACCAATAAAGTGTCAGAGGCATGAGTAGCCTGAGATACAGGGCATGATGGCCGCCATTCACATATAAATACCCACCAATAAAGGGTCAGAGGCATGAGCAGCCTGAGATACAGGGTATGATGGCCGCCATTCACATATAAATACCCACCAATAAAGGGTCAGAAGCATGAGTAGCCTGAGATACAGGGCACGATGGCCGCCATTCACATTGAAATACCCACCAATAAAGTGTCAGAGGCATGAGCAGCCTGAGATACAGGGCATGATGGCCGCCATTCACATATAAATACCCACCAATAAAGGGTCAGAGGCATGAGTAGCCTGAGATACAGGGCATGATGGCCGCCATTCACATATAAATACCCACCAATAAAGTGTCAGAGGCATGAGCAGCCTGAGATACAGGGTATGATGGCCGCCATTCACATATAAATACCCACCAATAAAGGGTCAGAGGCATGAGTAGCATGAGATACAGGGCATGATGGCCGCCATTCACATAGAAATACCCACCAATAAAGGGTCAGAGGCATGAGTAGCCTGAGATACAGGGCATGATGGCCGCCATTCACATATAAATACCCACCAATAAAGGGTCAGAGGCATGAGCAGCCTGAGATACAGGGCATGATGGCCGCCATTCACATATAAATACCCACCAATAAAGGGTCAGAGGCATGAATAGCCTGAGATACAGGGCATGATGGCCGCCATTCACATATAAACACCCACCAATAAAGGGTCAGAGGCATGAGCAGCCTGAGATACAGGGCATGATGGCCGCCATTCACATATAAATACCCACCAATAAAGGGTCAGAGGCATGAGCAGCCTGAGATACAGGGCATGATGGCCGCCATTCACATATAAATACCCACCAATAAAGGGTCAGAGGCATGAGCAGCCTGAGATACAGGGCATGATGGCCGCCATTCACATATAAACACCCACCAATAAAGGGTCAGAAGCATGAGCAGCCTGAGATACAGGGCATGATGGCCGCCATTCACATATAAATACCCACCAATAAAGGGTCAGAGGCATGAGTAGCCTGAGATACAGGGCATGATGGCCACCATTCACATATAAATACCCACCAATAAAGTGTCAGAGGCATGAGCAGCCTGAGATACAGGGCATGATGGCCGCCATTCACATATAAACACCCACCAATAAAGTGTCAGAGGCATGAGCAGCCTGAGATACAGGGCATGATGGCCGCCATTCACATATAAATACCCACCAATAAAGGGTCAGAGGCATGAGCAGCCTGAGATACAGGGCATGATGGCCACCATTCACATATAAATACCCACCAATAAAGGGTCAGAGGCATGAGTAGCCTGAGATACAGGGCATGATGGCCGCCATTCACATATAAATACCCACCAATAAAGTGTCAGAGGCATGAGCAGCCTGATATACAGGGCATGATGGCCGCCATTCACATAGAAATACCCACCAATAAAGGGTCAGAGGCATGAGCAGCCTGAGATACAGGGCATGATGGCCGCCATTCACATATAAACACCCACCAATAAAGTGTCAGAGGCATGAGCAGCCTGAGATACAGGGCATGATGGCCGCCATTCACATAGAAATACCCACCAATAAAGGGTCAGAGGCATGAGCAGCCTGAGATACAGGGCACGATGGCCGCCATTCACATAGAAATACCCACCAATAAAGTGTCAGAGGCATGAGCAGCCTGAGATACAGGGCATGATGGCCGCCATTCACATATAAATACCCACCAATAAAGGGTCAGAGGCATGAGTAGCCTGAGATACAGGGCATGATGGCCGCCATTCACATATAAATACCCACCAATAAAGTGTCAGAGGCATGAGCAGCCTGAGATACAGGGTATGATGGCCGCCATTCACATATAAATACCCACCAATAAAGGGTCAGAGGCATGAGTAGCATGAGATACAGGGCATGATGGCCGCCATTCACATAGAAATACCCACCAATAAAGGGTCAGAGGCATGAGTAGCCTGAGATACAGGGCATGATGGCCGCCATTCACATATAAATACCCACCAATAAAGGGTCAGAGGCATGAGTAGCCTGAGATACAGGGCATGATGGCCGCCATTCACATATAAATACCCACCAATAAAGGGTCAGAGGCATGAGCAGCCTGAGATACAGGGCATGATGGCCACCATTCACATAGAAATACCCACCAATAAAGTGTCAGAGGCATGAGTAGCCTGAGATACAGGGTATGATGGCCGCCATTCACATAGAAATACCCACCAATAAAGTGTCAGAGGCATGAGTAGCCTGAGATACAGGTCATGATGGCCACCATTCACATATAAATACCCACCAATAAAGGGTCAGAGGCATGAGTAGCCTGAGATACAGGGCATGATGGCCGCCATTCACATATAAACACCCACCAATAAAGGGTCAGAGGCATGAGCAGCCTGAGATACAGGGCATGATGGCCGCCATTCACATATAACTACCCACCAATAAAGGATCAGAGGCATGAGCAGCCTGAGATACAGGGCACGATGGCCGCCATTCACATATAAACACCCACCAATAAAGGGTCAGAAGCATGAGTAGCCTGAGATACAGGGCACGATGGCCGCCATTCACATAGAAATACCCACCAATAAAGTGTCAGAGGCATGAGCAGCCTGAGATACAGGGCATGATGGCCGCCATTCACATATAAATACCCACCAATAAAGGGTCAGAGGCATGAGTAGCCTGAGATACAGGGCATGATGGCCGCCATTCACATATAAATACCCACCAATAAAGTGTCAGAGGCATGAGCAGCCTGAGATACAGGGTATGATGGCCGCCATTCACATATAAATACCCACCAATAAAGGGTCAGAGGCATGAGTAGCATGAGATACAGGGCATGATGGCCGCCATTCACATAGAAATACCCACCAATAAAGGGTCAGAGGCATGAGTAGCCTGAGATACAGGGCATGATGGCCGCCATTCACATATAAACACCCACCAATAAAGTGTCAGAGGCATGAGCAGCCTGAGATACAGGGCATGATGGCCGCCATTCACATAGAAATACCCACCAATAAAGGGTCAGAGGCATGAGCAGCCTGAGATACAGGGCATGATGGCCGCCATTCACATATAAACACCCACCAATAAAGTGTCAGAGGCATGAGCAGCCTGAGATACAGGGCATGATGGCCGCCATTCACATAGAAATACCCACCAATAAAGTGTCAGAGGCATGAGCAGCCTGAGATACAGGGCATGATGGCCGCCATTCACATATAAATACCCCCCAATAAAGGGTCAGAGGCATGAGCACCTGAGATACAGGGCACGATGGCCGCCATTCACATATAAATACCCACCAATAAAGGGTCAGAGGCATGAGCAGCCTGAGATACAGGGCATGATGGCCGCCATTCACATAGAAATACCCACCAATAAAGGGTCAGAGGCATGAGCAGCCTGAGATACAGGGCATGATGGCCGCCATTCACATATAAATACCCACCAATAAAGGGTCAGAGGCATGAGCAGCCTGAGATACAGGGCACGATGGCCGCCATTCACATATAAATACCCACCAATAAAGGGTCAGAGGCATGAGCAGCCTGAGATACAGGGCATGATGGCCGCCATTCACATAGAAATACCCACCAATAAAGGGTCAGAGGCATGAGCAGCCTGAGATACAGGGCATGATGGCCGCCATTCACATATAAATACCCACCAATAAAGTGTCAGAGGCATGAGTAGCCTGAGATACAGGGCATGATGGCCGCCATTCACATAGCAATACCCACCAATAAAGGGTCAGAGGCATGAGCAGCCTGAGATACAGGGCATGATGGCCGCCATTCACATATAAATACCCACCAATAAAGGGTCAGAGGCATGAGCAGCCTGAGATACTGGGTATGATGGCCGCCATTCACATATAAACACCCACCAATAAAGTGTCAGAGGCATGAGCAGCCTGAGATACAGGGCACGATGGCCGCCATTCACATAGCAATACCCACCAATAAAGGGTCAGAGGCATGAGCAGCCTGAGATACAGGGCATGATGGCCGCCATTCACATAGAAATACCCACCAATAAAGTGTCAGAGGCATGAGCAGCCTGAGATACAGGGCATGATGGCCGCCATTCACATATAAATACCCACCAATAAAGTGTCAGAGGCATGAGTAGCCTGAGATACAGGGCATGATGGCCGCCATTCACATAGCAATACCCACCAATAAAGCGTCAGAGGCATGAGCAGCCTGAGATACAGGGCATGATGGCCGCCATTCACATATAAATACCCACCAATAAAGGGTCAGAGGCATGAGTAGCCTGAGATACAGGGCATGATGGCCGCCATTCACATAAAAATACCCACCAATAAAGTGTCAGAGGCATGAGCAGCCTGAGATACAGGGCATGATGGCCGCCATTCACATAGAAATACCCACCAATAAAGGGTCAGAGGCATGAGCAGCCTGAGATACAGGGCATGATGGCCGCCATTCACATATAAATACCCACCAATAAAGGGTCAGAGGCATGAGCAGCCTGAGATACAGGGTATGATGGCCGCCATTCACATATAAACACCCACCAATAAAGTGTCAGAGGCATGAGCAGCCTGAGATACAGGGCACGATGGCCGCCATTCACATAGAAATACCCACCAATAAAGGGTCAGAGGCATGAGCAGCCTGAGATACAGGGCATGATGGCCACCATTCACATATAAATACCCACCAATAAAGTGTCAGAGGCATGAGCAGCCTGAGATACAGGGCATGATGGCCGCCATTCATATATAAATACCCACCAATAAAGTGTCAGAGGCATGAGCAGCCTGAGATACAGGGCATGATGGCCGCCATTCACATAGAAATACCCACCAATAAAGTGTCAGAGGCATGAGCAGCCTGAGATACAGGGCATGATGGCCGCCATTCACATAGAAATACCCACCAATAAAGTGTCAGAGGCATGAGCAGCCTGAGATACAGGGCATGATGGCCGCCATTCACATATAAACACCCACCAATAAAGTGTCAGAGGCATGAGCAGCCTGAGATACAGGGCATGATGGCCGCCATTCACATATAAATACCCACCAATAAAGTGTCAGAGGCATGAGTAGCCTGAGATACAGGGCATGATGGCCGCCATTCACATAGAAATACCCACCAATAAAGTGTCAGAGGCATGAGCAGCCTGAGATACAGGGCATGATGGCCGCCATTCACATATAAACACCCACCAATAAAGTGTCAGAGGCATGAGCAGCCTGAGATACAGGGCATGATGGCCGCCATTCACATATAAACACCCACCAATAAAGTGTCAGAGGCATGAGTAGCCTGAGATACAGGGCATGATGGCCGCCATTCACATAGAAATACCCACCAATAAAGTGTCAGAGGCATGAGCAGCCTGAGATACAGGGCATGATGGCCGCCATTCACATATAAATACCCACCAATAAAGTGTCAGAGGCATGAGCAGCCTGAGATACAGGGCATGATGGCCGCCATTCACATATAAATACCCACCAATAAAGTGTCAGAGGCATGAGTAGCCTGAGATACAGGGCATGATGGCCGCCATTCACATATAAATACCCACCAATAAAAGGTCAGAGGCATGAGCAGCCTGAGATACAGGGCATGATGGCCGCCATTCACATATAAACACCCACCAATAAAGGGTCAGAAGCATGAGTAGCCTGAGATACAGGGCATGATGGCCGCCATTCACATATAAACACCCACCAATAAAGGGTCAGAGGCATGAGCAGCCTGAGATACAGGGCATGATGGCCGCCATTCACATATAAATACCCACCAATAAAGGGTCAGAGGCATGAGCAGCCTGAGATACAGGGCATGATGGCCGCCATTCACATAGAAACACCCACCAATAAAGGGTCAGAAGCATGAGTAGCCTGAGATACAGGGCATGATGGCCGCCATTCACATATAAACACCCACCAATAAAGGGTCAGAGGCATGAGCAGCCTGAGATACAGGGCATGATGGCCGCCATTCACATATAAATACCCACCAATAAAGGGTCAGAGGCATGAGCAGCCTGAGATACAGGGCATGATGGCCGCCATTCACATATAAATACCCACCAATAAAGTGTCAGAGGCATGAGCAGCCTGAGATACAGGGCATGATGGCCGCCATTCACATATAAACACCCACCAATAAAGGGTCAGAAGCATGAGTAGCCTGAGATACAGGGCACGATGGCCGCCATTCACATAGAAATACCCACCAATAAAGTGTCAGAGGCATGAGCAGCCTGAGATACAGGGCATGATGGCCGCCATTCACATATAAATACCCACCAATAAAGGGTCAGAGGCATGAGTAGCATGAGATACAGGGCATGATGGCCGCCATTCACATATAAATACCCACCAATAAAGTGTCAGAGGCATGAGCAGCCTGAGATACAGGGCATGATGGCCGCCATTCACATAGAAATACCCACCAATAAAGGGTCAGAGGCATGAGTAGCCTGAGATACAGGGCATGATGGCCGCCATTCACATATAAATACCCACCAATAAAGGGTCAGAGGCATGAGTAGCCTGAGATACAGGGCATGATGGCCGCCATTCACATATAAATACCCACCAATAAAGGGTCAGAGGCATGAGCAGCCTGAGATACAGGGCATGATGGCCGCCATTCACATATAAATACCCACCAAAAAAGGGTCAGAGGCATGAGTAGCCTGAGATACAGGGCATGATGGCCGCCATTCACATATAAACACCCACCAATAAAGGGTCAGAGGCATGAGCAGCCTGAGATACAGGGCATGATGGCCGCCATTCACATATAAATACCCACCAATAAAGGGTCAGAGGCATGAGCAGCCTGAGATACAGGGCACGATGGCCGCCATTCACATATAAACACCCACCAATAAAGGGTCAGAAGCATGAGCAGCCTGAGATACAGTGCATGATGGCCGCCATTCACATATAAATACCCACCAATAAAGGGTCAGAGGCATGAGTAGCCTGAGATACAGGGCATGATGGCCACCATTCACATATAAATACCCACCAATAAAGTGTCAGAGGCATGAGCAGCCTGAGATACAGGGCATGATGGCCGCCATTCACATATAAACACCCACCAATAAAGGGTCAGAAGCATGAGCAGCCTGAGATACAGTGCATGATGGCCGCCATTCACATATAAATACCCACCAATAAAGGGTCAGAGGCATGAGTAGCCTGAGATACAGGGCATGATGGCCGCCATTCACATATAAACACCCACCAATAAAGTGTCAGAGGCATGAGCAGCCTGAGATACAGGGCATGATGGCCGCCATTCACATATAAATACCCACCAATAAAGGGTCAGAGGCATGAGCAGCCTGAGATACAGGGCATGATGGCCACCATTCACATATAAATATCCACCAATAAAGGGTCAGAGGCATGAGGAGCCTGAGATACAGGGCATGATGGCCGCCATTCACATAGAAATACCCACCAATAAAGTGTCAGAGGCATGAGTAGCCTGAGATACAGGGCATGATGGCCGCCATTCACATATAAACACCCACCAATAAAGGGTCAGAGGCATGAGCAGCCTGAGATACAGGGCATGATGGCCGCCATTCACATATAAATACCCACCAATAAAGTGTCAGAGGCATGAGCAGCCTGAGATACAGGGCATGATGGCCGCCATTCACATATAAATACCCACCAATAAAGGGTCAGAGGCATGAGCAGCCTGAGATACAGGGCATGATGGCCGCCATTCACATATAAATACCCACCAATAAAGTGTCAGAGGCATGAGCAGCCTGAGATACAGGGCATGATGGCCGCCATTCACATAGAAATACCCACCAATAAAGGGTCAGAGGCATGAGCAGCCTGAGATACAGGGCATGATGGCCGCCATTCACATATAAATACCCACCAATAAAGTGTCAGAGGCATGAGCAGCCTGAGATACAGGGCATGATGGCCGCCATTCACATAGAAATACCCACCAATAAAGGGTCAGAGGCATGAGCAGCCTGAGATACAGGGCATGATGGCCACCATTCACATATAAATATCCACCAATAAAGGGTCAGAGGCATGAGTAGCCTGAGATACAGGGCACGATGGCCGCCATTCACATATAAATACCCACCAATAAAGGGTCAGAGGCATGAGCAGCCTGAGATACAGGGCATGATGGCCGCCATTCACATATAAATACCCACCAATAAAGTGTCAGAGGCATGAGCAGCCTGAGATACAGGGCATGATGGCCGCCATTCACATAGAAATACCCACCAATAAAGTGTCAGAGGCATGAGTAGCCTGAGATACAGGGCATGATGGCCGCCATTCACATATAAATACCCACCAATAAAGGGTCAGAGGCATGAGCAGCCTGAGATACAGGGCATGATGGCCGCCATTCACATATAAACACCCACCAATAAAGGGTCAGAGGCATGAGTAGCCTGAGATACAGGGCATGATGGCCGCCATTCACATATAAACACCCACCAATAAAGGGTCAGAGGCATGAGCAGCCTGAGATACAGGGCATGATGGCCGCCATTCACATATAAATACCCACCAATAAAGTGTCAGAGGCATGAGCAGCCTGAGATACAGGGTATGATGGCCGCCATTCACATATAAACACCCACCAATAAAGTGTCAGAGGCATGAGCAGCCTGAGATACAGGGCATGATGGCCACCATTCACATATAAATACCCACCAATAAAGTGTCAGAGGCATGAGCAGCCTGAGATACAGGGCATGATGGCCGCCATTCACATATAAACACCCACCAATAAAGTGTCAGAGGCATGAGCAGCCTGAGATACAGGGCATGATGGCCGCCATTCACATATAAATACCCACCAATAAAGGGTCAGAGGCATGAGCAGCCTGAGATACAGGGCATGATGGCCGCCATTCACATATAAATACCCACCAATAAAGTGTCAGAGGCATGAGCAGCCTGAGATACAGGGCATGATGGCCGCCATTCACATATAAACACCCACCAATAAAGTGTCAGAGGCATGAGCAGCCTGAGATACAGGGCATGATGGCCGCCATTCACATATAAATACCCACCAATAAAGGGTCAGAGGCATGAGCAGCCTGAGATACAGGGCATGATGGCCGCCATTCACATATAAATACCCACCAATAAAGGGTCAGAGGCATGAGCAGCCTGAGATACAGGGCATGATGGCCACCATTCACATATAAATATCCACCAATAAAGGGTCAGAGGCATGAGTAGCCTGAGATACAGGGCATGATGGCCGCCATTCACATATAAATACCCACCAATAAAGTGTCAGAGGCATGAGCAGCCTGAGATACAGGGCATGATGGCCGCCATTCACATAGAAATACCCACCAATAAAGGGTCAGAGGCATGAGCAGCCTGAGATACAGGGCATGATGGCCGCCATTCACATAGAAATACCCACCAATAAAGTGTCAGAGGCATGAGCAGCCTGAGATACAGGGTATGATGGCCGCCATTCACATATAAATACCCACCAATAAAGTGTCAGAGGCATGAGCAGCCTGAGATACAGGGCATGATGGCCGCCATTCACATAGAAATACCCACCAATAAAGGGTCAGAGGCATGAGCAGCCTGAGATACAGGGCATGATGGCCGCCATTCACATATAAATACCCACCAATAAAGGGTCAGAGGCATGAGCAGCCTGAGATACAGGGCATGATGGCCGCCATTCACATATAAACACCCACCAATAAAGTGTCAGAGGCATGAGCAGCCTGAGATACAGGGCATGATGGCCGCCATTCACATATAAACACCCACCAATAAAGTGTCAGAGGCATGAGTAGCCTGAGATACAGGGCACGATGGCCGCCATTCACATATAAATACCCACCAATAAAGGGTCAGAGGCATGAGCAGCCTGAGATACAGGGCATGATGGCCGCCATTCACATATAAATACCCACCAATAAAGTGTCAGAGGCATGAGCAGCCTGAGATACAGGGCATGATGGCCGCCATTCACATAGAAATACCCACCAATAAAGTGTCAGAGGCATGAGTAGCCTGAGATACAGGGCATGATGGCCGCCATTCACATATAAACACCCACCAATAAAGGGTCAGAGGCATGAGTAGCCTGAGATACAGGGCATGATGGCCGCCATTCACATATAAACACCCACCAATAAAGGGTCAGAGGCATGAGCAGCCTGAGATACAGGGCATGATGGCCGCCATTCACATAGAAATACCCACCAATAAAGGGTCAGAGGCATGAGCAGCCTGAGATACAGGGTATGATGGCCGCCATTCACATATAAACACCCACCAATAAAGGGTCAGAGGCATGAGTAGCCTGAGATACAGGGCATGATGGCCGCCATTCACATATAAACACCCACCAATAAAGGGTCAGAGGCATGAGTAGCCTGAGATACAGGGCATGATGGCCGCCATTCACATATAAACACCCACCAATAAAGGGTCAGAGGCATGAGCAGCCTGAGATACAGGGCATGATGGCCGCCATTCACATATAAACACCCACCAATAAAGTGTCAGAGGCATGAGCAGCCTGAGATACAGGGCATGATGGCCGCCATTCACATAGAAATACCCACCAATAAAGTGTCAGAGGCATGAGCAGCCTGAGATACAGGGCATGATGGCCGCCATTCACATAGAAATACCCACCAATAAAGGGTCAGAAGCATGAGTAGCCTGAGATACAGGGCATGATGGCCGCCATTCACATATAAACACCCACCAATAAAGGGTCAGAGGCATGAGCAGCCTGAGATACAGGGCATGATGGCCGCCATTCACATAGAAATACCCACCAATAAAGGGTCAGAGGCATGAGTAGCCTGAGATACATGTGAATATATGTGAATGGCGGCCATCATGCCGTGTATCTCAGGCTGCTCATGCCTCTGACACTTTATTGGTGGGTATTTATATGTGAATGGCGGCCATCATGCCCTGTATCTCAGGCTACTCATGCCTCTGACGCTTTATTGGTGGGTATTGCTATGTGAATGGCGGCCATCATGCCCTGTATCTCAGGCTACTCATGCCTCTGACACTTTATTGGTGGGTATTTATATGTGAATGGCGGCCATCATGCCCTGTATCTCAGGCTACTCATGCCTCTGACACTTTATTGGTGGGTATTTATATGTGAATGGCGGTCATCATGCCCTGTATCTCAGGCTACTCATGCCTCTGACACTTTATTGGTGGGTATTTATATGTGAATGGCGGCCATCATGCCCTGTATCTCAGGCTGCTCATGCCTCTGACCCTTTATTGGTGGGTGTTTATATGTGAATGGCGGCCATCATGCCCTGTATCTCAGGCTGCTCATGCCTCTGACACTTTATTGGTGGGTATTTCTATGTGAATGGCGGCCATCATGCCCTGTATCTCAGGCTACTCGTGCCTCTGACACTTTATTGGTGGGTATTTCTATGTGAATGGCGGCCATCATGCCCTGTATCTCAGGCTACTCGTGCCTCTGACCCTTTATTGGTGGGTATTTATATGTGAATGGCGGCCATCATGCCCTGTATCTCAGGCTACTCGTGCCTCTGACACTTTATTGGTGGGTATTTCTATGTGAATGGCGGCCATCATGCCCTGTATCTCAGGCTGCTCATGCCTCTGACACTTTATTGGTGGGTGTTTCTATGTGAATGGCGGCCATCATGCCCTGTATCTCAGGCTGCTCATGCCTCTGACCCTTTATTGGTGGGTGTTTATATGTGAATGGCGGCCATCATGCCCTGTATCTCAGGCTGCTCATGCCTCTGACCCTTTATTGGTGGGTGTTTATATGTGAATGGCGGCCATCATGCCCTGTATCTCAGGCTACTCGTGCCTCTGACACTTTATTGGTGGGTATTTATATGTGAATGGCGGCCATCATGCCCTGTATCTCAGGCTGCTTATGCCTCTGACCCTTTATTGGTGGGTATTGCTATGTGAATGGCGGCCATCATGCCCTGTATCTCAGGCTGCTCATGCCTCTGACCCTTTATTGGTGGGTATTGCTATGTGAATGGCGGCCATCATGCCCTGTATCTCAGGCTACTCATGCCTCTGACACTTTATTGGTGGGTATTTCTATGTGAATGGCGGCCATCATGCCCTGTATCTCAGGCTGCTCATGCCTCTGACACTTTATTGGTGGGTGTTTCTATGTGAATGGCGGCCATCATGCCCTGTATCTCAGGCTGCTCATGCCTCTGACCCTTTATTGGTGGGTGTTTATATGTGAATGGCGGCCATCATGCCCTGTATCTCAGGCTACTCATGCCTCTGACCCTTTATTGGTGGGTATTGCTATGTGAATGGCGGCCATCATGCCCTGTATCTCAGGCTACTCATGCCTCTGACACTTTATTGGTGGGTATTTATATGTGAATGGCGGCCATCATGCCCTGTATCTCAGGCTGCTCATGCCTCTGACACTTTATTGGTGGGTATTTATATGTGAATGGCGGCCATCATGCCCTGTATCTCAGGCTACTCATGCCTCTGACACTTTATTGGTGGGTATTTATATGTGAATGGCGGCCATCATGCCCTGTATCTCAGGCTACTCATGCCTCTGACCCTTTATTGGTGGGTATTGCTATGTGAATGGCGGCCATCATGCCCTGTATCTCAGGCTACTCATGCCTCTGACCCTTTATTGGTGGGTATTTCTATGTGAATGGCGGCCATCATGCCCTGTATCTCAGGCTGCTCATGCCTCTGACACTTTATTGGTGGGTATTTATATGTGAATGGCGGCCATCATGCCCTGTATCTCAGGCTGCTCATGCCTCTGACACTTTATTGGTGGGTATTTATATGTGAATGGCGGCCATCATGCCCTGTATCTCAGGCTGCTCATGCCTCTGACACTTTATTGGTGGGTGTTTATATGTGAATGGCGGCCATCATGCCCTGTATCTCAGGCTACTCATGCCTCTGACCCTTTATTGGTGGGTATTTCTATGTGAATGGCGGCCATCATGCCCTGTATCTCAGGCTGCTCATGCCTCTGACACTTTATTGGTGGGTATTTCTATGTGAATGGCGGCCATCATGCCCTGTATCTCAGGCTGCTCATGCCTCTGACACTTTATTGGTGGGTATTTATATGTGAATGGCGGCCATCATGCCCTGTATCTCAGGCTGCTCATGCCTCTGACACTTTATTGGTGGGTATTTATATGTGAATGGCGGCCATCATGCCCTGTATCTCAGGCTACTCATGCCTCTGACCCTTTATTGGTGGGTGTTTATATGTGAATGGCGGCCATCATGCCCTGTATCTCAGGCTGCTCATGCCTCTGACCCTTTATTGGTGGGTATTTATATGTGAATGGCGGCCATCATGCCCTGTATCTCAGGCTGCTCATGCCTCTGACCCTTTATTGGTGGGTATTTATATGTGAATGGCGGCCATCATGCCGTGTATCTCAGGCTACTCATGCCTCTGACCCTTTATTGGTGGGTATTTCTATGTGAATGGCGGCCATCATGCCCTGTATCTCAGGCTGCTCATGCCTCTGACCCTTTATTGGTGGGTATTTCTATGTGAATGGCGGCCATCATGCCCTGTATCTCAGGCTGCTCATGCCTCTGACCCTTTATTGGTGGGTATTTCTATGTGAATGGCGGCCATCATGCCCTGTATCTCAGGCTACTCATGCCTCTGACCCTTTATTGGTGGGTATTTATATGTGAATGGCGGCCATCATGCCCTGTATCTCAGGCTACTCATGCCTCTGACCCTTTATTGGTGGGTATTTATATGTGAATGGCGGCCATCATGCCGTGTATCTCAGGCTACTCATGCCTCTGACCCTTTATTGGTGGGTATTTCTATGTGAATGGCGGCCATCATGCCCTGTATCTCAGGCTGCTCATGCCTCTGACCCTTTATTGGTGGGTATTTCTATGTGAATGGCGGCCATCATGCCCTGTATCTCAGGCTGCTCATGCCTCTGACGCTTTATTGGTGGGTATTTATATGTGAATGGCGGCCATCATGCCCTGTATCTCAGGCTGCTCATGCCTCTGACCCTTTATTGGTGGGTATTTCTATGTGAATGGCGGCCATCATGCCCTGTATCTCAGGCTGCTCATGCCTCTGACGCTTTATTGGTGGGTATTTATATGTGAATGGCGGCCATCATGCCCTGTATCTCAGGCTGCTCATGCCTCTGACCCTTTATTGGTGGGTATTGCTATGTGAATGGCGGCCATCATGCCCTGTATCTCAGGCTACTCATGCCTCTGACCCTTTATTGGTGGGTATTGCTATGTGAATGGCGGCCATCATGCCCTGTATCTCAGGCTGCTCATGCCTCTGACCCTTTATTGGTGGGTATTTCTATGTGAATGGCGGCCATCATGCCCTGTATCTCAGGCTACTCATGCCTCTGACACTTTATTGGTGGGTATTGCTATGTGAATGGCGGCCATCATGCCCTGTATCTCAGGCTGCTCATGCCTCTGACCCTTTATTGGTGGGTATTGCTATGTGAATGGCGGCCATCATGCCCTGTATCTCAGGCTACTCATGCCTCTGACCCTTTATTGGTGGGTATTGCTATGTGAATGGCGGCCATCATGCCCTGTATCTCAGGCTGCTCATGCCTCTGACCCTTTATTGGTGGGTATTTATATGTGAATGGCGGCCATCATGCCCTGTATCTCAGGCTACTCATGCCTCTGACACTTTATTGGTGGGTATTGTTATGTGAATGGCGGCCATCATGCCCTGTATCTCAGGCTACTCATGCCTCTGACACTTTATTGGTGGGTGTTTATGTGGCGCCCCTGACCTGGTCAGGCACCACTGAGTACTGCACCCATGCTGGGGACAGTACAATACAGGTAATCCAGATGGCTGACTGGGGTGTGGAACACAGGCGCATAGTGATCAGGTCTCACACATGTACCCATGAGAGGACCCCTGGGGATCCCAGGAGGGGGCAAGCCTTCACCTTCACTGGAATAGTGGAGGGGGTAGAGCCTCCATCTCCTCTCAAGGGGTGTGGTGGAGAGTCTGGTTGCTAGGTGGCGTAGGCAAGAACAGGAGAGGAGGGGCAGTGAGTCGATTAGAGCAGAACTCCATAGGGCTCAGTGAGGAGCAGACCTGTGGGGCTGTTGCTGTCTAACAGCGCCCGCGCAGTGGCTATTGACGGGGGAGAACGGTCAACTAGGAGTGCTGCCTGAAAGCCAGCTTCAGCTAGAGAGTGCAACGGAGTGGGAAGTAAGGAGACTGCTAGAGAGCACCAGGCCCAACCGGGCGGCAGATCCCGAAGCGAGGATAGATTCACCTTTCCCTGCTAAACCTGCCGGTGTGGGGCTCTTAAAGCCCACACCACAACACTACAAAAGCCGCAGCCACGTAACCGCAAGTTAGGGCCCATAGGTCATAGGAGGCAAGAGGCTGGAGTGGCCTGGTCCGGGGAACAAGCACACGGCAAACGAAGGGGAGAGAGGCTTCAGCATCTTCCCTGGGTGACCCCCATAGGGACTAAAAGTCGGGGTCACCCCAAACCACCAAGGGCTAAGGAAGGCGAGTCAGTAGTCACCCTCATAAAGTCAGCCTGAAGGATACCTGGTTCCTACCTGGTTCATCTCAGCTACGCCCGGGTTACTCACCCTGCCACCTGAAGTGAGTAAAAACCCTGAAAGACATCCTGCCTGTGTGGTCATTCTGCGACTTGTGGTACTACGCACCTACACAGGACCCTGGGGCTTGCCTCACTCTCAGGAGGCTCCTACATCTAACTGCACACACCATCAGCCCCAGGCGACCCTCAACCTGCAGTGGCGGTCCCTACTGGCCGCAATACTGAGAGTGGCGTCACGATCAAAACCGAAGATTCCCTACCAGTGACCAGCACCAGCTACGTGGAGTCCCTGAAGGTATGCACCGATACAACACCTGTGGGGCTTCACATTTATATGTGAATGGCGGCCATCATGCCGTGTATCTCAGGCTGCTCATGCCTCTGACACTTTATTGGTGGGTATTTCTATGTGAATGGCGGCCATCATGCCCTGTATCTCAGGCTGCTCATGCCTCTGACCCTTTATTGGTGGGTGTTTATATGTGAATGGTGGCCATCATGCCGTGTATCTCAGGCTGCTCATGCCTCTGACACTTTATTGGTGGGTATTTCTATGTGAATGGCGGCCATCATACCCTGTATCTCAGGCTGCTCATGCCTCTGACACTTTATTGGTGGGTATTTCTATGTGAATGGCGGCCATCATGCCCTGTATCTCAGGCTGCTCATGCCTCTGACCCTTTATTGGTGGGTATTTCTATGTGAATGGCGGCCATCATGCCCTGTATCTCAGGCTGCTCATGCCTCTGACGCTTTATTGGTGGGTATTTCTATGTGAATGGCGGCCATCATGCCCTGTATCTCAGGCTGCTCATGCCTCTGACACTTTATTGGTGGGTATTGCTATGTGAATGGCGGCCATCATGCCCTGTATCTCAGGCTACTCATGCCTCTGACACTTTATTGGTGGGTATTTCTATGTGAATGGCGGCCATCATGCCCTGTATCTCAGGCTGCTCATGCCTCTGACGCTTTATTGGTGGGTATTGCTATGTGAATGGCGGCCATCATGCCCTGTATCTCAGGCTGCTCATGCCTCTGACACTTTATTGGTGGGTATTTATATGTGAATGGCGGCCATCATGCCCTGTATCTCAGGCTACTCATGCCTCTGACCCTTTATTGGTGGGTATTGCTATGTGAATGGCGGCCATCATGCCCTGTATCTCAGGCTGCTCATGCCTCTGACCCTTTATTGGTGGGTATTTATATGTGAATGGCGGCCATCATGCCCTGTATCTCAGGCTGCTCATGCCTCTGACACTTTATTGGTGGGTATTTATATGTGAATGGCGGCCATCATGCCCTGTATCTCAGGCTGCTCATGCCTCTGACACTTTATTGGTGGGTATTTATATGTGAATGGCGGCCATCATGCCCTGTATCTCAGGCTGCTCATGCCTCTGACACTTTATTGGTGGGTATTTATATGTGAATGGCGGCCATCATGCCCTGTATCTCAGGCTGCTCATGCCTCTGACCCTTTATTGGTGGGTGTTTATATGTGAATGGCGGCCATCATGCCCTGTATCTCAGGCTGCTCATGCCTCTGACCCTTTATTGGTGGGTGTTTATATGTGAATGGCGGCCATCATGCCCTGTATCTCAGGCTGCTCATGCCTCTGACCCTTTATTGGTGGGTGTTTATATGTGAATGGCGGCCATCATGCCCTGTATCTCAGGCTACTCATGCCTCTGACACTTTATTGGTGGGTATTTATATGTGAATGGCGGCCATCATGCCCTGTATCTCAGGCTGCTCATGCCTCTGACCCTTTATTGGTGGGTATTTATATGTGAATGGCGGCCATCATGCCCTGTATCTCAGGCTGCTCATGCCTCTGACACTTTATTGGTGGGTATTTATATGTGAATGGCGGCCATCGTGCCCTGTATCTCAGGCTGCTCATGCCTCTGACCCTTTATTGGTGGGTGTTTATATGTGAATGGCGGCCATCATGCCCTGTATCTCAGGCTGCTCATGCCTCTGACCCTTTATTGGTGGGTGTTTATATGTGAATGGCGGCCATCATGCCCTGTATCTCAGGCTACTCATGCCTCTGACACTTTATTGGTGGGTATTTATATGTGAATGGCGGCCATCATGCCCTGTATCTCAGGCTGCTCATGCCTCTGACCCTTTATTGGTGGGTATTTATATGTGAATGGCGGCCATCATGCCCTGTATCTCAGGCTACTCATGCCTCTGACACTTTATTGGTGGGTATTTATATGTGAATGGCGGCCATCATGCCCTGTATCTCAGGCTGCTCATGCCTCTGACACTTTATTGGTGGGTATTTATATGTGAATGGTGGCCATCATGCCCTGTATCTCAGGCTACTCATGCCTCTGACACTTTATTGGTGGGTATTTATATGTGAATGGCGGCCATCGTGCCCTGTATCTCAGGCTGCTCATGCCTCTGACACTTTATTGGTGGGTATTTCTATGTGAATGGCGGCCATCATGCCCTGTATCTCAGGCTGCTCATGCCTCTGACACTTTATTGGTGGGTATTTCTATGTGAATGGCGGCCATCATGCCGTGTATCTCAGGCTGCTCATGCCTCTGACACTTTATTGGTGGGTATTTCTATGTGAATGGCGGCCATCATGCCCTGTATCTCAGGCTGCTCATGCCTCTGACACTTTATTGGTGGGTATTTCTATGTGAATGGCGGCCATCATGCCCTGTATCTCAGGCTGCTCATGCCTCTGACCCTTTATTGGTGGGTGTTTATATGTGAATGGCGGCCATCATGCCCTGTATCTCAGGCTGCTCATGCCTCTGACACTTTATTGGTGGGTATTTATATGTGAATGGCGGCCATCATACCCTGTATCTCAGGCTACTCATGCCTCTGACACTTTATTGGTGGGTATTTCTATGTGAATGGCGGCCATCATGCCCTGTATCTCAGGCTGCTCATGCCTCTGACACTTTATTGGTGGGTGTTTATATGTGAATGGCGGCCATCGTGCCCTGTATCTCAGGCTACTCATGCCTCTGACACTTTATTGGTGGGTGTTTATATGTGAATGGCGGCCATCATGCCCTGTATCTCAGGCTGCTCATGCCTCTGACACTTTATTGGTGGGTGTTTATATGTGAATGGCGGCCATCATGCCCTGTATCTCAGGCTACTCATGCCTCTGACGCTTTATTGGTGGGTATTTATATGTGAATGGCGGCCATCATGCCCTGTATCTCAGGCTGCTCATGCCTCTGACACTTTATTGGTGGGTGTTTATATGTGAATGGCGGCCATCATGCCCTGTATCTCAGGCTGCTCGTGCCTCTGACACTTTATTGGTGGGTGTTTATATGTGAATGGCGGCCATCGTGCCCTGTATCTCAGGCTGCTCATGCCTCTGACACTTTATTGGTGGGTGTTTATATGTGAATGGCGGCCATCGTGCCCTGTATCTCAGGCTACTCATGCCTCTGACACTTTATTGGTGGGTGTTTATATGTGAATGGCGGCCATCGTGCCCTGTATCTCAGGCTACTCATGCCTCTGACACTTTATTGGTGGGTGTTTATATGTGAATGGCGGCCATCGTGCCCTGTATCTCAGGCTGCTCATGCCTCTGACCCTTTATTGGTGGGTATTTATATGTGAATGGCGGCCATCATGCCCTGTATCTCAGGCTGCTCATGCCTCTGACACTTTATTGGTGGGTGTTTATATGTGAATGGCGGCCATCGTGCCCTGTATCTCAGGCTGCTCATGCCTCTGACCCTTTATTGGTGGGTATTTATATGTGAATGGCGGCCATCATGCCCTGTATCTCAGGCTGCTCATGCCTCTGACCCTTTATTGGTGGGTGTTTCTATGTGAATGGCGGCCATCATGCCCTGTATCTCAGGCTACTCATGCCTCTGACCCTTTATTGGTGGGTATTTATATGTGAATGGCGGCCATCATGCCCTGTATCTCAGGCTGCTCATGCCTCTGACACTTTATTGGTGGGTATTTATATGTGAATGGCGGCCATCATGCCCTGTATCTCAGGCTACTCATGCCTCTGACCCTTTATTGGTGGGTATTTATATGTGAATGGCGGCCATCATGCCCTGTATCTCAGGCTGCTCATGCCTCTGACACTTTATTGGTGGGTATTTCTATGTGAATGGCGGCCATCATGCCCTGTATCTCAGGCTGCTCATGCCTCTGACACTTTATTGGTGGGTATTTATATGTGAATGGCGGCCATCATACCCTGTATCTCAGGCTGCTCATGCCTCTGACCCTTTATTAGTGGGTGTTTATATGTGAATGGCGGCCATCATGCCCTGTATCTCAGGCTACTCGTGCCTCTGACACTTTATTGGTGGGTATTTATATGTGAATGGCGGCCATCATGCCCTGTATCTCAGGCTGCTCGTGCCTCTGACACTTTATTGGTGGGTGTTTCTATGTGAATGGCGGCCATCATGCCCTGTATCTCAGGCTGCTCATGCCTCTGACACTTTATTGGTGGGTGTTTATATGTGAATGGCGGCCATCATGCCCTGTATCTCAGGCTGCTCATGCCTCTGACCCTTTATTAGTGGGTGTTTATATGTGAATGGCGGCCATCATGCCCTGTATCTCAGGCTGCTCGTGCCTCTGACACTTTATTGGTGGGTATTTATATGTGAATGGCGGCCATCATGCCCTGTATCTCAGGCTGCTCATGCCTCTGACCCTTTATTGGTGGGTGTTTATATGTGAATGGTGGCCATCATGCCCTGTATCTCAGGCTACTCGTGCCTCTGACACTTTATTGGTGGGTATTTATATGTGAATGGCGGCCATCATGCCCTGTATCTCAGGCTGCTCATGCCTCTGACCCTTTGTTGGTGGGTGTTTATATGTGAATGGTGGCCATCATACCCTGTATCTCAGGCTACTCATGCCTCTGACACTTTATTGGTGGGTATTTATATGTGAATGGCGGCCATCATGCCCTGTATCTCAGGCTACTCATGCCTCTGACCCTTTATTGGTGGGTGTTTATATGTGAATGGCGGCCATCATGCCCTGTATCTCAGGCTACTCGTGCCTCTGACACTTTATTGGTGGGTATTTATATGTGAATGGCGGCCATCATGCCCTGTATCTCAGGCTGCTCATGCCTCTGACCCTTTATTGGTGGGTGTTTATATGTGAATGGTGGCCATCATACCCTGTATCTCAGGCTACTCATGCCTCTGACACTTTATTGGTGGGTATTTATATGTGAATGGCGGCCATCATGCCCTGTATCTCAGGCTGCTCATGCCTCTGACACTTTATTGGTGGGTGTTTATATGTGAATGGCGGCCATCATGCCCTGTATCTCAGGCTACTCATGCCTCTGACCCTTTATTGGTGGGTGTTTCTATGTGAATGGCGGCCATCATGCCCTGTATCTCAGGCTGCTCATGCCTCTGACCCTTTATTGGTGGGTATTTATATGTGAATGGCGGCCATCATGCCCTGTATCTCAGGCTACTCATGCCTCTGACACTTTATTGGTGGGTGTTTCTATGTGAATGGCGGCCATCATGCCCTGTATCTCAGGCTGCTCATGCCTCTGACCCTTTATTGGTGGGTATTTATATGTGAATGGCGGCCATCATGCTGTGTATCTCAGGCTACTCGTGCCTCTGACACTTTATTGGTGGGTATTTCTATGTGAATGGCGGCCATCATGCCCTGTATCTCAGGCTGCTCATGCCTCTGACCCTTTATTGGTGGGTATTTCTATGTGAATGGCGGCCATCATGCCCTGTATCTCAGGCTGCTCATGCCTCTGACCCTTTATTGGTGGGTGTTTCTATGTGAATGGCGGCCATCATGCCCTGTATCTCAGGCTGCTCATGCCTCTGACACTTTATTGGTGGGTGTTTATATGTGAATGGCGGCCATCGTGCCCTGTATCTCAGGCTGCTCATGCCTCTGACACTTTATTGGTGGGTATTTCTATGTGAATGGCGGCCATCATGCCCTGTATCTCAGGCTACTCATGCCTCTGACACTTTATTGGTGGGTATTTATATGTGAATGGCGGCCATCATGCCCTGTATCTCAGGCTACTCATGCCTCTGACCCTTTATTGGTGGGTGTTTATATGTGAATGGCGGCCATCATGCCCTGTATCTCAGGCTGCTCATGCCTCTGACACTTTATTGGTGGGTATTTCTATGTGAATGGCGGCCATCATGCCCTGTATCTCAGGCTGCTCATGCCTCTGACACTTTATTGGTGGGTATTTCTATGTGAATGGCGGCCATCATGCCCTGTATCTCAGGCTACTCATGCCTCTGACCCTTTATTGGTGGGTATTTCTATGTGAATGGCGGCCATCATGCCCTGTATCTCAGGCTGCTCATGCCTCTGACACTTTATTGGTGGGTATTTATATGTGAATGGCGGCCATCATGCCCTGTATCTCAGGCTGCTCATGCCTCTGACACTTTATTGGTGGGTATTTATATGTGAATGGCGGCCATCATGCCCTGTATCTCAGGCTGCTCATGCCTCTGACACTTTATTGGTGGGTATTTCTATGTGAATGGCGGCCATCATGCCCTGTATCTCAGGCTGCTCATGCCTCTGACGCTTTATTGGTGGGTATTTCTATGTGAATGGCGGCCATCATGCCCTGTATCTCAGGCTGCTCATGCCTCTGACACTTTATTGGTGGGTATTTATATGTGAATGGCGGCCATCATACCCTGTATCTCAGGCTACTCATGCCTCTGACACTTTATTGGTGGGTATTTCTATGTGAATGGCGGCCATCATGCCCTGTATCTCAGGCTGCTCATGCCTCTGACACTTTATTGGTGGGTATTTCTATGTGAATGGCGGCCATCGTGCCCTGTATCTCAGGCTAGTCATGCCTCTGACCCTTTATTGGTGGGTATTTATATGTGAATGGCGGCCATCATGCCCTGTATCTCAGGCTGCTCATGCCTCTGACACTTTATTGGTGGGTGTTTCTATGTGAATGGCGGCCATCATGCCCTGTATCTCAGGCTACTCATGCCTCTGACCCTTTATTGGTGGGTGTTTATATGTGAATGGCGGCCATCATGCCCTGTATCTCAGGCTGCTCATGCCTCTGACCCTTTATTGGTGGGTATTTCTATGTGAATGGCGGCCATCATGCCCTGTATCTCAGGCTGCTCATGCCTCTGACCCTTTATTGGTGGGTATTTCTATGTGAATGGCGGCCATCATGCCCTGTATCTCAGGCTGCTCATGCCTCTGACACTTTATTGGTGGGTATTTCTATGTGAATGGCGGCCATCATACCCTGTATCTCAGGCTGCTCATGCCTCTGACACTTTATTGGTGGGTATTTCTATGTGAATGGCGGCCATCATGCCCTGTATCTCAGGCTGCTCATGCCTCTGACACTTTATTGGTGGGTATTTCTATGTGAATGGCGGCCATCATGCCCTGTATCTCAGGCTGCTCATGCCTCTGACCCTTTATTGGTGGGTATTTCTATGTGAATGGCGGCCATCATGCCCTGTATCTCAGGCTGCTCATGCCTCTGACCCTTTATTGGTGGGTGTTTATATGTGAATGGCGGCCATCATGCCCTGTATCTCAGGCTGCTCATGCCTCTGACGCTTTATTGGTGGGTATTTCTATGTGAATGGCGGCCATCATGCCCTGTATCTCAGGCTGCTCATGCCTCTGACCCTTTATTGGTGGGTATTGCTATGTGAATGGCGGCCATCATGCCCTGTATCTCAGGCTGCTCATGCCTCTGACCCTGTAATTGGTGGGTATTTATATGTGAATGGCGGCCATCATGCCCTGTATCTCAGGCTACTCATGCCTCTGACCCTTTATTGGTGGGTATTTCTATGTGAATGGCGGCCATCATGCCCTGTATCTCAGGCTGCTCATGCCTCTGACACTTTATTGGTGGGTATTTATATGTGAATGGCGGCCATCATGCCCTGTATCTCAGGCTACTCATGCCTCTGACACTTTATTGGTGGGTATTTCTATGTGAATGGCGGCCATCATGCCCTGTATCTCAGGCTGCTCATGCCTCTGACCCTTTATTGGTGGGTATTTCTATGTGAATGGCGGCCATCATGCCCTGTATCTCAGGCTACTCATGCCTCTGACACTTTATTGGTGGGTATTTCTATGTGAATGGCGGCCATCATGCCCTGTATCTCAGGCTGCTCATGCCTCTGACACTTTATTGGTGGGTATTTCTATGTGAATGGCGGCCATCATGCCCTGTATCTCAGGCTGCTCATGCCTCTGACACTTTATTGGTGGGTGTTTATATGTGAATGGCGGCCATCGTGCCCTGTATCTCAGGCTGCTCATGCCTCTGACACTTTATTGGTGGGTATTTCTATGTGAATGGCGGCCATCATGCCCTGTATCTCAGGCTGCTCATGCCTCTGACCCTTTATTGGTGGGTGTTTCTATGTGAATGGTGGCCATCATGCCCTGTATCTCAGGCTGCTCATGCCTCTGACCCTTTATTGGTGGGTGTTTCTATGTGAATGGTGGCCATCATGCCCTGTATCTCAGGCTACTCGTGCCTCTGACACTTTATTGGTGGGTATTTATATGTGAATGGCGGCCATCATGCCCTGTATCTCAGGCTGCTCATGCCTCTGACCCTTTATTGGTGGGTGTTTATATGTGAATGGCGGCCATCATGCCCTGTATCTCAGGCTGCTCATGCCTCTGACCCTTTATTGGTGGGTGTTTCTATGTGAATGGCGGCCATCATGCCCTGTATCTCAGGCTGCTCATGCCTCTGACACTTTATTGGTGGGTATTTATATGTGAATGGCGGCCATCATGCCCTGTATCTCAGGCTGCTCATGCCTCTGACACTTTATTGGTGGGTGTTTATATGTGAATGGCGGCCATCGTGCCCTGTATCTCAGGCTGCTCATGCCTCTGACACTTTATTGGTGGGTATTTATATGTGAATGGCGGCCATCATGCCCTGTATCTCAGGCTACTCATGCCTCTGACCCTTTATTGGTGGGTATTTCTATGTGAATGGCGGCCATCATGCCCTGTATCTCAGGCTGCTCATGCCTCTGACCCTTTATTGGTGGGTATTTCTATGTGAATGACGGCCATCATGCCCTGTATCTCAGGCTGCTCATGCCTCTGACCCTTTATTGGTGGGTATTTCTATGTGAATGGCGGCCATCATGCCCTGTATCTCAGGCTGCTCATGCCTCTGACCCTTTATTGGTGGGTATTTATATGTGAATGGCGGCCATCATGCCCTGTATCTCAGGCTGCTCATGCCTCTGACCCTTTATTGGTGGGTATTTCTATGTGAATGGCGGCCATCATGCCCTGTATCTCAGGCTACTCATGCCTCTGACCCTTTATTGGTGGGTATTTATATGTGAATGGCGGCCATCATGCCCTGTATCTCAGGCTACTCATGCCTCTGACCCTTTATTGGTGGGTATTTATATGTGAATGGCGGCCATCATGCCGTGTATCTCAGGCTACTCATGCCTCTGACCCTTTATTGGTGGGTATTTCTATGTGAATGGCGGCCATCATGCCCTGTATCTCAGGCTGCTCATGCCTCTGACCCTTTATTGGTGGGTATTTCTATGTGAATGGCGGCCATCATGCCCTGTATCTCAGGCTGCTCATGCCTCTGACCCTTTATTGGTGGGTATTTCTATGTGAATGGCGGCCATCATGCCCTGTATCTCAGGCTGCTCATGCCTCTGACGCTTTATTGGTGGGTATTGCTATGTGAATGGCGGCCATCATGCCCTGTATCTCAGGCTGCTCATGCCTCTGACCCTTTATTGGTGGGTATTTCTATGTGAATGGCGGCCATCATGCCCTGTATCTCAGGCTACTCATGCCTCTGACACTTTATTGGTGGGTATTGCTATGTGAATGGCGGCCATCATGCCCTGTATCTCAGGCTGCTCATGCCTCTGACCCTTTATTGGTGGGTATTGCTATGTGAATGGCGGCCATCATGCCCTGTATCTCAGGCTACTCATGCCTCTGACCCTTTATTGGTGGGTATTGCTATGTGAATGGCGGCCATCATGCCCTGTATCTCAGGCTGCTCATGCCTCTGACCCTTTATTGGTGGGTATTTATATGTGAATGGCGGCCATCATGCCCTGTATCTCAGGCTGCTCATGCCTCTGACACTTTATTGGTGGGTATTGTTATGTGAATGGCGGCCATCATGCCCTGTATCTCAGGCTGCTCATGCCTCTGACCCTTTATTGGTGGGTATTTCTATGTGAATGGCGGCCATCATGCCCTGTATCTCAGGCTACTCATGCCTCTGACACTTTATTGGTGGGTGTTTATATGTGAATGGCGGCCATCATGCCGTGTATCTCAGGCTGCTCATGCCTCTGACACTTTATTGGTGGGTATTGCTATGTGAATGGCGGCCATCATGCCCTGTATCTCAGGCTACTCATGCCTCTGACCCTTTATTGGTGGGTATTGCTATGTGAATGGCGGCCATCATGCCCTGTATCTCAGGCTGCTCATGCCTCTGACCCTTTATTGGTGGGTATTGCTATGTGAATGGCGGCCATCATGCCCTGTATCTCAGGCTGCTCATGCCTCTGACCCTTTATTGGTGGGTATTTATATGTGAATGGCGGCCATCATGCCGTGTATCTCAGGCTGCTCATGCCTCTGACACTTTATTGGTGGGTATTGCTATGTGAATGGCGGCCATCATGCCCTGTATCTCAGGCTGCTCATGCCTCTGACCCTTTATTGGTGGGTATTGCTATGTGAATGGCGGCCATCATGCCCTGTATCTCAGGCTACTCATGCCTCTGACCCTTTATTGGTGGGTATTGCTATGTGAATGGCGGCCATCATGCCCTGTATCTCAGGCTGCTCATGCCTCTGACCCTTTATTGGTGGGTATTTATATGTGAATGGCGGCCATCATGCCCTGTATCTCAGGCTACTCATGCCTCTGACCCTTTATTGGTGGGTATTGCTATGTGAATGGCGGCCATCATGCCCTGTATCTCAGGCTGCTCATGCCTCTGACCCTTTATTGGTGGGTATTTATATGTGAATGGCGGCCATCATGCCCTGTATCTCAGGCTGCTCATGCCTCTGACCCTTTATTGGTGGGTGTTTATATGTGAATGGCGGCCATCATGCCCTGTATCTCAGGCTGCTCATGCCTCTGACACTTTATTGGTGGGTATTGTTATGTGAATGGCGGCCATCATGCCCTGTATCTCAGGCTGCTCATGCCTCTGACCCTTTATTGGTGGGTATTTCTATGTGAATGGCGGCCATCATGCCCTGTATCTCAGGCTGCTCATGCCTCTGACACTTTATTGGTGGGTATTTATATGTGAATGGCGGCCATCATGCCCTGTATCTCAGGCTACTCATGCCTCTGACACTTTATTGGTGGGTATTTCTATGTGAATGGCGGCCATCATGCCCTGTATCTCAGGCTGCTCATGCCTCTGACCCTTTATTGGTGGGTATTTCTATGTGAATGGCGGCCATCATGCCCTGTATCTCAGGCTACTCATGCCTCTGACACTTTATTGGTGGGTATTTCTATGTGAATGGCGGCCATCATGCCCTGTATCTCAGGCTGCTCATGCCTCTGACACTTTATTGGTGGGTATTTCTATGTGAATGGCGGCCATCATGCCCTGTATCTCAGGCTGCTCATGCCTCTGACACTTTATTGGTGGGTGTTTATATGTGAATGGCGGCCATCGTGCCCTGTATCTCAGGCTGCTCATGCCTCTGACACTTTATTGGTGGGTATTTCTATGTGAATGGCGGCCATCATGCCCTGTATCTCAGGCTACTCGTGCCTCTGACACTTTATTGGTGGGTATTTATATGTGAATGGCGGCCATCATGCCCTGTATCTCAGGCTGCTCATGCCTCTGACCCTTTATTGGTGGGTGTTTCTATGTGAATGGTGGCCATCATGCCCTGTATCTCAGGCTACTCGTGCCTCTGACACTTTATTGGTGGGTATTTATATGTGAATGGCGGCCATCATGCCCTGTATCTCAGGCTGCTCATGCCTCTGACCCTTTATTGGTGGGTGTTTATATGTGAATGGCGGCCATCATGCCCTGTATCTCAGGCTGCTCATGCCTCTGACCCTTTATTGGTGGGTGTTTCTATGTGAATGGCGGCCATCATGCCCTGTATCTCAGGCTGCTCATGCCTCTGACACTTTATTGGTGGGTATTTATATGTGAATGGCGGCCATCATGCCCTGTATCTCAGGCTGCTCATGCCTCTGACACTTTATTGGTGGGTGTTTATATGTGAATGGCGGCCATCGTGCCCTGTATCTCAGGCTGCTCATGCCTCTGACACTTTATTGGTGGGTATTTATATGTGAATGGCGGCCATCATGCCCTGTATCTCAGGCTACTCATGCCTCTGACCCTTTATTGGTGGGTATTTATATGTGAATGGCGGCCATCATGCCCTGTATCTCAGGCTGCTCATGCCTCTGACACTTTATTGGTGGGTATTTATATGTGAATGGCGGCCATCATGCCCTGTATCTCAGGCTACTCATGCCTCTGACACTTTATTGGTGAGTATTTATATGTGAATGGCGGCCATCATGCCCTGTATCTCAGGCTGCTCATGCCTCTGACCCTTTATTGGTGGGTATTTCTATGTGAATGGCGGCCATCATGCCCTGTATCTCAGGCTACTCATGCCTCTGACCCTTAATTGGTGGGTATTTATATGTGAATGGCGGCCATCATGCCCTGTATCTCAGGCTGCTCATGCCTCTGACACTTTATTGGTGGGTATTTATATGTGAATGGTGGCCATCATGCCCTGTATCTCAGGCTGCTCATGCCTCTGACACTTTATTGGTGGGTATTTCTATGTGAATGGCGGCCATCATGCCCTGTATCTCAGGCTGCTCATGCCTCTGACCCTTTATTGGTGGGTATTTCTATGTGAATGGCGGCCATCATGCCCTGTATCTCAGGCTGCTCATGCCTCTGACCCTTTATTGGTGGGTATTTCTATGTGAATGGCGGCCATCATGCCCTGTATCTCAGGCTGCTCATGCCTCTGACCCTTTATTGGTGGGTATTTATATGTGAATGGCGGCCATCATGCCCTGTATCTCAGGCTGCTCATGCCTCTGACCCTTTATTGGTGGGTATTTCTATGTGAATGGCGGCCATCATGCCCTGTATCTCAGGCTACTCATGCCTCTGACCCTTTATTGGTGGGTATTTATATGTGAATGGCGGCCATCATGCCCTGTATCTCAGGCTACTCATGCCTCTGACCCTTTATTGGTGGGTATTTATATGTGAATGGCGGCCATCATGCCGTGTATCTCAGGCTACTCATGCCTCTGACCCTTTATTGGTGGGTATTTCTATGTGAATGGCGGCCATCATGCCCTGTATCTCAGGCTGCTCATGCCTCTGACCCTTTATTGGTGGGTATTTCTATGTGAATGGCGGCCATCATGCCCTGTATCTCAGGCTGCTCATGCCTCTGACCCTTTATTGGTGGGTATTTCTATGTGAATGGCGGCCATCATGCCCTGTATCTCAGGCTGCTCATGCCTCTGACGCTTTATTGGTGGGTATTGCTATGTGAATGGCGGCCATCATGCCCTGTATCTCAGGCTGCTCATGCCTCTGACCCTTTATTGGTGGGTATTTCTATGTGAATGGCGGCCATCATGCCCTGTATCTCAGGCTACTCATGCCTCTGACACTTTATTGGTGGGTATTGCTATGTGAATGGCGGCCATCATGCCCTGTATCTCAGGCTGCTCATGCCTCTGACCCTTTATTGGTGGGTATTGCTATGTGAATGGCGGCCATCATGCCCTGTATCTCAGGCTACTCATGCCTCTGACCCTTTATTGGTGGGTATTGCTATGTGAATGGCGGCCATCATGCCCTGTATCTCAGGCTGCTCATGCCTCTGACCCTTTATTGGTGGGTATTTATATGTGAATGGCGGCCATCATGCCCTGTATCTCAGGCTGCTCATGCCTCTGACACTTTATTGGTGGGTATTGTTATGTGAATGGCGGCCATCATGCCCTGTATCTCAGGCTGCTCATGCCTCTGACCCTTTATTGGTGGGTATTTCTATGTGAATGGCGGCCATCATGCCCTGTATCTCAGGCTACTCATGCCTCTGACACTTTATTGGTGGGTGTTTATATGTGAATGGCGGCCATCATGCCGTGTATCTCAGGCTGCTCATGCCTCTGACACTTTATTGGTGGGTATTGCTATGTGAATGGCGGCCATCATGCCCTGTATCTCAGGCTACTCATGCCTCTGACCCTTTATTGGTGGGTATTGCTATGTGAATGGCGGCCATCATGCCCTGTATCTCAGGCTGCTCATGCCTCTGACCCTTTATTGGTGGGTATTGCTATGTGAATGGCGGCCATCATGCCCTGTATCTCAGGCTGCTCATGCCTCTGACCCTTTATTGGTGGGTATTTATATGTGAATGGCGGCCATCATGCCGTGTATCTCAGGCTGCTCATGCCTCTGACACTTTATTGGTGGGTATTGCTATGTGAATGGCGGCCATCATGCCCTGTATCTCAGGCTGCTCATGCCTCTGACCCTTTATTGGTGGGTATTGCTATGTGAATGGCGGCCATCATGCCCTGTATCTCAGGCTACTCATGCCTCTGACCCTTTATTGGTGGGTATTGCTATGTGAATGGCGGCCATCATGCCCTGTATCTCAGGCTGCTCATGCCTCTGACCCTTTATTGGTGGGTATTTATATGTGAATGGCGGCCATCATGCCCTGTATCTCAGGCTACTCATGCCTCTGACCCTTTATTGGTGGGTATTGCTATGTGAATGGCGGCCATCATGCCCTGTATCTCAGGCTGCTCATGCCTCTGACCCTTTATTGGTGGGTATTTATATGTGAATGGCGGCCATCATGCCCTGTATCTCAGGCTGCTCATGCCTCTGACCCTTTATTGGTGGGTGTTTATATGTGAATGGCGGCCATCATGCCCTGTATCTCAGGCTGCTCATGCCTCTGACACTTTATTGGTGGGTATTGTTATGTGAATGGCGGCCATCATGCCCTGTATCTCAGGCTGCTCATGCCTCTGACCCTTTATTGGTGGGTATTTCTATGTGAATGGCGGCCATCATGCCCTGTATCTCAGGCTACTCATGCCTCTGACACTTTATTGGTGGGTGTTTATATGTGAATGGCGGCCATCATGCCCTGTATCTCAGGCTGCTCATGCCTCTGACCCTTTATTGGTGGGTATTTATATGTGAATGGCGGCCATCATGCCCTGTATCTCAGGCTGCTCATGCCTCTGACGCTTTATTGGTGGGTATTTCTATGTGAATGGCGGCCATCATGCCCTGTATCTCAGGCTACTCATGCCTCTGACACTTTATTGGTGGGTGTTTATATGTGAATGGCGGCCATCATGCCGTGTATCTCAGGCTGCTCATGCCTCTGACACTTTATTGGTGGGTATTTCTATGTGAATGGCGGCCATCATGCCCTGTATCTCAGGCTACTCATGCCTCTGACACTTTATTGGTGGGTATTGCTATGTGAATGGCGGCCATCATGCCCTGTATCTCAGGCTACTCATGCCTCTGACACTTTATTGGTGGGTATTTATATGTGAATGGCGGCCATCATGCCCTGTATCTCAGGCTGCTCATGCCTCTGACCCTTTATTGGTGGGTATTGCTATGTGAATGGCGGCCATCATGCCCTGTATCTCAGGCTACTCATGCCTCTGACCCTTTATTGGTGGGTATTGCTATGTGAATGGCGGCCATCATGCCCTGTATCTCAGGCTGCTCATGCCTCTGACACTTTATTGGTGGGTATTTATATGTGAATGGCGGCCATCATGCCCTGTATCTCAGGCTGCTCATGCCTCTGACCCTTTATTGGTGGGTATTTATATGTGAATGGCGGCCATCATGCCCTGTATCTCAGGCTGCTCATGCCTCTGACCCTTTATTGGTGGGTGTTTATATGTGAATGGCGGCCATCATGCCCTGTATCTCAGGCTACTCATGCCTCTGATACTTTATTGGTGGGTATTTATATGTGAATGGCGGCCATCATGCCCTGTATCTCAGGCTGCTCATGCCTCTGACCCTTTATTGGTGGGTATTGCTATGTGAATGGCGGCCATCATGCCCTGTATCTCAGGCTACTCATGCCTCTGACCCTTTATTGGTGGGTATTTATATGTGAATGGCGGCCATCATGCCCTGTATCTCAGGCTGCTCATGCCTCTGACCCTTTATTGGTGGGTATTTATATGTGAATGGCGGCCATCATGCCCTGTATCTCAGGCTACTCATGCCTCTGACACTTTATTGGTGGGTATTGTTATGTGAATGGCGGCCATCATGCCCTGTATCTCAGGCTACTCATGCCTCTGACACTTTATTGGTGGGTGTTTATATGTGAATGGCGGCCATCATGCCCTGTATCTCAGGCTGCTCATGCCTCTGACACTTTATTGGTGGGTATTTCTATGTGAATGGCGGCCATCATGCCCTGTATCTCAGGCTGCTCATGCCTCTGACCCTTTATTGGTGGGTGTTTATATGTGAATGGCGGCCATCATGCCCTGTATCTCAGGCTGCTCATGCCTCTGACGCTTTATTGGTGGGTATTGCTATGTGAATGGCGGCCATCATGCCCTGTATCTCAGGCTACTCATGCCTCTGACACTTTATTGGTGGGTGTTTATATGTGAATGGCGGCCATCATGCCCTGTATCTCAGGCTGCTCATGCCTCTGACACTTTATTGGTGGGTATTTATATGTGAATGGCGGCCATCATGCCCTGTATCTCAGGCTGCTCATGCCTCTGACACTTTATTGGTGGGTATTTCTATGTGAATGGCGGCCATCATGCCCTGTATCTCAGGCTGCTCATGCCTCTGACCCTTTATTGGTGGGTATTTCTATGTGAATGGCGGCCATCATGCCCTGTATCTCAGGCTGCTCATGCCTCTGACACTTTATTGGTGGGTATTTCTATGTGAATGGCGGCCATCATGCCCTGTATCTCAGGCTGCTCATGCCTCTGACCCTTTATTGGTGGGTGTTTCTATGTGAATGGCGGCCATCATGCCCTGTATCTCAGACTGCTCATGCCTCTGACCCTTTATTGGTGGGTATTTCTATGTGAATGGCGGCCATCATGCCCTGTATCTCATGCTGCTCATGCCTCTGACCCTTTATTGGTGGGTGTTTATATGTGAATGGCGGCCATCATGCCCTGTATCTCATGCTGCTCATGCCTCTGACCCTTTATTGGTGGGTATTTATATGTGAATGGCGGCCATCATGCCCTGTATCTCAGGCTGCTCATGCCTCTGACACTTTATTGGTGGGTATTTATATGTGAATGGCGGCCATCATGCCCTGTATCTCAGGCTGCTCATGCCTCTGACCCTTTATTGGTGGGTGTTTATATGTGAATGGCGGCCATCATGCCCTGTATCTCAGGCTGCTTATGCCTCTGACCCTTTATTGGTGGGTATTGCTATGTGAATGGCGGCCATCATGCCCTGTATCTCAGGCTGCTCATGCCTCTGACCCTTTATTGGTGGGTATTTATATGTGAATTGCGGCCATCATGCCCTGTATCTCAGGCTACTCATGCTTCTGACCCTTTATTGGTGGGTGTTTATATGTGAATGGCGGCCATCATGCCCTGTATCTCAGGCTACTCATGCCTCTGACCCTTTATTGGTGGGTATTTATATGTGAATGGCGGCCATCATGCCCTGTATCTCAGGCTGCTCATGCCTCTGACCCTTTATTGGTGGGTATTTCTATGTGAATGGCGGCCATCATGCCCTGTATCTCAGGCTGCTCATGCCTCTGACCCTTTATTGGTGGGTATTTCTATGTGAATGGCGGCCATCATGCCCTGTATCTCAGGCTGCTCATGCCTCTGATACTTTATTGGTGGGTATTTATATGTGAATGGTGGCCATCATGCCCTGTATCTCAGGCTGCTCATGCCTCTGACACTTTATTGGTGGGTATTTATATGTGAATGGCGGCCATCATGCCCTGTATCTCAGGCTGCTCATGCCTCTGACACTTTATTGGTGGGTATTTATATGTGAATGGCGGCCATCATGCCCTGTATCTCAGGCTGCTCATGCCTCTGACACTTTATTGGTGGGTATTTATATGTGAATGGCGGCCATCATGCCCTGTATCTCAGGCTACTCATGCCTCTGATACTTTATTGGTGGGTATTTATATGTGAATGGCGGCCATCATGCCCTGTATCTCAGGCTGCTCATGCCTCTGACCCTTTATTGGTGGGTATTTATATGTGAATGGCGGCCATCATGCCCTGTATCTCAGGCTGCTCATGCCTCTGACACTTTATTGGTGGGTATTTATATGTGAATGGTGGCCATCATGCCCTGTATCTCAGGCTGCTCATGCCTCTGACACTTTATTGGTGGGTATTTATATGTGAATGGCGGCCATCATGCCCTGTATCTCAGGCTGCTCATGCCTCTGACACTTTATTGGTGGGTATTTATATGTGAATGGCGGCCATCATGCCCTGTATCTCAGGCTGCTCATGCCTCTGACACTTTATTGGTGGGTATTTATATGTGAATGGCGGCCATCATGCCCTGTATCTCAGGCTACTCATGCCTCTGATACTTTATTGGTGGGTATTTATATGTGAATGGCGGCCATCATGCCCTGTATCTCAGGCTACTCATGCCTCTGACACTTTATTGGTGGGTATTTATATGTGAATGGCGGCCATCATGCCCTGTATCTCAGGCTGCTCATGCCTCTGACACTTTATTGGTGGGTATTTATATGTGAATGGCGGCCATCATGCCCTGTATCTCAGGCTGCTCATGCCTCTGACACTTTATTGGTGGGTATTTCTATGTGAATGGCGGCCATCATGCCCTGTATCTCAGGCTGCTCATGCCTCTGATACTTTATTGGTGGGTATTTATATGTGAATGGCGGCCATCATGCCCTGTATCTCAGGCTGCTCATGCCTCTGACACTTTATTGGTGGGTATTTATATGTGAATGGCGGCCATCATGCCCTGTATCTCAGGCTGCTCATGCCTCTGACACTTTATTGGTGGGTATTTATATGTGAATGGCGGCCATCATGCCCTGTATCTCAGGCTGCTCATGCCTCTGACCCTTTATTGGTGGGTATTTATATGTGAATGGCGGCCATCATACCCTGTATCTCAGGCTGCTCATGCCTCTGACCCTTTATTGGTGGGTATTTCTATGTGAATGGCGGCCATCATGCCCTGTATCTCAGGCTGCTCATGCCTCTGACCCTTTATTGGTGGGTATTTATATGTGAATGGCGGCCATCATGCCCTGTATCTCAGGCTACTCGTGCCTCTGACACTTTATTGGTGGGTATTTATATGTGAATGGCGGCCATCATGCCCTGTATCTCAGGCTGCTCATGCCTCTGACCCTTTATTGGTGGGTATTTATATGTGAATGGCGGCCATCATGCCCTGTATCTCAGGCTACTCATGCCTCTGACACTTTATTGGTGGGTATTTCTATGTGAATGGCGGCCATCATGCCCTGTATCTCAGGCTACTCATGCCTCTGACACTTTATTGGTGGGTATTTCTATGTGAATGGCGGCCATCATGCCCTGTATCTCAGGCTGCTCATGCCTCTGACCCTTTATTGGTGGGTGTTGTCACGCTCCCCGGGTCCTCGGCTCCCCTCCCCGGGTCCTCTGCTCCGCTCCCCGGGTCCTCAGCCCCGCTCCCCGGCTCACCTGCCACGCTCCCCGCTCTCCAGCCTCCGGTGCCCGTCCTTCCCAGGCCCCCTGGTCTCCGATCCCGGCGCCCGACGGCTTCCCAGGCCCTGGCCGGCTCCCCTGCGTCCTCCTCTCAGCTTCCTTCCCTGGCTTCTGGCACCCGGGCTGCGCGCATGCGCATTAGGGCGCGCGCGCGGTCACTGACCCTTTCTTAAAGGGCCAGCGTCCATTAACAGGAAATGAGGCTAAACAGGTACAGGGTATAAAGGGGTTTATTGTCCAAGGGGGCGGGGCCTGATCTTCGTGTTTCCTAAGCTAGGAGTCAGGTCTCCTGGTGTCTCTGTGCATATACTCACATATCTCTCTTGTAGAGCTGTGCCTGCCTCGCCATCCAGTCCTGCCGTATCCTGAACCCCGAACGCTGTCCATCTGCCATCCTGACAGTCCGCACCATCTCGGATCCCTGCGGTGACCCGTCATCTCGCTCCAAAGGTTCCGGACCCCGCCTGACATCATCTCGGCTTCCGAACCTGAGCTGCGTCACCCGGACTACCACCCGTGACTCCGTGGTCCCAGGGACTTCTCCGCTATACTCGTGTGCACGGACTGTTCTGCTGTTTATAGTGTTCCAGCTACCGGACTCTTTACTACCATCTTGGAGTTCGGCCCAGTGGATCCACCTCCTGGGTCTGCCCGTCCACCTGGCCGTGACAGGTGTTTATATGTGAATGGCGGCCATCATGCCCTGTATCTCAGGCTGCTCATGCCTCTGACACTTTATTGGTGGGTATTTCTATGTGAATGGCGGCCATCATGCCCTGTATCTCAGGCTGCTCATGCCTCTGACCCTTTATTGGTGGGTATTTATATGTGAATGGCGGCCATCATGCCCTGTATCTCAGGCTGCTCATGCCTCTGACACTTTATTGGTGGGTATTTATATGTGAATGGCGGCCATCATGCCCTGTATCTCAGGCTGCTCATGCCTCTGACACTTTATTGGTGGGTATTTATATGTGAATGGCGGCCATCATGCCCTGTATCTCAGGCTGCTCATGCCTCTGACCCTTTATTGGTGGGTATTGCTATGTGAATGGCGGCCATCATGCCCTGTATCTCAGGCTGCTCATGCCTCTGACCCTTTATTGGTGGGTATTTATATGTGAATGGCGGCCATCATGCCCTGTATCTCAGGCTGCTCATGCCTCTGACACTTTATTGGTGGGTATTTATATGTGAATGGCGGCCATCATGCCCTGTATCTCAGGCTGCTCATGCCTCTGACCCTTTATTGGTGGGTATTTCTATGTGAATGGCGGCCATCGTGCCCTGTATCTCAGGCTGCTCATGCCTCTGACCCTTTATTGGTGGGTATTTATATGTGAATGGCGGCCATCATGCCCTGTATCTCAGGCTGCTCATGCCTCTGACCCTTTATTGGTGGGTATTTATATGTGAATGGCGGCCATCATGCCCTGTATCTCAGGCTGCTCATGCCTCTGACACTTTATTGGTGGGTATTTATATGTGAATGGCGGCCATCATGCCCTGTATCTCAGGCTGCTCATGCCTCTGACACTTTATTGGTGGGTATTTATATGTGAATGGCGGCCATCATGCCCTGTATCTCAGGCTGCTCATGCCTCTGACCCTTTATTGGTGGGTATTTATATGTGAATGGCGGCCATCATGCCCTGTATCTCAGGCTACTCATGCCTCTGACACTTTATTGGTGGGTATTTATATGTGAATGGCGGCCATCATGCCCTGTATCTCAGGCTGCTCATGCCTCTGACCCTTTATTGGTGGGTATTTATATGTGAATGGCGGCCATCATGCCCTGTATCTCAGGCTGCTCATGCCTCTGACGCTTTATTGGTGGGTATTTCTATGTGAATGGCGGCCATCATGCCCTGTATCTCAGGCTGCTCATGCCTCTGACACTTTATTGGTGGGTATTTATATGTGAATGGCGGCCATCATACCCTGTATCTCAGGCTGCTCATGCCTCTGACACTTTATTGGTGGGTATTTATATGTGAATGGCGGCCATCATGCCCTGTATCTCAGGCTACTCATGCCTCTGACACTTTATTGGTGGGTATTTCTATGTGAATGGCGGCCATCATGCCCTGTATCTCAGGCTGCTCATGCCTCTGACACTTTATTGGTGGGTGTTTATATGTGAATGGCGGCCATCGTGCCCTGTATCTCAGGCTACTCATGCCTCTGACACTTTATTGGTGGGTGTTTATATGTGAATGGCGGCCATCATGCCCTGTATCTCAGGCTGCTCATGCCTCTGACCCTTTATTGGTGGGTATTTATATGTGAATGGCGGCCATCGTGCCCTGTATCTCAGGCTGCTCATGCCTCTGACACTTTATTGGTGGGTGTTTATATGTGAATGGCGGCCATCGTGCCCTGTATCTCAGGCTGCTCATGCCTCTGACACTTTATTGGTGGGTGTTTATATGTGAATGGCGGCCATCGTGCCCTGTATCTCAGGCTGCTCATGCCTCTGACCCTTTATTGGTGGGTATTTATATGTGAATGGCGGCCATCATGCCCTGTATCTCAGGCTGCTCATGCCTCTGACCCTTTATTGGTGGGTATTTATATGTGAATGGCGGCCATCATGCCCTGTATCTCAGGCTGCTCATGCCTCTGACCCTTTATTGGTGGGTATTTATATGTGAATGGCGGCCATCATTCCCTGTATCTCAGGCTGCTCATGCCTCTGACACTTTATTGGTGGGTATTTATATGTGAATGGCGGCCATCATGCCCTGTATCTCAGGCTACTCATGCCTCTGACACTTTATTGGTGGGTGTTTATATGTGAATGGCGGCCATCATGCCCTGTATCTCAGGCTGCTCATGCCTCTGACCCTTTATTGGTGGGTATTTATATGTGAATGGCGGCCATCATGCCCTGTATCTCAGGCTGCTCATGCCTCTGACCCTTTATTGGTGGGTATTTATATGTGAATGGCGGCCATCATGCCGTGTATCTCAGGCTACTCATGCCTCTGACCCTTTATTGGTGGGTATTTCTATGTGAATGGCGGCCATCATGCCCTGTATCTCAGGCTGCTCATGCCTCTGACCCTTTATTGGTGGGTGTTTATATGTGAATGGCGGCCATCATACCCTGTATCTCAGGCTGCTCATGCCTCTGACCCTTTATTGGTGGGTATTTCTATGTGAATGGCGGCCATCATGCCCTGTATCTCAGGCTGCTCATGCCTCTGACCCTTTATTGGTGGGTATTTCTATGTGAATGGCGGCCATCATGCCCTGTATCTCAGGCTACTCATGCCTCTGACCCTTTATTGGTGGGTATTTATATGTGAATGGCGGCCATCATGCCCTGTATCTCAGGCTACTCATGCCTCTGACCCTTTATTGGTGGGTATTTATATGTGAATGGCGGCCATCATGCCGTGTATCTCAGGCTACTCGTGCCTCTGACCCTTTATTGGTGGGTATTTCTATGTGAATGGCGGCCATCATGCCCTGTATCTCAGGCTGCTCATGCCTCTGACCCTTTATTGGTGGGTATTTCTATGTGAATGGCGGCCATCATGCCCTGTATCTCAGGCTGCTCATGCCTCTGACCCTTTATTGGTGGGTATTTCTATGTGAATGGCGGCCATCATGCCCTGTATCTCAGGCTGCTCATGCCTCTGACGCTTTATTGGTGGGTATTTATATGTGAATGGCGGCCATCATGCCCTGTATCTCAGGCTGCTCATGCCTCTGACCCTTTATTGGTGGGTATTTATATGTGAATGGTGGCCATCATGCCCTGTATCTCAGGCTGCTCATGCCTCTGACCCTTTATTGGTGGGTATTTCTATGTGAATGGCGGCCATCATGCCCTGTATCTCAGGCTGCTCATGCCTCTGACGCTTTATTGGTGGGTATTTATATGTGAATGGCGGCCATCATGCCCTGTATCTCAGGCTGCTCATGCCTCTGACCCTTTATTGGTGGGTATTGCTATGTGAATGGCGGCCATCATGCCCTGTATCTCAGGCTACTCATGCCTCTGACCCTTTATTGGTGGGTATTGCTATGTGAATGGCGGCCATCATGCCCTGTATCTCAGGCTGCTCATGCCTCTGACCCTTTATTGGTGGGTATTTCTATGTGAATGGCGGCCATCATGCCCTGTATCTCAGGCTACTCATGCCTCTGACACTTTATTGGTGGGTATTGCTATGTGAATGGCGGCCATCATGCCCTGTATCTCAGGCTGCTCATGCCTCTGACCCTTTATTGGTGGGTATTGCTATGTGAATGGCGGCCATCATGCCCTGTATCTCAGGCTACTCATGCCTCTGACCCTTTATTGGTGGGTATTGCTATGTGAATGGCGGCCATCATGCCCTGTATCTCAGGCTGCTCATGCCTCTGACCCTTTATTGGTGGGTATTTATATGTGAATGGCGGCCATCATGCCCTGTATCTCAGGCTACTCATGCCTCTGACACTTTATTGGTGGGTATTGTTATGTGAATGGCGGCCATCATGCCCTGTATCTCAGGCTACTCATGCCTCTGACACTTTATTGGTGGGTGTTTATGTGGCGCCCCTGACCTGGTCAGGCACCACTGAGTACTGCACCCATGCTGGGGACAGTACAATACAGGTAATCCAGATGGCTGACTGGGGTGTGGAACACAGGCGCATAGTGATCAGGTCTCACACATGTACCCATGAGAGGACCCCTGGGGATCCCAGGAGGGGGCAAGCCTTCACCTTCACTGGAATAGTGGAGGGGGTAGAGCCTCCATCTCCTCTCAAGGGGTGTGGTGGAGAGTCTGGTTGCTAGGTGGCGTAGGCAAGAACAGGAGAGGAGGGGCAGTGAGTCGATTAGAGCAGAACTCCATAGGGCTCAGTGAGGAGCAGACCTGTGGGGCTGTTGCTGTCTAACAGCGCCCGCGCAGTGGCTATTGACGGGGGAGAACGGTCAACTAGGAGTGCTGCCTGAAAGCCAGCTTCAGCTAGAGAGTGCAACGGAGTGGGAAGTAAGGAGACTGCTAGAGAGCACCAGGCCCAACCGGGCGGCAGATCCCGAAGCGAGGATAGATTCACCTTTCCCTGCTAAACCTGCCGGTGTGGGGCTCTTAAAGCCCACACCACAACACTACAAAAGCCGCAGCCACGTAACCGCAAGTTAGGGCCCATAGGTCATAGGAGGCAAGAGGCTGGAGTGGCCTGGTCCGGGGAACAAGCACACGGCAAACGAAGGGGAGAGAGGCTTCAGCATCTTCCCTGGGTGACCCCCATAGGGACTAAAAGTCGGGGTCACCCCAAACCACCAAGGGCTAAGGAAGGCGAGTCAGTAGTCACCCTCATAAAGTCAGCCTGAAGGATACCTGGTTCCTACCTGGTTCATCTCAGCTACGCCCGGGTTACTCACCCTGCCACCTGAAGTGAGTAAAAACCCTGAAAGACATCCTGCCTGTGTGGTCATTCTGCGACTTGTGGTACTACGCACCTACACAGGACCCTGGGGCTTGCCTCACTCTCAGGAGGCTCCTACATCTAACTGCACACACCATCAGCCCCAGGCGACCCTCAACCTGCAGTGGCGGTCCCTACTGGCCGCAATACTGAGAGTGGCGTCACGATCAAAACCGAAGATTCCCTACCAGTGACCAGCACCAGCTACGTGGAGTCCCTGAAGGTATGCACCGATACAACACCTGTGGGGCTTCACATTTATATGTGAATGGCGGCCATCATGCCGTGTATCTCAGGCTGCTCATGCCTCTGACACTTTATTGGTGGGTATTTCTATGTGAATGGCGGCCATCATGCCCTGTATCTCAGGCTGCTCATGCCTCTGACCCTTTATTGGTGGGTGTTTATATGTGAATGGTGGCCATCATGCCGTGTATCTCAGGCTGCTCATGCCTCTGACACTTTATTGGTGGGTATTTCTATGTGAATGGCGGCCATCATACCCTGTATCTCAGGCTGCTCATGCCTCTGACACTTTATTGGTGGGTATTTCTATGTGAATGGCGGCCATCATGCCCTGTATCTCAGGCTGCTCATGCCTCTGACCCTTTATTGGTGGGTGTTTATATGTGAATGGTGGCCATCATGCCGTGTATCTCAGGCTGCTCATGCCTCTGACACTTTATTGGTGGGTATTTCTATGTGAATGGCGGCCATCATACCCTGTATCTCAGGCTGCTCATGCCTCTGACCCTTTATTGGTGGGTATTTATATGTGAATGGCGGCCATCATGCCCTGTATCTCAGGCTGCTCATGCCTCTGACCCTTTATTGGTGGGTATTTATATGTGAATGGCGGCCATCATGCCCTGTATCTCAGGCTGCTCATGCCTCTGACCCTTTATTGGTGGGTATTTATATGTGAATGGCGGCCATCATGCCCTGTATCTCAGGCTGCTCATGCCTCTGACGCTTTATTGGTGGGTATTTCTATGTGAATGGCGGCCATCATGCCCTGTATCTCAGGCTGCTCATGCCTCTGACCCTTTATTGGTGGGTATTTCTATGTGAATGGCGGCCATCATGCCCTGTATCTCAGGCTGCTCATGCCTCTGACACTTTATTGGTGGGTATTGCTATGTGAATGGCGGCCATCATGCCCTGTATCTCAGGCTGCTCATGCCTCTGACACTTTATTGGTGGGTATTTCTATGTGAATGGCGGCCATCATGCCCTGTATCTCAGGCTACTCATGCCTCTGACACTTTATTGGTGGGTATTTCTATGTGAATGGCGGCCATCATGCCCTGTATCTCAGGCTGCTCATGCCTCTGACACTTTATTGGTGGGTATTTATATGTGAATGGCGGCCATCATGCCCTGTATCTCAGGCTACTCATGCCTCTGACCCTTTATTGGTGGGTATTGCTATGTGAATGGCGGCCATCATGCCCTGTATCTCAGGCTGCTCATGCCTCTGACCCTTTATTGGTGGGTATTTATATGTGAATGGCGGCCATCATGCCCTGTATCTCAGGCTGCTCATGCCTCTGACACTTTATTGGTGGGTATTTATATGTGAATGGCGGCCATCATGCCCTGTATCTCAGGCTGCTCATGCCTCTGACACTTTATTGGTGGGTATTTATATGTGAATGGCGGCCATCATGCCCTGTATCTCAGGCTGCTCATGCCTCTGACACTTTATTGGTGGGTATTTATATGTGAATGGCGGCCATCATGCCCTGTATCTCAGGCTGCTCATGCCTCTGACCCTTTATTGGTGGGTATTTATATGTGAATTGCGGCCATCATGCCCTGTATCTCAGGCTACTCATGCTTCTGACCCTTTATTGGTGGGTGTTTATATGTGAATTGCGGCCATCATGCCCTGTATCTCAGGCTGCTCATGCCTCTGACCCTTTATTGGTGGGTATTTATATGTGAATGGCGGCCATCATGCCCTGTATCTCAGGCTGCTCATGCCTCTGACCCTTTATTGGTGGGTATTTATATGTGAATTGCGGCCATCATGCCCTGTATCTCAGGCTACTCATGCTTCTGACCCTTTATTGGTGGGTATTTATATGTGAATGGCGGCCATCATGCCCTGTATCTCAGGCTGCTCATGCCTCTGACCCTTTATTGGTGGGTATTTATATGTGAATTGCGGCCATCATGCCCTGTATCTCAGGCTACTCATGCTTCTGACCCTTTATTGGTGGGTGTTTATATGTGAATGGCGGCCATCATGCCCTGTATCTCAGGCTGCTCATGCCTCTGACCCTTTATTGGTGGGTATTTATATGTGAATGGCGGCCATCATGCCCTGTATCTCAGGCTGCTCATGCCTCTGACCCTTTATTGGTGGGTATTTCTATGTGAATGGCGGCCATCATGCCCTGTATCTCAGGCTGCTCATGCCTCTGATACTTTATTGGTGGGTGTTTATATGTGAATGGCGGCCATCATGCCCTGTATCTCAGGCTGCTCATGCCTCTGACCCTTTATTGGTGGGTATTTATATGTGAATGGCGGCCATCATGCCCTGTATCTCAGGCTGCTCATGCCTCTGACCCTTTATTGGTGGGTATTTATATGTGAATGGCGGCCATCATGCCCTGTATCTCAGGCTGCTCATGCCTCTGATACTTTATTGGTGGGTATTTCTATGTGAATGGCGGCCATCATGCCCTGTATCTCAGGCTGCTCATGCCTCTGATACTTTATTGGTGGGTGTTTATATGTGAATGGTGGCCATCATGCCCTGTATCTCAGGCTGCTCATGCCTCTGACCCTTTATTGGTGGGTATTTATATGTGAATGGCGGCCATCATGCCCTGTATCTCAGGCTGCTCATGCCTCTGACACTTTATTGGTGGGTATTTATATGTGAATGGCGGCCATCGTGCCCTGTATCTCAGGCTACTCATGCCTCTGATACTTTATTGGTGGGTATTTATATGTGAATGGCGGCCATCATGCCCTGTATCTCAGGCTGCTCATGCCTCTGACACTTTATTGGTGGGTATTTATATGTGAATGGCGGCCATCATGCCCTGTATCTCAGGCTACTCATGCCTCTGATACTTTATTGGTGGGTATTTATATGTGAATGGCGGCCATCATGCCCTGTATCTCAGGCTGCTCATGCCTCTGACCCTTTATTGGTGGGTATTTATATGTGAATGGCGGCCATCATGCCCTGTATCTCAGGCTGCTCATGCCTCTGACCCTTTATTGGTGGGTATTTATATGTGAATGGCGGCCATCATGCCCTGTATCTCAGGCTACTCATGCCTCTGACACTTTATTGGTGGGTATTTCTATGTGAATGGCGGCCATCATGCCCTGTATCTCAGGCTGCTCATGCCTCTGACGCTTTATTGGTGGGTGTTTATATGTGAATGGCGGCCATCATGCCCTGTATCTCAGGCTGCTCATGCCTCTGACGCTTTATTGGTGGGTGTTTATATGTGAATGGCGGCCATCATGCCCTGTATCTCAGGCTGCTCATGCCTCTGACCCTTTATTGGTGGGTATTTATATGTGAATGGCGGCCATCATGCCCTGTATCTCAGGCTGCTCATGCCTCTGACCCTTTATTGGTGGGTATTTATATGTGAATGGCGGCCATCATACCCTGTATCTCAGGCTGCTCATGCCTCTGACCCTTTATTGGTGGGTATTTCTATGTGAATGGCGGCCATCATGCCCTGTATCTCAGGCTGCTCATGCCTCTGACCCTTTATTGGTGGGTATTTATATGTGAATGGCGGCCATCATGCCCTGTATCTCAGGCTACTCATGCCTCTGACACTTTATTGGTGGGTATTTCTATGTGAATGGCGGCCATCATGCCCTGTATCTCAGGCTGCTCATGCCTCTGACCCTTTATTGGTGGGTGTTGTCACGCTCCCCGGGTCCTCGGCTCCCCTCCCCGGGTCCTCTGCTCCGCTCCCCGGGTCCTCAGCCCCGCTCCCCGGCTCACCTGCCACGCTCCCCGCTCTCCAGCCTCCGGTGCCCGTCCTTCCCAGGCCCCCTGGTCTCCGATCCCGGCGCCCGACGGCTTCCCAGGCCCTGGCCGGCTCCCCTGCGTCCTCCTCTCAGCTTCCTTCCCTGGCTTCTGGCACCCGGGCTGCGCGCATGCGCATTAGGGCGCGCGCGCGGTCACTGACCCTTTCTTAAAGGGCCAGCGTCCATTAACAGGAAATGAGGCTAAACAGGTACAGGGTATAAAGGGGTTTATTGTCCAAGGGGGCGGGGCCTGATCTTCGTGTTTCCTAAGCTAGGAGTCAGGTCTCCTGGTGTCTCTGTGCATATACTCACATATCTCTCTTGTAGAGCCGTGCCTGCCTCGCCATCCAGTCCTGCCGTATCCTGAACCCCGAACGCTGTCCATCTGCCATCCTGACAGTCCGCACCATCTCGGATCCCTGCGGTGACCCGTCATCTCGCTCCAAAGGTTCCGGACCCCGCCTGACATCATCTCGGCTTCCGAACCTGAGCTGCGTCACCCGGACTACCACCCGTGACTCCGTGGTCCCAGGGACTTCTCCGCTATACTCGTGTGCACGGACTGTTCTGCTGTTTATAGTGTTCCAGCTACCGGACTCTTTACTACCATCTTGGAGTTCGGCCCAGTGGATCCACCTCCTGGGTCTGCCCGTCCACCTGGCCGTGACAGGTGTTTATATGTGAATGGCGGCCATCATGCCCTGTATCTCAGGCTGCTCATGCCTCTGACCCTTTATTGGTGGGTATTGCTATGTGAATGGCGGCCATCATGCCCTGTATCTCAGGCTGCTCATGCCTCTGACCCTTTATTGGTGGGTGTTTATATGTGAATGGCGGCCATCATGCCCTGTATCTCAGGCTGCTCATGCCTCTGACACTTTATTGGTGGGTATTTCTATGTGAATGGTGGCCATCATGCCCTGTATCTCAGGCTGCTCATGCCTCTGACCCTTTATTGGTGGGTATTTATATGTGAATGGCGGCCATCATGCCCTGTATCTCAGGCTGCTCATGCCTCTGACACTTTATTGGTGGGTATTTCTATGTGAATGGCGGCCATCGTGCCCTGTATCTCAGGCTGCTCATGCCTCTGACCCTTTATTGGTGGGTATTTATATGTGAATGGCGGCCATCATGCCCTGTATCTCAGGCTGCTCATGCCTCTGACACTTTATTGGTGGGTATTTATATGTGAATGGCGGCCATCATGCCCTGTATCTCAGGCTGCTCATGCCTCTGACACTTTATTGGTGGGTATTTCTATGTGAATGGCGGCCATCATGCCCTGTATCTCAGGCTGCTCATGCCTCTGACCCTTTATTGGTGGGTATTTATATGTGAATGGCGGCCATCATGCCCTGTATCTCAGGCTACTCATGCCTCTGACACTTTATTGGTGGGTATTTATATGTGAATGGTGGCCATCATGCCCTGTATCTCAGGCTACTCATGCCTCTGACACTTTATTGGTGGGTGTTTATATGTGAATGGCGGCCATCATGCCCTGTATCTCATGCTACTCATGCCTCTGACCCTTTATTGGTGGGTATTTATATGTGAATGGCGGCCATCATGCCCTGTATCTCAGGCTACTCATGCCTCTGACACTTTATTGGTGGGTATTTCTATGTGAATGGCGGCCATCATGCCCTGTATCTCAGGCTACTCATGCCTCTGACCCTTTATTGGTGGGTATTTATATGTGAATGGCGGCCATCATGCCCTGTATCTCAGGCTACTCATGCCTCTGACACTTTATTGGTGGGTATTTCTATGTGAATGGCGGCCATCGTGCCCTGTATCTCAGGCTGCTCATGCCTCTGACACTTTATTGGTGGGTATTTATATGTGAATGGTGGCCATCATGCCCTGTATCTCAGGCTACTCATGCCTCTGACACTTTATTGGTGGGTGTTTATATGTGAATGGCGGCCATCATGCCCTGTATCTCAGGCTGCTCATGCCTCTGACACTTTATTGGTGGGTATTTATATGTGAATGGTGGCCATCATGCCCTGTATCTCAGGCTACTCATGCCTCTGACACTTTATTGGTGGGTATTTCTATGTGAATGGCGGCCATCATGCCCTGTATCTCAGGCTGCTCATGCCTCTGACCCTTTATTGGTGGGTGTTTATATGTGAATGGCGGCCATCATGCCCTGTATCTCAGGCTGCTCATGCCTCTGACACTTTATTGGTGGGTATTTCTATGTGAATGGTGGCCATCATGCCCTGTATCTCAGGCTGCTCATGCCTCTGACCCTTTATTGGTGGGTATTGCTATGTGAATGGCGGCCATCATGCCCTGTATCTCAGGCTACTCATGCCTCTGACCCTTTATTGGTGGGTATTGCTATGTGAATGGCGGCCATCATGCCCTGTATCTCAGGCTGCTCATGCCTCTGACACTTTATTGGTGGGTATTTCTATGTGAATGGCGGCCATCATGCCCTGTATCTCAGGCTGCTCATGCCTCTGACACTTTATTGGTGGGTATTTCTATGTGAATGGCGGCCATCATGCCCTGTATCTCAGGCTACTCATGCCTCTGACCCTTTATTGGTGGGTATTGCTATGTGAATGGCGGCCATCATGCCCTGTATCTCAGGCTGCTCATGCCTCTGACACTTTATTGGTGGGTGTTTCTATGTGAATGGCGGCCATCGTGCCCTGTATCTCAGGCTGCTCATGCCTCTGACCCTTTATTGGTGGGTGTTTATATGTGAATGGCGGCCATCATGCCCTGTATCTCAGGCTGCTCATGCCTCTGACACTTTATTGGTGGGTATTTATATGTGAATGGCGGCCATCGTGCCCTGTATCTCAGGCTGCTCATGCCTCTGACCCTTTATTGGTGGGTGTTTATATGTGAATGGCGGCCATCATGCCCTGTATCTCAGGCTGCTCATGCCTCTGACCCTTTATTGGTGGGTGTTTATATGTGAATGGCGGCCATCATGCCCTGTATCTCAGGCTACTCATGCCTCTGACACTTTATTGGTGGGTATTTATATGTGAATGGCGGCCATCATGCCCTGTATCTCAGGCTGCTCATGCCTCTGACCCTTTATTGGTGGGTATTTATATGTGAATGGCGGCCATCATGCCCTGTATCTCAGGCTGCTCATGCCTCTGACACTTTATTGGTGGGTATTTATATGTGAATGGCGGCCATCGTGCCCTGTATCTCAGGCTGCTCATGCCTCTGACCCTTTATTGGTGGGTGTTTATATGTGAATGGCGGCCATCATGCCCTGTATCTCAGGCTGCTCATGCCTCTGACCCTTTATTGGTGGGTGTTTATATGTGAATGGCGGCCATCATGCCCTGTATCTCAGGCTGCTCATGCCTCTGACCCTTTATTGGTGGGTGTTTATATGTGAATTGCGGCCATCATGCCCTGTATCTCAGGCTACTCATGCCTCTGACACTTTATTGGTGGGTATTTATATGTGAATGGCGGCCATCATGCCCTGTATCTCAGGCTGCTCATGCCTCTGACACTTTATTGGTGGGTATTTATATGTGAATGGTGGCCATCATGCCCTGTATCTCAGGCTACTCATGCCTCTGACACTTTATTGGTGGGTATTTATATGTGAATGGCGGCCATCGTGCCCTGTATCTCAGGCTGCTCATGCCTCTGACCCTTTATTGGTGGGTGTTTATATGTGAATGGCGGCCATCATGCCCTGTATCTCAGGCTGCTCATGCCTCTGACCCTTTATTGGTGGGTGTTTATATGTGAATGGCGGCCATCATGCCCTGTATCTCAGGCTACTCATGCCTCTGACACTTTATTGGTGGGTATTTATATGTGAATGGCGGCCATCATGCCCTGTATCTCAGGCTGCTCATGCCTCTGACCCTTTATTGGTGGGTATTTATATGTGAATGGCGGCCATCATGCCCTGTATCTCAGGCTACTCATGCCTCTGACACTTTATTGGTGGGTATTTATATGTGAATGGCGGCCATCATGCCCTGTATCTCAGGCTGCTCATGCCTCTGACACTTTATTGGTGGGTATTTATATGTGAATGGTGGCCATCATGCCCTGTATCTCAGGCTACTCATGCCTCTGACACTTTATTGGTGGGTATTTATATGTGAATGGCGGCCATCATGCCCTGTATCTCAGGCTGCTCATGCCTCTGACCCTTTATTGGTGGGTATTTATATGTGAATGGCGGCCATCGTGCCCTGTATCTCAGGCTGCTCATGCCTCTGACGCTTTATTGGTGGGTATTTATATGTGAATGGTGGCCATCATGCCCTGTATCTCAGGCTGCTCATGCCTCTGACACTTTATTGGTGGGTATTTCTATGTGAATGGCGGCCATCATGCCCTGTATCTCAGGCTGCTCATGCCTCTGACCCTTTATTGGTGGGTGTTTATATGTGAATGGCGGCCATCATGCCCTGTATCTCAGGCTGCTCATGCCTCTGACCCTTTATTGGTGGGTATTTATATGTGAATGGCGGCCATCATGCCCTGTATCTCAGGCTGCTCATGCCTCTGACACTTTATTGGTGGGTATTTATATGTGAATGGCGGCCATCATGCCGTGTATCTCAGGCTGCTCATGCCTCTGACACTTTATTGGTGGGTGTTTATATGTGAATGGCGGCCATCGTGCCCTGTATCTCAGGCTACTCATGCCTCTGACACTTTATTGGTGGGTGTTTATATGTGAATGGCGGCCATCATGCCCTGTATCTCAGGCTGCTCATGCCTCTGACACTTTATTGGTGGGTATTTCTATGTGAATGGCGGCCATCATGCCCTGTATCTCAGGCTGCTCATGCCTCTGACACTTTATTGGTGGGTGTTTATATGTGAATGGCGGCCATCGTGCCCTGTATCTCAGGCTACTCATGCCTCTGACACTTTATTGGTGGGTGTTTATATGTGAATGGCGGCCATCATGCCCTGTATCTCAGGCTGCTCATGCCTCTGACACTTTATTGGTGGGTGTTTATATGTGAATGGCGGCCATCATGCCCTGTATCTCAGGCTACTCATGCCTCTGACACTTTATTGGTGGGTGTTTATATGTGAATGGCGGCCATCGTGCCCTGTATCTCAGGCTGCTCATGCCTCTGACACTTTATTGGTGGGTGTTTATATGTGAATGGCGGCCATCGTGCCCTGTATCTCAGGCTACTCATGCCTCTGACACTTTATTGGTGGGTGTTTATATGTGAATGGCGGCCATCGTGCCCTGTATCTCAGGCTACTCATGCCTCTGACACTTTATTGGTGGGTGTTTATATGTGAATGGCGGCCATCGTGCCCTGTATCTCAGGCTGCTCATGCCTCTGACCCTTTATTGGTGGGTATTTATATGTGAATGGCGGCCATCATGCCCTGTATCTCAGGCTACTCATGCCTCTGACACTTTATTGGTGGGTATTTATATGTGAATGGCGGCCATCATGCCCTGTATCTCAGGCTACTCATGCCTCTGACACTTTATTGGTGGGTGTTTATATGTGAATGGCGGCCATCGTGCCCTGTATCTCAGGCTGCTCATGCCTCTGACCCTTTATTGGTGGGTATTTATATGTGAATGGCGGCCATCATGCCCTGTATCTCAGGCTGCTCATGCCTCTGACCCTTTATTGGTGGGTATTTATATGTGAATGGCGGCCATCATGCCCTGTATCTCAGGCTGCTCATGCCTCTGACCCTTTATTGGTGGGTGTTTCTATGTGAATGGCGGCCATCATGCCCTGTATCTCAGGCTACTCATGCCTCTGACCCTTTATTGGTGGGTATTTATATGTGAATGGCGGCCATCATGCCCTGTATCTCAGGCTGCTCATGCCTCTGACACTTTATTGGTGGGTATTTATATGTGAATGGCGGCCATCATGCCCTGTATCTCAGGCTACTCATGCCTCTGACCCTTTATTGGTGGGTATTTATATGTGAATGGCGGCCATCATGCCCTGTATCTCAGGCTGCTCATGCCTCTGACACTTTATTGGTGGGTATTTATATGTGAATGGCGGCCATCATGCCCTGTATCTCAGGCTACTCATGCCTCTGACCCTTTATTGGTGGGTATTTATATGTGAATGGCGGCCATCATGCCCTGTATCTCAGGCTGCTCATGCCTCTGACACTTTATTGGTGGGTATTTCTATGTGAATGGCGGCCATCATGCCCTGTATCTCAGGCTGCTCATGCCTCTGACCCTTTATTAGTGGGTGTTTATATGTGAATGGCGGCCATCGTGCCCTGTATCTCAGGCTGCTCATGCCTCTGACACTTTATTGGTGGGTATTTATATGTGAATGGCGGCCATCATACCCTGTATCTCAGGCTGCTCATGCCTCTGACCCTTTATTAGTGGGTGTTTATATGTGAATGGCGGCCATCATGCCCTGTATCTCAGGCTGCTCATGCCTCTGACCCTTTATTGGTGGGTATTTCTATGTGAATGGCGGCCATCATGCCCTGTATCTCAGGCTGCTCATGCCTCTGACCCTTTATTGGTGGGTATTTCTATGTGAATGGCGGCCATCATGCCCTGTATCTCAGGCTGCTCATGCCTCTGACCCTTTATTGGTGGGTATTTATATGTGAATGGCGGCCATCATGCCCTGTATCTCAGGCTACTCGTGCCTCTGACACTTTATTGGTGGGTATTTATATGTGAATGGCGGCCATCATGCCCTGTATCTCAGGCTACTCGTGCCTCTGACACTTTATTGGTGGGTATTTATATGTGAATGGCGGCCATCATGCCCTGTATCTCAGGCTGCTCATGCCTCTGACACTTTATTGGTGGGTATTTATATGTGAATGGCGGCCATCATACCCTGTATCTCAGGCTGCTCATGCCTCTGACCCTTTATTAGTGGGTGTTTATATGTGAATGGCGGCCATCATGCCCTGTATCTCAGGCTGCTCATGCCTCTGACCCTTTATTGGTGGGTGTTTATATGTGAATGGCGGCCATCATGCCCTGTATCTCAGGCTACTCATGCCTCTGACCCTTTATTGGTGGGTGTTTATATGTGAATGGCGGCCATCATGCCCTGTATCTCAGGCTGCTCATGCCTCTGACCCTTTATTGGTGGGTATTTCTATGTGAATGGCGGCCATCATGCCCTGTATCTCAGGCTGCTCATGCCTCTGACCCTTTATTGGTGGGTATTTCTATGTGAATGGCGGCCATCATGCCCTGTATCTCAGGCTGCTCATGCCTCTGACCCTTTATTGGTGGGTATTTATATGTGAATGGCGGCCATCATGCCCTGTATCTCAGGCTACTCGTGCCTCTGACACTTTATTGGTGGGTATTTATATGTGAATGGCGGCCATCATGCCCTGTATCTCAGGCTGCTCATGCCTCTGACACTTTATTGGTGGGTGTTTATATGTGAATGGCGGCCATCATGCCCTGTATCTCAGGCTGCTCATGCCTCTGACCCTTTATTAGTGGGTGTTTATATGTGAATGGCGGCCATCATGCCCTGTATCTCAGGCTGCTCGTGCCTCTGACACTTTATTGGTGGGTATTTATATGTGAATGGCGGCCATCATGCCCTGTATCTCAGGCTGCTCATGCCTCTGACCCTTTATTGGTGGGTGTTTATATGTGAATGGTGGCCATCATACCCTGTATCTCAGGCTACTCATGCCTCTGACACTTTATTGGTGGGTATTTATATGTGAATGGCGGCCATCATGCCCTGTATCTCAGGCTGCTCATGCCTCTGACCCTTTATTGGTGGGTGTTTATATGTGAATGGCGGCCATCATGCCCTGTATCTCAGGCTACTCGTGCCTCTGACACTTTATTGGTGGGTATTTATATGTGAATGGCGGCCATCATGCCCTGTATCTCAGGCTGCTCATGCCTCTGACCCTTTATTGGTGGGTGTTTATATGTGAATGGCGGCCATCATGCCCTGTATCTCAGGCTACTCGTGCCTCTGACACTTTATTGGTGGGTATTTATATGTGAATGGCGGCCATCATGCCCTGTATCTCAGGCTGCTCATGCCTCTGACCCTTTATTGGTGGGTGTTTATATGTGAATGGCGGCCATCATGCCCTGTATCTCAGGCTACTCATGCCTCTGACCCTTTATTGGTGGGTGTTTATATGTGAATGGCGGCCATCATGCCCTGTATCTCAGGCTACTCGTGCCTCTGACACTTTATTGGTGGGTATTTATATGTGAATGGCGGCCATCATGCCCTGTATCTCAGGCTGCTCATGCCTCTGACCCTTTATTGGTGGGTGTTTATATGTGAATGGCGGCCATCATGCCCTGTATCTCAGGCTACTCGTGCCTCTGACACTTTATTGGTGGGTATTTATATGTGAATGGCGGCCATCATGCCCTGTATCTCAGGCTACTCATGCCTCTGACACTTTATTGGTGGGTATTTATATGTGAATGGCGGCCATCATGCCCTGTATCTCAGGCTACTCATGCCTCTGACCCTTTATTGGTGGGTGTTTATATGTGAATGGCGGCCATCATGCCCTGTATCTCAGGCTACTCGTGCCTCTGACACTTTATTGGTGGGTATTTATATGTGAATGGCGGCCATCATGCCCTGTATCTCAGGCTACTCGTGCCTCTGACACTTTATTGGTGGGTATTTATATGTGAATGGCGGCCATCATGCCCTGTATCTCAGGCTGCTCATGCCTCTGACCCTTTATTGGTGGGTGTTTATATGTGAATGGTGGCCATCATACCCTGTATCTCAGGCTACTCATGCCTCTGACACTTTATTGGTGGGTATTTATATGTGAATGGCGGCCATCATGCCCTGTATCTCAGGCTACTCATGCCTCTGACCCTTTATTGGTGGGTGTTTATATGTGAATGGTGGCCATCATGCCCTGTATCTCAGGCTACTCATGCCTCTGACACTTTATTGGTGGGTATTTATATGTGAATGGCGGCCATCATGCCCTGTATCTCAGGCTACTCATGCCTCTGACACTTTATTGGTGGGTGTTTCTATGTGAATGGCGGCCATCATGCCCTGTATCTCAGGCTGCTCATGCCTCTGACCCTTTATTGGTGGGTATTTATATGTGAATGGCGGCCATCATGCTGTGTATCTCAGGCTACTCGTGCCTCTGACACTTTATTGGTGGGTATTTCTATGTGAATGGCGGCCATCATGCCCTGTATCTCAGGCTACTCATGCCTCTGACACTTTATTGGTGGGTGTTTATATGTGAATGGCGGCCATCATGCCCTGTATCTCAGGCTGCTCATGCCTCTGACCCTTTATTGGTGGGTATTTCTATGTGAATGGCGGCCATCATGCCCTGTATCTCAGGCTGCTCATGCCTCTGACCCTTTATTGGTGGGTGTTTCTATGTGAATGGCGGCCATCATGCCCTGTATCTCAGGCTGCTCATGCCTCTGACACTTTATTGGTGGGTGTTTATATGTGAATGGCGGCCATCATGCCCTGTATCTCAGGCTGCTCATGCCTCTGACCCTTTATTGGTGGGTATTTCTATGTGAATGGCGGCCATCGTGCCCTGTATCTCAGGCTGCTCATGCCTCTGACACTTTATTGGTGGGTATTTCTATGTGAATGGCGGCCATCATGCCCTGTATCTCAGGCTACTCATGCCTCTGACACTTTATTGGTGGGTATTTATATGTGAATGGCGGCCATCATGCCCTGTATCTCAGGCTACTCATGCCTCTGACCCTTTATTGGTGGGTGTTTATATGTGAATGGCGGCCATCATGCCCTGTATCTCAGGCTGCTCATGCCTCTGACACTTTATTGGTGGGTATTTCTATGTGAATGGCGGCCATCATGCCCTGTATCTCAGGCTGCTCATGCCTCTGACCCTTTATTGGTGGGTATTTCTATGTGAATGGCGGCCATCATGCCCTGTATCTCAGGCTGCTCATGCCTCTGACACTTTATTGGTGGGTATTTCTATGTGAATGGCGGCCATCATGCCCTGTATCTCAGGCTACTCATGCCTCTGACCCTTTATTGGTGGGTATTTCTATGTGAATGGCGGCCATCATGCCCTGTATCTCAGGCTGCTCATGCCTCTGACACTTTATTGGTGGGTATTTCTATGTGAATGGCGGCCATCATGCCCTGTATCTCAGGCTGCTCATGCCTCTGACCCTTTATTGGTGGGTATTTATATGTGAATGGCGGCCATCATGCCCTGTATCTCAGGCTACTCATGCCTCTGACCCTTTATTGGTGGGTATTTCTATGTGAATGGCGGCCATCATGCCCTGTATCTCAGGCTGCTCATGCCTCTGACACTTTATTGGTGGGTATTTCTATGTGAATGGCGGCCATCATGCCCTGTATCTCAGGCTACTCATGCCTCTGACCCTTTATTGGTGGGTATTGCTATGTGAATGGCGGCCATCATGCCCTGTATCTCAGGCTACTCATGCCTCTGACACTTTATTGGTGGGTATTTCTATGTGAATGGCGGCCATCGTGCCCTGTATCTCAGGCTAGTCATGCCTCTGACCCTTTATTGGTGGGTATTTATATGTGAATGGCGGCCATCATGCCCTGTATCTCAGGCTGCTCATGCCTCTGACGCTTTATTGGTGGGTATTTCTATGTGAATGGCGGCCATCATGCCCTGTATCTCAGGCTGCTCATGCCTCTGACACTTTATTGGTGGGTGTTTCTATGTGAATGGCGGCCATCATGCCCTGTATCTCAGGCTACTCGTGCCTCTGACACTTTATTGGTGGGTATTTCTATGTGAATGGCGGCCATCATGCCCTGTATCTCAGGCTACTCATGCCTCTGACACTTTATTGGTGGGTGTTTATATGTGAATGGCGGCCATCATGCCCTGTATCTCAGGCTACTCGTGCCTCTGACACTTTATTGGTGGGTATTTCTATGTGAATGGCGGCCATCATGCCCTGTATCTCAGGCTGCTCATGCCTCTGACCCTTTATTGGTGGGTATTTCTATGTGAATGGCGGCCATCATGCCCTGTATCTCAGGCTGCTCATGCCTCTGACACTTTATTGGTGGGTATTTCTATGTGAATGGCGGCCATCATGCCCTGTATCTCAGGCTGCTCATGCCTCTGACACTTTATTGGTGGGTATTTCTATGTGAATGGCGGCCATCATGCCCTGTATCTCAGGCTGCTCATGCCTCTGACCCTTTATTGGTGGGTATTTCTATGTGAATGGCGGCCATCATGCCCTGTATCTCAGGCTGCTCATGCCTCTGACCCTTTATTGGTGGGTGTTTATATGTGAATGGCGGCCATCATGCCCTGTATCTCAGGCTGCTCATGCCTCTGACCCTTTATTGGTGGGTATTGCTATGTGAATGGCGGCCATCATGCCCTGTATCTCAGGCTGCTCATGCCTCTGACCCTGTAATTGGTGGGTATTTATATGTGAATGGCGGCCATCATGCCCTGTATCTCAGGCTACTCATGCCTCTGACCCTTTATTGGTGGCTATTTCTATGTGAATGGCGGCCATCATGCCCTGTATCTCAGGCTGCTCATGCCTCTGACACTTTATTGGTGGGTATTTCTATGTGAATGGCGGCCATCATGCCCTGTATCTCAGGCTGCTCATTCCTCTGACCCTTTATTGGTGGGTATTTCTATGTGAATGGCGGCCATCATGCCCTGTATCTCAGGCTGCTCATGCCTCTGACACTTTATTGGTGGGTATTTATATGTGAATGGCGGCCATCATACCCTGTATCTCAGGCTACTCATGCCTCTGACACTTTATTGGTGGGTATTTCTATGTGAATGGCGGCCATCATGCCCTGTATCTCAGGCTGCTCATGCCTCTGACACTTTATTGGTGGGTATTTATATGTGAATGGCGGCCATCATACCCTGTATCTCAGGCTACTCATGCCTCTGACACTTTATTGGTGGGTATTTATATGTGAATGGCGGCCATCATACCCTGTATCTCAGGCTGCTCATGCCTCTGACCCTTTATTGGTGGGTATTTATATGTGAATGGCGGCCATCATGCCCTGTATCTCAGGCTGCTCATGCCTCTGACACTTTATTGGTGGGTATTTATATGTGAATGGCGGCCATCATGCCCTGTATCTCAGGCTGCTCATGCCTCTGACACTTTATTGGTGGGTATTTCTATGTGAATGGCGGCCATCATGCCCTGTATCTCAGGCTACTCGTGCCTCTGACACTTTATTGGTGGGTATTTATATGTGAATGGTGGCCATCATGCCCTGTATCTCAGGCTGCTCATGCCTCTGACCCTTTATTGGTGGGTGTTTCTATGTGAATGGTGGCCATCATGCCCTGTATCTCAGGCTACTCATGCCTCTGACCCTTTATTGGTGGGTGTTTCTATGTGAATGGTGGCCATCATGCCCTGTATCTCAGGCTGCTCATGCCTCTGACACTTTATTGGTGGGTGTTTCTATGTGAATGGCGGCCATCATGCCCTGTATCTCAGGCTACTCATGCCTCTGACCCTTTATTGGTGGGTATTTCTATGTGAATGGCGGCCATCATGCCCTGTATCTCAGGCTACTCGTGCCTCTGACACTTTATTGGTGGGTATTTATATGTGAATGGCGGCCATCATGCCCTGTATCTCAGGCTGCTCATGCCTCTGACCCTTTATTGGTGGGTGTTTATATGTGAATGGCGGCCATCATGCCCTGTATCTCAGGCTGCTCATGCCTCTGACCCTTTATTGGTGGGTGTTTCTATGTGAATGGCGGCCATCATGCCCTGTATCTCAGGCTACTCGTGCCTCTGACACTTTATTGGTGGGTATTTATATGTGAATGGCGGCCATCATGCCGTGTATCTCAGGCTGCTCATGCCTCTGACCCTTTATTGGTGGGTATTTATATGTGAATGGCGGCCATCGTGCCCTGTATCTCAGGCTGCTCATGCCTCTGACCCTTTATTGGTGGGTGTTTCTATGTGAATGGTGGCCATCATGCCCTGTATCTCAGGCTACTCATGCCTCTGACCCTTTATTGGTGGGTGTTTCTATGTGAATGGTGGCCATCATGCCCTGTATCTCAGGCTGCTCATGCCTCTGACACTTTATTGGTGGGTGTTTCTATGTGAATGGCGGCCATCATGCCCTGTATCTCAGGCTACTCATGCCTCTGACCCTTTATTGGTGGGTATTTCTATGTGAATGGCGGCCATCATGCCCTGTATCTCAGGCTACTCGTGCCTCTGACACTTTATTGGTGGGTATTTATATGTGAATGGCGGCCATCATGCCCTGTATCTCAGGCTGCTCATGCCTCTGACCCTTTATTGGTGGGTGTTTATATGTGAATGGCGGCCATCATGCCCTGTATCTCAGGCTGCTCATGCCTCTGACCCTTTATTGGTGGGTGTTTCTATGTGAATGGCGGCCATCATGCCCTGTATCTCAGGCTGCTCATGCCTCTGACACTTTATTGGTGGGTATTTATATGTGAATGGCGGCCATCGTGCCCTGTATCTCAGGCTGCTCATGCCTCTGACACTTTATTGGTGGGTGTTTATATGTGAATGGCGGCCATCGTGCCCTGTATCTCAGGCTGCTCATGCCTCTGACACTTTATTGGTGGGTATTTATATGTGAATGGCGGCCATCATGCCCTGTATCTCAGGCTGCTCATGCCTCTGACCGTTTATTGGTGGGTATTTCTATGTGAATGGCGGCCATCATGCCCTGTATCTCAGGCTGCTCATGCCTCTGACCCTTTATTGGTGGGTATTTCTATGTGAATGGCGGCCATCATGCCCTGTATCTCAGGCTGCTCATGCCTCTGACCCTTTATTGGTGGGTATTTCTATGTGAATGGCGGCCATCATGCCCTGTATCTCAGGCTGCTCATGCCTCTGACCCTTTATTGGTGGGTATTTATATGTGAATGGCGGCCATCATGCCCTGTATCTCAGGCTGCTCATGCCTCTGACCCTTTATTGGTGGGTATTTATATGTGAATGGCGGCCATCATGCCCTGTATCTCAGGCTGCTCATGCCTCTGACCCTTTATTGGTGGGTATTTCTATGTGAATGGCGGCCATCATGCCCTGTATCTCAGGCTACTCATGCCTCTGACCCTTTATTGGTGGGTATTTATATGTGAATGGCGGCCATCATGCCCTGTATCTCAGGCTACTCATGCCTCTGACCCTTTATTGGTGGGTATTTATATGTGAATGGCGGCCATCATGCCGTGTATCTCAGGCTACTCATGCCTCTGACCCTTTATTGGTGGGTATTTCTATGTGAATGGCGGCCATCATGCCCTGTATCTCAGGCTGCTCATGCCTCTGACCCTTTATTGGTGGGTATTTCTATGTGAATGGCGGCCATCATGCCCTGTATCTCAGGCTGCTCATGCCTCTGACCCTTTATTGGTGGGTATTTCTATGTGAATGGCGGCCATCATGCCCTGTATCTCAGGCTGCTCATGCCTCTGACGCTTTATTGGTGGGTATTGCTATGTGAATGGCGGCCATCATGCCCTGTATCTCAGGCTGCTCATGCCTCTGACCCTTTATTGGTGGGTATTTCTATGTGAATGGCGGCCATCATGCCCTGTATCTCAGGCTACTCATGCCTCTGACACTTTATTGGTGGGTATTGCTATGTGAATGGCGGCCATCATGCCCTGTATCTCAGGCTGCTCATGCCTCTGACCCTTTATTGGTGGGTATTTATATGTGAATGGCGGCCATCATGCCCTGTATCTCAGGCTACTCATGCCTCTGACACTTTATTGGTGGGTATTGTTATGTGAATGGCGGCCATCATGCCCTGTATCTCAGGCTACTCATGCCTCTGACACTTTATTGGTGGGTGTTTATATGTGAATGGCGGCCATCATGCCCTGTATCTCAGGCTGCTCATGCCTCTGACCCTTTATTGGTGGGTATTGCTATGTGAATGGCGGCCATCATGCCCTGTATCTCAGGCTACTCATGCCTCTGACCCTTTATTGGTGGGTATTGCTATGTGAATGGCGGCCATCATGCCCTGTATCTCAGGCTGCTCATGCCTCTGACCCTTTATTGGTGGGTATTTATATGTGAATGGCGGCCATCATGCCCTGTATCTCAGGCTACTCATGCCTCTGACACTTTATTGGTGGGTATTGTTATGTGAATGGCGGCCATCATGCCCTGTATCTCAGGCTACTCATGCCTCTGACACTTTATTGGTGGGTATTTCTATGTGAATGGCGGCCATCATGCCCTGTATCTCAGGCTGCTCATGCCTCTGACCCTTTATTGGTGGGTATTTATATGTGAATGGCGGCCATCATGCCCTGTATCTCAGGCTACTCATGCCTCTGACACTTTATTGGTGGGTATTGTTATGTGAATGGCGGCCATCATGCCCTGTATCTCAGGCTGCTCATGCCTCTGACCCTTTATTGGTGGGTATTTATATGTGAATGGCGGCCATCATGCCCTGTATCTCAGGCTGCTCATGCCTCTGACACTTTATTGGTGGGTATTGTTATGTGAATGGCGGCCATCATGCCCTGTATCTCAGGCTGCTCATGCCTCTGACCCTTTATTGGTGGGTATTTATATGTGAATGGCGGCCATCATGCCCTGTATCTCAGGCTACTCATGCCTCTGACACTTTATTGGTGGGTATTGTTATGTGAATGGCGGCCATCATGCCCTGTATCTCAGGCTACTCATGCCTCTGACACTTTATTGGTGGGTATTGTTATGTGAATGGCGGCCATCATGCCCTGTATCTCAGGCTACTCATGCCTCTGACCCTTTATTGGTGGGTATTTATATGTGAATGGCGGCCATCATGCCCTGTATCTCAGGCTACTCATGCCTCTGACACTTTATTGGTGGGTATTGTTATGTGAATGGCGGCCATCATGCCCTGTATCTCAGGCTACTCATGCCTCTGACACTTTATTGGTGGGTGTTTATATGTGAATGGCGGCCATCATGCCCTGTATCTCAGGCTGCTCATGCCTCTGACACTTTATTGGTGGGTATTTATATGTGAATGGCGGCCATCATGCCCTGTATCTCAGGCTGCTCATGCCTCTGACCCTTTATTGGTGGGTGTTTATATGTGAATGGCGGCCATCATGCCCTGTATCTCAGGCTGCTCATGCCTCTGACCCTTTATTGGTGGGTATTTATATGTGAATGGCGGCCATCATGCCCTGTATCTCAGGCTACTCATGCCTCTGACCCTTTATTGGTGGGTGTTTATATGTGAATGGCGGCCATCATGCCCTGTATCTCAGGCTGCTCATGCCTCTGACCCTTTATTGGTGGGTGTTTATATGTGAATGGCGGCCATCATGCCCTGTATCTCAGGCTGCTCATGCCTCTGACACTTTATTGGTGGGTATTTATATGTGAATGGCGGCCATCATGCCCTGTATCTCAGGCTGCTCATGCCTCTGACACTTTATTGGTGGGTATTTCTATGTGAATGGCGGCCATCATGCCCTGTATCTCAGGCTGCTCATGCCTCTGACACTTTATTGGTGGGTATTTCTATGTGAATGGCGGCCATCATGCCCTGTATCTCAGGCTGCTCATGCCTCTGACCCTTTATTGGTGGGTGTTTCTATGTGAATGGCGGCCATCATGCCCTGTATCTCAGGCTGCTCATGCCTCTGACCCTTTATTGGTGGGTATTTCTATGTGAATGGCGGCCATCATGCCCTGTATCTCATGCTGCTCATGCCTCTGACCCTTTATTGGTGGGTGTTTATATGTGAATGGCGGCCATCATGCCCTGTATCTCATGCTGCTCATGCCTCTGACCCTTTATTGGTGGGTATTTATATGTGAATGGCGGCCATCATGCCCTGTATCTCAGGCTGCTCATGCCTCTGACACTTTATTGGTGGGTATTTATATGTGAATGGCGGCCATCATGCCCTGTATCTCAGGCTGCTCATGCCTCTGACCCTTTATTGGTGGGTGTTTATATGTGAATGGCGGCCATCATGCCCTGTATCTCAGGCTGCTTATGCCTCTGACCCTTTATTGGTGGGTATTGCTATGTGAATGGCGGCCATCATGCCCTGTATCTCAGGCTGCTCATGCCTCTGACCCTTTATTGGTGGGTATTTATATGTGAATTGCGGCCATCATGCCCTGTATCTCAGGCTACTCATACTTCTGACCCTTTATTGGTGGGTGTTTATATGTGAATGGCGGCCATCATGCCCTGTATCTCAGGCTACTCATGCCTCTGACCCTTTATTGGTGGGTATTTATATGTGAATGGCGGCCATCATGCCCTGTATCTCAGGCTGCTCATGCCTCTGACCCTTTATTGGTGGGTATTTCTATGTGAATGGCGGCCATCATGCCCTGTATCTCAGGCTACTCATGCCTCTGACCCTTTATTGGTGGGTATTTATATGTGAATGGCGGCCATCATGCCCTGTATCTCAGGCTGCTCATGCCTCTGACCCTTTATTGGTGGGTATTTCTATGTGAATGGTGGCCATCATGCCCTGTATCTCAGGCTGCTCATGCCTCTGACCCTTTATTGGTGGGTATTTATATGTGAATGGCGGCCATCATGCCCTGTATCTCAGGCTGCTCATGCCTCTGATACTTTATTGGTGGGTATTTATATGTGAATGGTGGCCATCATGCCCTGTATCTCAGGCTGCTCATGCCTCTGACACTTTATTGGTGGGTATTTATATGTGAATGGCGGCCATCATGCCCTGTATCTCAGGCTGCTCATGCCTCTGACACTTTATTGGTGGGTATTTATATGTGAATGGCGGCCATCATGCCCTGTATCTCAGGCTGCTCATGCCTCTGACACTTTATTGGTGGGTATTTATATGTGAATGGCGGCCATCATGCCCTGTATCTCAGGCTGCTCATGCCTCTGACCCTTTATTGGTGGGTATTTCTATGTGAATGGCGGCCATCATGCCCTGTATCTCAGGCTACTCATGCCTCTGACACTTTATTGGTGGGTGTTTATATGTGAATGGCGGCCATCATGCCCTGTATCTCAGGCTGCTCATGCCTCTGACCCTTTATTGGTGGGTATTTCTATGTGAATGGCGGCCATCGTGCCCTGTATCTCAGGCTGCTCATGCCTCTGACCCTTTATTGGTGGGTATTTATATGTGAATGGCGGCCATCATGCCCTGTATCTCAGGCTGCTCATGCCTCTGACCCTTTATTGGTGGGTATTTATATGTGAATGGCGGCCATCATGCCCTGTATCTCAGGCTGCTCATGCCTCTGACCCTTTATTGGTGGGTGTTTATATGTGAATGGCGGCCATCATGCCCTGTATCTCAGGCTGCTCATGCCTCTGACCCTTTATTGGTGGGTATTTATATGTGAATGGCGGCCATCATGCCCTGTATCTCAGGCTGCTCATGCCTCTGACACTTTATTGGTGGGTATTGCTATGTGAATGGCGGCCATCATGCCCTGTATCTCAGGCTGCTCATGCCTCTGACCCTTTATTGGTGGGTATTTATATGTGAATGGCGGCCATCATGCCCTGTATCTCAGGCTGCTCATGCCTCTGACACTTTATTGGTGGGTATTTATATGTGAATGGCGGCCATCATGCCCTGTATCTCAGGCTGCTCATGCCTCTGACCCTTTATTGGTGGGTATTTCTATGTGAATGGCGGCCATCGTGCCCTGTATCTCAGGCTGCTCATGCCTCTGACCCTTTATTGGTGGGTATTTATATGTGAATGGCGGCCATTATGCCCTGTATCTCAGGCTGCTCATGCCTCTGACCCTTTATTGGTGGGTATTTATATGTGAATGGCGGCCATCATGCCCTGTATCTCAGGCTGCTCATGCCTCTGACACTTTATTGGTGGGTATTTATATGTGAATGGCGGCCATCATGCCCTGTATCTCAGGCTGCTCATGCCTCTGACCCTTTATTGGTGGGTATTTATATGTGAATGGCGGCCATCATGCCCTGTATCTCAGGCTGCTCATGCCTCTGACCCTTTATTGGTGGGTATTTCTATGTGAATGGCGGCCATCATGCCCTGTATCTCAGGCTGCTCATGCCTCTGACCCTTTATTGGTGGGTATTTCTATGTGAATGGCGGCCATCATGCCCTGTATCTCAGGCTGCTCATGCCTCTGACCCTTTATTGGTGGGTATTGCTATGTGAATGGCGGCCATCATGCCCTGTATCTCAGGCTACTCATGCCTCTGACACTTTATTGGTGGGTATTTCTATGTGAATGGCGGCCATCATGCCCTGTATCTCAGGCTGCTCATGCCTCTGACCCTTTATTGGTGGGTATTTCTATGTGAATGGCGGCCATCATGCCCTGTATCTCAGGCTGCTCATGCCTCTGACCCTTTATTGGTGGGTGTTTATATGTGAATGGTGGCCATCATGCCCTGTATCTCAGGCTACTCATGCCTCTGACACTTTATTGGTGGGTGTTTATATGTGAATGGCGGCCATCATGCCCTGTATCTCAGGCTGCTCATGCCTCTGACCCTTTATTGGTGGGTATTTATATGTGAATGGTGGCCATCATGCCCTGTATCTCAGGCTACTCATGCCTCTGACACTTTATTGGTGGGTATTTATATGTGAATGGCGGCCATCATGCCCTGTATCTCAGGCTGCTCATGCCTCTGACCCTTTATTGGTGGGTATTTCTATGTGAATGGCGGCCATCGTGCCCTGTATCTCAGGCTGCTCATGCCTCTGACCCTTTATTGGTGGGTATTTATATGTGAATGGCGGCCATCATGCCCTGTATCTCAGGCTGCTCATGCCTCTGACCCTTTATTGGTGGGTATTTATATGTGAATGGCGGCCATCATGCCCTGTATCTCAGGCTACTCATGCCTCTGACACTTTATTGGTGGGTATTTATATGTGAATGGCGGCCATCATGCCCTGTATCTCAGGCTGCTCATGCCTCTGACACTTTATTGGTGGGTATTTATATGTGAATGGCGGCCATCATGCCCTGTATCTCAGGCTACTCATGCCTCTGACACTTTATTGGTGGGTATTTATATGTGAATGGCGGCCATCATGCCCTGTATCTCAGGCTGCTCATGCCTCTGACCCTTTATTGGTGGGTATTTATATGTGAATGGCGGCCATCATGCCCTGTATCTCAGGCTACTCATGCCTCTGACACTTTATTGGTGGGTATTTATATGTGAATGGCGGCCATCATGCCCTGTATCTCAGGCTGCTCATGCCTCTGACCCTTTATTGGTGGGTATTTATATGTGAATGGCGGCCATCATGCCCTGTATCTCAGGCTGCTCATGCCTCTGACGCTTTATTGGTGGGTATTTCTATGTGAATGGCGGCCATCATGCCCTGTATCTCAGGCTGCTCATGCCTCTGACCCTTTATTGGTGGGTGTTTATATGTGAATGGCGGCCATCGTGCCCTGTATCTCAGGCTACTCATGCCTCTGACACTTTATTGGTGGGTGTTTATATGTGAATGGCGGCCATCATGCCCTGTATCTCAGGCTGCTCATGCCTCTGACCCTTTATTGGTGGGTATTTATATGTGAATGGCGGCCATCGTGCCCTGTATCTCAGGCTGCTCATGCCTCTGACACTTTATTGGTGGGTGTTTATATGTGAATGGCGGCCATCGTGCCCTGTATCTCAGGCTGCTCATGCCTCTGACACTTTATTGGTGGGTGTTTATATGTGAATGGCGGCCATCATTCCCTGTATCTCAGGCTGCTCATGCCTCTGACACTTTATTGGTGGGTGTTTCTATGTGAATGGCGGCCATCATGCCCTGTATCTCAGGCTGCTCATGCCTCTGACCCTTTATTGGTGGGTATTTATATGTGAATGGCGGCCATCATTCCCTGTATCTCAGGCTGCTCATGCCTCTGACACTTTATTGGTGGGTATTTATATGTGAATGGCGGCCATCATGCCCTGTATCTCAGGCTGCTCATGCCTCTGACACTTTATTGGTGGGTATTTATATGTGAATGGCGGCCATCATGCCCTGTATCTCAGGCTACTCATGCCTCTGACACTTTATTGGTGGGTGTTTATATGTGAATGGCGGCCATCGTGCCCTGTATCTCAGGCTGCTCATGCCTCTGACCCTTTATTGGTGGGTGTTTATATGTGAATGGCGGCCATCATGCCCTGTATCTCAGGCTGCTCATGCCTCTGACCCTTTATTGGTGGGTGTTTATATGTGAATGGCGGCCATCATGCCCTGTATCTCAGGCTGCTCATGCCTCTGACACTTTATTGGTGGGTGTTTATATGTGAATGGCGGCCATCGTGCCCTGTATCTCAGGCTGCTCATGCCTCTGACCCTTTATTGGTGGGTATTTATATGTGAATGGCGGCCATCATGCCCTGTATCTCAGGCTGCTCATGCCTCTGACACTTTATTGGTGGGTATTTATATGTGAATGGCGGCCATCATGCCCTGTATCTCAGGCTACTCATGCCTCTGACCCTTTATTGGTGGGTATTTATATGTGAATGGCGGCCATCATGCCCTGTATCTCAGGCTGCTCATGCCTCTGACACTTTATTGGTGGGTATTTCTATGTGAATGGCGGCCATCATGCCCTGTATCTCAGGCTACTCATGCCTCTGACACTTTATTGGTGGGTGTTTATATGTGAATGGCGGCCATCATGCCCTGTATCTCAGGCTGCTCATGCCTCTGACACTTTATTGGTGGGTGTTTATATGTGAATGGCGGCCATCATGCCCTGTATCTCAGGCTGCTCATGCCTCTGACACTTTATTGGTGGGTATTTATATGTGAATGGCGGCCATCGTGCCCTGTATCTCAGGCTGCTCATGCCTCTGACCCTTTATTAGTGGGTGTTTATATGTGAATGGCGGCCATCATGCCCTGTATCTCAGGCTACTCGTGCCTCTGACACTTTATTGGTGGGTATTTATATGTGAATGGCGGCCATCATGCCCTGTATCTCAGGCTGCTCATGCCTCTGACACTTTATTGGTGGGTGTTTATATGTGAATGGCGGCCATCATGCCCTGTATCTCAGGCTGCTCATGCCTCTGACCCTTTATTGGTGGGTATTTATATGTGAATGGTGGCCATCATGCCCTGTATCTCAGGCTGCTCATGCCTCTGACCCTTTATTGGTGGGTATTTATATGTGAATGGCGGCCATCATGCCCTGTATCTCAGGCTGCTCATGCCTCTGACACTTTATTGGTGGGTATTTATATGTGAATGGCGGCCATCATACCCTGTATCTCAGGCTGCTCATGCCTCTGACACTTTATTGGTGGGTATTTATATGTGAATGGCGGCCATCATACCCTGTATCTCAGGCTGCTCATGCCTCTGACCCTTTATTGGTGGGTATTTATATGTGAATGGCGGCCATCATGCCCTGTATCTCAGGCTGCTCATGCCTCTGACCCTTTATTGGTGGGTATTTATATGTGAATGGCGGCCATCATGCCCTGTATCTCAGGCTGCTCGTGCCTCTGACACTTTATTGGTGGGTGTTTCTATGTGAATGGCGGCCATCATGCCCTGTATCTCAGGCTGCTCATGCCTCTGACACTTTATTGGTGGGTATTTCTATGTGAATGGCGGCCATCATGCCCTGTATCTCAGGCTGCTCATGCCTCTGACCCTTTATTGGTGGGTATTTCTATGTGAATGGCGGCCATCATGCCCTGTATCTCAGGCTACTCGTGCCTCTGACACTTTATTGGTGGGTGTTTCTATGTGAATGGCGGCCATCATGCCCTGTATCTCAGGCTGCTCATGCCTCTGACCCTTTATTGGTGGGTATTTATATGTGAATGGCGGCCATCATACCCTGTATCTCAGGCTACTCATGCCTCTGACACTTTATTGGTGGGTGTTTATATGTGAATGGCGGCCATCATGCCCTGTATCTCAGGCTACTCGTGCCTCTGACCCTTTATTAGTGGGTGTTTATATGTGAATGGCGGCCATCATGCCCTGTATCTCAGGCTGCTCATGCCTCTGACACTTTATTGGTGGGTGTTTATATGTGAATGGCGGCCATCGTGCCCTGTATCTCAGGCTGCTCATGCCTCTGACACTTTATTGGTGGGTATTTATATGTGAATGGCGGCCATCATGCCCTGTATCTCAGGCTGCTCATGCCTCTGACACTTTATTGGTGGGTATTTATATGTGAATGGCAGCCATCATGCCCTGTATCTCAGGCTGCTCATGCCTCTGACCCTTTATTGGTGGGTATTTATATGTGAATGGCGGCCATCATGCCCTGTATCTCAGGCTACTCATGCCTCTGACACTTTATTGGTGGGTATTTATATGTGAATGGCGGCCATCATACCCTGTATCTCAGGCTGCTCATGCCTCTGACACTTTATTGGTGGGTATTTATATGTGAATGGCGGCCATCATACCCTGTATCTCAGGCTGCTCATGCCTCTGACCCTTTATTGGTGGGTATTTATATGTGAATGGCGGCCATCATGCCCTGTATCTCAGGCTGCTCATGCCTCTGATCCTTTATTGGTGGGTATTTATATGTGAATGGCGGCCATCGTGCCCTGTATCTCAGGCTGCTCATGCCTCTGACCCTTTATTGGTGGGTGTTTATATGTGAATGGCGGCCATCATGCCCTGTATCTCAGGCTGCTCATGCCTCTGACACTTTATTGGTGGGTATTTCTATGTGAATGGCGGCCATCATGCCCTGTATCTCAGGCTGCTCATGCCTCTGACACTTTATTGGTGGGTGTTTCTATGTGAATGGCGGCCATCATGCCCTGTATCTCAGGCTGCTCATGCCTCTGACACTTTATTGGTGGGTGTTTATATGTGAATGGCGGCCATCATGCCCTGTATCTCAGGCTGCTCATGCCTCTGACACTTTATTGGTGGGTGTTTCTATGTGAATGGCGGCCATCATGCCCTGTATCTCAGGCTGCTCATGCCTCTGACCCTTTATTGGTGGGTGTTTATATGTGAATGGCGGCCATCATGCCCTGTATCTCAGGCTGCTCATGCCTCTGACCCTTTATTGGTGGGTATTTATATGTGAATGGCGGCCATCATGCCCTGTATCTCAGGCTGCTCATGCCTCTGACACTTTATTGGTGGGTATTTATATGTGAATGGCGGCCATCATGCCCTGTATCTCAGGCTACTCATGCCTCTGACCCTTTATTGGTGGGTATTTATATGTGAATGGCGGCCATCATGCCCTGTATCTCAGGCTGCTCATGCCTCTGACACTTTATTGGTGGGTATTTCTATGTGAATGGCGGCCATCATGCCCTGTATCTCAGGCTGCTCATGCCTCTGACACTTTATTGGTGGGTGTTTATATGTGAATGGCGGCCATCATACCCTGTATCTCAGGCTGCTCATGCCTCTGACCCTTTATTAGTGGGTGTTTATATGTGAATGGCGGCCATCATGCCCTGTATCTCAGGCTACTCGTGCCTCTGACACTTTATTGGTGGGTATTTATATGTGAATGGCGGCCATCGTGCCCTGTATCTCAGGCTGCTCATGCCTCTGACCCTTTATTGGTGGGTATTTATATGTGAATGGTGGCCATCATGCCCTGTATCTCAGGCTGCTCATGCCTCTGACACTTTATTGGTGGGTATTTATATGTGAATGGCGGCCATCATGCCCTGTATCTCAGGCTGCTCATGCCTCTGACCCTTTATTGGTGGGTATTTCTATGTGAATGGCGGCCATCATGCCCTGTATCTCAGGCTGCTCATGCCTCTGACACTTTATTGGTGGGTATTTATATGTGAATGGCGGCCATCATACCCTGTATCTCAGGCTGCTCATGCCTCTGACACTTTATTGGTGGGTATTTATATGTGAATGGCGGCCATCATACCCTGTATCTCAGGCTGCTCATGCCTCTGACCCTTTATTGGTGGGTATTTATATGTGAATGGCGGCCATCATGCCCTGTATCTCAGGCTGCTCGTGCCTCTGACACTTTATTGGTGGGTGTTTCTATGTGAATGGCGGCCATCATGCCCTGTATCTCAGGCTGCTCATGCCTCTGACCCTTTATTGGTGGGTATTTATATGTGAATGGCGGCCATCATGCCCTGTATCTCAGGCTGCTCATGCCTCTGACCCTTTATTGGTGGGTGTTTATATGTGAATGGCGGCCATCATGCCCTGTATCTCAGGCTACTCGTGCCTCTGACGCTTTATTGGTGGGTATTTCTATGTGAATGGCGGCCATCATACCCTGTATCTCAGGCTGCTCATGCTTCTGACGCTTTATTGGTGGGTATTTATATGTGAATGGCGGCCATCATGCCCTGTATCTCAGGCTGCTCATGCTTCTGACGCTTTATTGGTGGGTATTTATATGTGAATGGCGGCCATCATGCCCTGTATCTCAGGCTACTCATGCCTCTGACCCTTTATTGGTGGGTATTTATATGTGAATGGCGGCCATCGTGCCCTGTATCTCAGGCTGCTCATGCCTCTGACACTTTATTGGTGGGTATTTATATGTGAATGGTGGCCATCATGCCCTGTATCTCAGGCTGCTCATGCCTCTGACGCTTTATTGGTGGGTATTTATATGTGAATGGCGGCCATCATGCCCTGTATCTCAGGCTACTCATGCCTCTGACGCTTTATTGGTGGGTATTGCTATGTGAATGGTTGCCATCATGCCCTGTATCTCAGGCTGCTCATGCCTCTGACCCTTTATTGGTGGGTATTTATATGTGAATGGCGGCCATCATGCCCTGTATCTCAGGCTGCTCATGCCTCTGACACTTTATTGGTGGGTATTTCTATGTGAATGGCGGCCATCATGCCCTGTATCTCAGGCTGCTCATGCCTCTGACGCTTTATTGGTGGGTATTTATATGTGAATTGCGGCCATCATGCCCTGTATCTCAGGCTGCTCATGCTTCTGACGCTTTATTGGTGGGTATTTATATGTGAATGGCGGCCATCATGCCCTGTATCTCAGGCTGCTCATGCCTCTGACGCTTTATTGGTGGGTATTTATATGTGAATTGCGGCCATCATGCCCTGTATCTCAGGCTGCTCATGCCTCTGACACTTTATTGGTGGGTGTTTATATGTGAATGGCGGCCATCGTGCCCTGTATCTCAGGCTACTCATGCCTCTGACCCTTTATTGGTGGGTATTTATATGTGAATGGCGGCCATCATGCCCTGTATCTCAGGCTGCTCATGCCTCTGACCCTTTATTGGTGGGTATTTATATGTGAATGGCGGCCATCATGCCCTGTATCTCAGGCTGCTCATGCCTCTGACCCTTTATTGGTGGGTATTGCTATGTGAATGGCGGCCATCATGCCCTGTATCTCAGGCTGCTCATGCCTCTGACCCTTTATTGGTGGGTATTGCTATGTGAATGGCGGCCATCATGCCCTGTATCTCAGGCTGCTCATGCCTCTGACACTTTATTGGTGGGTGTTTCTATGTGAATGGCGGCCATCATGCCCTGTATCTCAGGCTGCTCATGCCTCTGACACTTTATTGGTGGGTATTTATATGTGAATGGCGGCCATCGTGCACTGTATCTCAGGCTGCTCATGCCTCTGACACTTTATTGGTGGGTATTTCTATGTGAATGGCGGCCATCATGCCCTGTATCTCAGGCTGCTCATGCCTCTGACACTTTATTGGTGGGTATTTCTATGTGAATGGCGGCCATCATGCCCTGTATCTCAGGCTGCTCATGCCTCTGACGCTTTATTGGTGGGTATTTCTATGTGAATGGCGGCCATCATGCCCTGTATCTCAGGCTGCTCATGCCTCTGACACTTTATTGGTGGGTGTTTATATGTGAATGGCGGCCATCATGCCCTGTATCTCAGGCTGCTCATGCCTCTGACACTTTATTGGTGGGTATTTATATGTGAATGGCGGCCATCATGCCCTGTATCTCAGGCTGCTCATGCCTCTGACACTTTATTGGTGGGTGTTTATATGTGAATGGCGGCCATCATGCCCTGTATCTCAGGCTACTCATGCCTCTGACCCTTTATTGGTGGGTGTTTATATGTGAATGGCGGCCATCATGCCCTGTATCTCAGGCTGCTCATGCCTCTGACGCTTTATTGGTGGGTGTTTATATGTGAATGGCGGCCATCATGCCCTGTATCTCAGGCTGCTCATGCCTCTGACCCTTTATTGGTGGGTATTTATATGTGAATGGCGGCCATCATGCCCTGTATCTCAGGCTGCTCATGCCTCTGACCCTTTATTGGTGGGTATTTATATGTGAATGGCGGCCATCATGCCCTGTATCTCAGGCTGCTCATGCCTCTGACGCTTTATTGGTGGGTATTTCTATGTGAATGGCGGCCATCATGCCCTGTATCTCAGGCTGCTCATGCCTCTGACACTTTATTGGTGGGTATTTATATGTGAATGGCGGCCATCATGCCCTGTATCTCAGGCTGCTCATGCCTCTGACGCTTTATTGGTGGGTGTTTATATGTGAATGGCGGCCATCATGCTGTGTATCTCAGGCTGCTCATGCCTCTGACCCTTTATTGGTGGGTATTTATATGTGAATGGCGGCCATCATGCCCTGTATCTCAGGCTGCTCATGCCTCTGACACTTTATTGGTGGGTATTTATATGTGAATGGCGGCCATCATGCTGTGTATCTCAGGCTGCTCATGCCTCTGACCCTTTATTGGTGGGTGTTTATATGTGAATGGCGGCCATCGTGCCCTGTATCTCAGGCTGCTCATGCCTCTGACACTTTATTGGTGGGTATTTATATGTGAATGGCGGCCATCATGCCCTGTATCTCAGGCTGCTCATGCCTCTGACACTTTATTGGTGGGTATTTCTATGTGAATGGCGGCCATCATGCCCTGTATCTCAGGCTGCTCATGCCTCTGACCCTTTATTGGTGGGTATTTCTATGTGAATGGCGGCCATCATGCCCTGTATCTCAGGCTGCTCATGCCTCTGACCCTTTATTGGTGGGTATTTATATGTGAATGGCGGCCATCATGCCCTGTATCTCAGGCTGCTCATGCCTCTGACCCTTTATTGGTGGGTATTTCTATGTGAATGGCGGCCATCATGCCCTGTATCTCAGGCTGCTCATGCCTCTGACCCTTTATTGGTGGGTGTTTATATGTGAATGGCGGCCATCATGCCCTGTATCTCAGGCTGCTCATGCCTCTGACCCTTTATTGGTGGGTGTTTATATGTGAATGGCGGCCATCGTGCCCTGTATCTCAGGCTACTCGTGCCTCTGACACTTTATTGGTGGGTATTTATATGTGAATGGCGGCCATCATGCCCTGTATCTCAGGCTACTCGTGCCTCTGACACTTTATTGGTGGGTATTTATATGTGAATGGCGGCCATCATGCCCTGTATCTCAGGCTACTCGTGCCTCTGACACTTTATTGGTGGGTATTTATATGTGAATGGCGGCCATCATGCCCTGTATCTCAGGCTGCTCATGCCTCTGACCCTTTATTGGTGGGTGTTTCTATGTGAATGGCGGCCATCATGCCCTGTATCTCAGGCTGCTCATGCCTCTGACCCTTTATTGGTGGGTGTTTATATGTGAATGGCGGCCATCATGCCCTGTATCTCAGGCTGCTCATGCCTCTGACCCTTTATTGGTGGGTGTTTATATGTGAATGGCGGCCATCGTGCCCTGTATCTCAGGCTACTCGTGCCTCTGACACTTTATTGGTGGGTATTTATATGTGAATGGCGGCCATCATGCCCTGTATCTCAGGCTACTCGTGCCTCTGACACTTTATTGGTGGGTGTTTATATGTGAATGGCGGCCATCATGCCCTGTATCTCAGGCTGCTCATGCCTCTGACCCTTTATTGGTGGGTGTTTCTATGTGAATGGCGGCCATCATGCCCTGTATCTCAGGCTACTCATGCCTCTGACACTTTATTGGTGGGTATTTATATGTGAATGGCGGCCATCATGCCCTGTATCTCAGGCTACTCATGCCTCTGACCCTTTATTGGTGGGTATTTCTATGTGAATGGCGGCCATCATGCCCTGTATCTCAGGCTGCTCATGCCTCTGACCCTTTATTGGTGGGTATTTATATGTGAATGGCGGCCATCATGCCCTGTATCTCAGGCTACTCGTGCCTCTGACACTTTATTGGTGGGTATTTATATGTGAATGGCGGCCATCATGCCCTGTATCTCAGGGTGCTCATGCCTCTGACCCTTTATTGGTGGGTATTTCTATGTGAATGGCGGCCATCATGCCCTGTATCTCAGGCTGCTCATGCCTCTGACCCTTTATTGGTGGGTATTTATATGTGAATGGCGGCCATCATGCCCTGTATCTCAGGCTACTCGTGCCTCTGACACTTTATTGGTGGGTATTTCTATGTGAATGGCGGCCATCATGCCCTGTATCTCAGGCTGCTCATGCCTCTGACACTTTATTGGTGGGTATTTCTATGTGAATGGCGGCCATCGTGCCCTGTATCTCAGGCTGCTCATGCCTCTGACACTTTATTGGTGGGTATTTATATGTGAATGGCGGCCATCATGCCCTGTATCTCAGGCTACTCGTGCCTCTGACACTTTATTGGTGGGTATTTATATGTGAATGGCGGCCATCATGCCCTGTATCTCAGGCTGCTCATGCCTCTGACCCTTTATTGGTGGGTATTTATATGTGAATGGCGGCCATCGTGCCCTGTATCTCAGGCTGCTCATGCCTCTGACACTTTATTGGTGGGTATTTATATGTGAATGGCGGCCATCGTGCCCTGTATCTCAGGCTGCTCATGCCTCTGACACTTTATTGGTGGGTATTTATATGTGAATGGCGGCCATCGTGCCCTGTATCTCAGGCTGCTCATGCCACTGACACTTTATTGGTGGGTGTTTATATGTGAATGGCGGCCATCGTGCCCTGTATCTCAGGCTGCTCATGCCTCTGACACTTTATTGGTGGGTATTTATATGTGAATGGCGGCCATCATGCCCTGTATCTCAGGCTACTCATGCCTCTGACCCTTTATTGGTGGGTATTTCTATGTGAATGGCGGCCATCATGCCCTGTATCTCAGGCTACTCATGCCTCTGACACTTTATTGGTGGGTATTTATATGTGAATGGCGGCCATCATGCCCTGTATCTCAGGCTACTCATGCCTCTGACACTTTATTGGTGGGTGTTTCTATGTGAATGGCGGCCATCATGCCCTGTATCTCAGGCTACTCATGCCTCTGACACTTTATTGGTGGGTGTTTCTATGTGAATGGCGGCCATCATGCCCTGTATCTCAGGCTACTCATGCCTCTGACACTTTATTGGTGGGTGTTTCTATGTGAATGGCGGCCATCATGCCCTGTATCTCAGGCTACTCATGCCTCTGACACTTTATTGGTGGGTGTTTCTATGTGAATGGCGGCCATCATGCCCTGTATCTCAGGCTGCTCATGCCTCTGACACTTTATTGGTGGGTATTTATATGTGAATGGCGGCCATCATGCCCTGTATCTCAGGCTGCTCATGCCTCTGACACTTTATTGGTGGGTATTTCTATGTGAATGGCGGCCATCATGCCCTGTATCTCAGGCTGCTCATGCCTCTGACACTTTATTGGTGGGTGTTTATATGTGAATGGCGGCCATCGTGCCCTGTATCTCAGGCTGCTCATGCCTCTGACCCTTTATTGGTGGGTGTTTCTATGTGAATGGCGGCCATCATGCCCTGTATCTCAGGCTACTCATGCCTCTGACCCTTTATTGGTGGGTATTTATATGTGAATGGCGGCCATCATGCCCTGTATCTCAGGCTACTCGTGCCTCTGACACTTTATTGGTGGGTATTTATATGTGAATGGCGGCCATCATGCCCTGTATCTCAGGCTGCTCATGCCTCTGACACTTTATTGGTGGGTATTTCTATGTGAATGGCGGCCATCGTGCCCTGTATCTCAGGCTGCTCATGCCTCTGACACTTTATTGGTGGGTATTTATATGTGAATGGCGGCCATCATGCCCTGTATCTCAGGCTACTCGTGCCTCTGACACTTTATTGGTGGGTATTTATATGTGAATGGCGGCCATCATGCCCTGTATCTCAGGCTGCTCATGCCTCTGACACTTTATTGGTGGGTATTTATATGTGAATGGCGGCCATCATGCCCTGTATCTCAGGCTGCTCATGCCTCTGACACTTTATTGGTGGGTATTTATATGTGAATGGCGGCCATCGTGCCCTGTATCTCAGGCTGCTCATGCCACTGACACTTTATTGGTGGGTGTTTATATGTGAATGGCGGCCATCGTGCCCTGTATCTCAGGCTGCTCATGCCTCTGACACTTTATTGGTGGGTATTTATATGTGAATGGCGGCCATCATGCCCTGTATCTCAGGCTACTCATGCCTCTGACCCTTTATTGGTGGGTATTTCTATGTGAATGGCGGCCATCATGCCCTGTATCTCAGGCTACTCATGCCTCTGACACTTTATTGGTGGGTATTTATATGTGAATGGCGGCCATCATGCCCTGTATCTCAGGCTACTCATGCCTCTGACACTTTATTGGTGGGTGTTTCTATGTGAATGGCGGCCATCATGCCCTGTATCTCAGGCTACTCATGCCTCTGACACTTTATTGGTGGGTATTTATATGTGAATGGCGGCCATCATGCCCTGTATCTCAGGCTGCTCATGCCTCTGACCCTTTATTGGTGGGTATTTCTATGTGAATGGCGGCCATCATGCCCTGTATCTCAGGCTGCTCATGCCTCTGACCCTTTATTGGTGGGTGTTTCTATGTGAATGGCGGCCATCATGCCCTGTATCTCAGGCTACTCATGCCTCTGACACTTTATTGGTGGGTATTTATATGTGAATGGCGGCCATCATGCCCTGTATCTCAGGCTACTCATGCCTCTGACCCTTTATTGGTGGGTATTTCTATGTGAATGGCGGCCATCATGCCCTGTATCTCAGGCTGCTCATGCCTCTGACCCTTTATTGGTGGGTATTTATATGTGAATGGCGGCCATCATGCCCTGTATCTCAGGCTACTCGTGCCTCTGACACTTTATTGGTGGGTATTTATATGTGAATGGCGGCCATCATGCCCTGTATCTCAGGCTACTCATGCCTCTGACACTTTATTGGTGGGTGTTTATATGTGAATGGTGGCCATCATGCCCTGTATCTCAGGCTGCTCATGCCTCTGACCCTTTATTGGTGGGTGTTTATATGTGAATGGCGGCCATCATGCCCTGTATCTCAGGCTGCTCATGCCTCTGACACTTTATTGGTGGGTGTTTATATGTGAATGGTGGCCATCATGCCCTGTATCTCAGGCTGCTCATGCCTCTGACCCTTTATTGGTGGGTATTTATATGTGAATGGCGGCCATCATGCCCTGTATCTCAGGCTACTCATGCCTCTGACCCTTTATTGGTGGGTATTTATATGTGAATGGCGGCCATCGTGCCCTGTATCTCAGGCTGCTCATGCCTCTGACACTTTATTGGTGGGTATTTATATGTGAATGGTGGCCATCATGCCCTGTATCTCAGGCTGCTCATGCCTCTGACCCTTTATTGGTGGGTGTTTATATGTGAATGGCGGCCATCATGCCCTGTATCTCAGGCTGCTCATGCCTCTGACACTTTATTGGTGGGTATTTATATGTGAATGGCGGCCATCGTGCCCTGTATCTCAGGCTGCTCATGCCTCTGACACTTTATTGGTGGGTGTTTATATGTGAATGGCGGCCATCGTGCCCTGTATCTCAGGCTGCTCATGCCTCTGACCCTTTATTGGTGGGTATTTCTATGTGAATGGCGGCCATCATACCCTGTATCTCAGGCTGCTCATGCCTCTGACACTTTATTGGTGGGTATTTATATGTGAATGGCGGCCATCATGCCCTGTATCTCAGGCTGCTCATGCCTCTGACACTTTATTGGTGGGTATTTATATGTGAATGGCGGCCATCATGCCCTGTATCTCAGGCTGCTCATGCCTCTGACCCTTTATTGGTGGGTATTTCTATGTGAATGGCGGCCATCATGCCCTGTATCTCAGGCTACTCATGCCTCTGACACTTTATTGGTGGGTGTTTCTATGTGAATGGCGGCCATCATGCCCTGTATCTCAGGCTGCTCATGCCTCTGACCCTTTATTCGTGGGTATTTATATGTGAATGGCGGCCATCATGCCCTGTATCTCAGGCTGCTCATGCCTCTGACCCTTTATTGGTGGGTATTTCTATGTGAATGGCGGCCATCATGCCCTGTATCTCAGGCTGCTCATGCCTCTGACCCTTTATTGGTGGGTATTTCTATGTGAATGGCGGCCATCATGCCCTGTATCTCAGGCTACTCATGCCTCTGACCCTTTATTGGTGGGTATTTCTATGTGAATGGCGGCCATCATGCCCTGTATCTCAGGCTACTCATGCCTCTGACCCTTTATTGGTGGGTATTTCTATGTGAATGGCGGCCATCATGCCCTGTATCTCAGGCTGCTCATGCCTCTGACCCTTTATTGGTGGGTATTTATATGTGAATGGCGGCCATCATGCCCTGTATCTCAGGCTACTCGTGCCTCTGACCCTGTAATTGGTGGGTATTGCTATGTGAATGGCGGCCATCATGCCCTGTATCTCAGGCTGCTCATGCCTCTGACCCTTTATTGGTGGGTATTTATATGTGAATGGCGGCCATCATGCCCTGTATCTCAGGCTGCTTATGCCTCTGACCCTGTAATTGGTGGGTGTTTATATGTGAATGGCGGCCATCATGCCCTGTATCTCAGGCTGCTCATGCCTCTGACCCTGTAATTGGTGGGTATTGCTATGTGAATGGCGGCCATCATGCCCTGTATCTCAGGCTGCTCATGCCTCTGACACTTTATTGGTGGGTATTTATATGTGAATGGCGGCCATCATGCCCTGTATCTCAGGCTGCTCATGCCTCTGACACTTTATTGGTGGGTATTGCTATGTGAATGGCGGCCATCATGCCCTGTATCTCAGGCTGCTCATGCCTCTGACCCTTTATTGGTGGGTATTGCTATGTGAATGGCGGCCATCATGCCCTGTATCTCAGGCTGCTCATGCCTCTGACCCTTTATTGGTGGGTATTTATATGTGAATGGCGGCCATCATGCCCTGTATCTCAGGCTGCTCATGCCTCTGACCCTGTAATTGGTCTTCTGCAGCAGGTTTTATACGTCTCACATTTATCCATCCTCCATTATTATAGCTGTGTGGAATATCGTCTTATGCCCACACCCAGATCCCATTTTTTAGTCACTTGATGTTTTATGCATTTCCACCTGAACCCCGTTTGTTCCCCCTTTTTGAAAATAAAATATTTTGCACAATCTATTTCCTCTTCTCTTGTTTTTCACATTTACATGGAATTTGTGCTTGCGGCGTGTTACCTATTGGTGGCGCTCTGACCGCAGATATGATTATGATGGCATCATGGAATTTTGCTAATTTAATTTTACAGTTATGGAGGGGTCTGCCAATGACGCACAGTTATGGGGGGATCTGCCAATGACGCACAGTTATGGGGGATTTGTCAATGACGCACAGTTATGGGGGGATCTGCCAATGACGCACAGTTATGGGGGGTCTGCCAATGACGCACAGTTATGGGGGGGTCTGCTGATGATGCACAGTTATGAGGGGATCTGCCAATGATGCACAGTTATGGGGGGGATCTGTCAATGACGCACAGTTATAGGGGGGATCTGCCAATGACGCACAGTTATGGAGGGATCTGCCAATGATGCACAGTTATGGGGGGTCTGCCAATGACGCACAGTTATGGGGGGGTCTGCTGATGACGCACAGTTATGGGGGGTTTGCCAATGATGCACAGTTATGGGGGGATCTGCCAATGACGCACAGTTATAGTGGATCTATGCAGGCGGCCCAGTTATGGAGGGATCTGCCAATGATGCACCGTTATGGGGGGGATCTGCCAATGACGCATAGTTATGGAGGGGTCTGCCAATGACGCACAGTTATGGGGGGATCTGCTGATGACGCACAGTTATGGGGGGATCTGCCAATGACGCACAGTTATGGGGGATCTGCCAATGACGCACAGTTATGGGGGGATCTGCCAATGACGCACAGTTATGGGGGATCTGCCAATGACGCACAGTTATGGGGGGATCTGCCAATGACGCACAGTTATGGGGGGATCTGCCAATGACGCACAGTTATGGGGGGTCTGCCAATGACGCACAGTTATGGGGGGATCTGCCAATGACACACAGTTATGGGGGATTTGTCAATGACGCACAGTTATGGAGGGATCTGCCAATGACGCACAGTTATGGAGGGGTCTGCCAATGACGCACAGTTATGGGGGGATCTGCTGATGACGCACAGTTATGGGGGGATCTGGCAATGACGCACAGTTATGGAGGGGTCTGCCAATGACGCACAGTTATGGAGGGGTCTGCCAATGACGCACAGTTATGGGGGGATCTGCCAATGATGCACAGTTATGGAGGGATCTGGCAATGATGCACAGTTATGGGGGGGATCTGTCAATGACGCACAGTTATAGGGGGGATCTGCTGATGACGCACAGTTATGGAGGGATCTGCCAATGACGCACAGTTATGGGGGGATCTGCCAATGATGCACAGTTATGGGGGGTCTGCCAATGACGCACAGTTATGGGGGGTTTGCCAATGATGCACAGTTATGGGGGGATCTGCCAATGACGCACAGTTATGGGGGATCTGCCAATGACGCACAGTTATAGTGGATCTATACAGGCAGCCCAGTTATGGGGGGATCTGCCAATGATGCACCGTTATGGGGGGGATCTGCCAATGACGCATAGTTATGGAGGGGTCTGCCAATGACGCACAGTTATGGAGGGGTCTGCCAATGACGCACAGTTATGGGGGATCTGCCAATGACGCACAGTTATGGGAGATCTGCCAATGACGCACAGTTATGGGGGGATCTGCCAATGACGCACAGTTATGGGGGGGATCTGCCAATGACGCACAGTTATGGGTGGTCTGCCAATGACGCACAGTTATGGGGGGATCTGCCAATGACGCACAGTTATGGGGGATTTGTCAATGACGCACAGTTATGGGGGATTTGTCAATGACGCACAGTTATGGGGGATTTGTCAATGACGCACAGTTATGGAGGGGTCTGCCAATGACGCACAGTTATGGGGGGATCTGCCAATGACGCACAGTTATGGGGGGGTCTGCTAATGACGCACAGTTATGGGGGGATCTGCCAATGACGCACAGTTATGGGGGGGATCTGTCGATGACGCACAGTTATGGGGGGGTCTGCTGATGACGCACAGTTATGGGGGGGATCTGCCGATGACGCACAGTTATGGAGGGATCTGCCAATGACGCACAGTTATGGGGGGATTTGTCAATGACGCACAGTTATGGAGGGATCTACCAATGACGCACAGTTATGGAGGGATCTGGCAATGACGCACAGTTATGGAGGGATCTGGCAATGACGCACAGTTATGGAGGGATCTGGCAATGACGCACAGTTATGGGGGGGATCTGCTGATGACGCACAGTTATGGGGGGGTCTGCTGATGACGCACAGTTATGGGGGGGATCTGCTGATGACGCACAGTTATGGAGGGATCTGCCAATGACGCACAGTTATGGGGGGATTTGTCAATGACGCACAGTTATGGGGGATTTGTCAATGACGCACAGTTATGGGGGATTTGTCAATGACGCACAGTTATGGAGGGATCTGCCAATGACGCACAGTTATGGGGGATTTGTCAATGACGCACAGTTATGGAGGGATCTGCCAATGACGCACAGTTATGGAGGGGTCTGCCAATGACGCACAGTTATGGGGGGGTCTGCTGATGACGCACAGTTATGGGAGGGATCTGCTGATGACGCACAGTTATGGAGGGATCTGCCAATGACGCACAGTTATGGTCGGATTTGTCGATGACGCACAGTTATGGGGGGATTTGTCGATGACGCACAGTTATGGAGGGATCTACCAATGACGCACAGTTATGGAGGGATCTGGCAATGACGCACAGTTATAAAGGGATCTGGCAATGACGCACAGTTATGGAGGGATCTGGCAATGACGCACAGTTATGGGGGGGGGATCTGTCGATGACGCACAGTTATGGGGGGATCTGCTGATGACACAGTTATGGAGGGATCTACCAATGACGCACAGTTATGGGGGGGATCTGTCGATGACGCACAGTTATGGAGGGATCTACCAATGACGCACAGTTATGGGGGGGTCTGCTGATGACGCAGTTATGGAGGGATCTACCAATGACGCACAGTTATGGAGGGGTCTGCCAATGACGCACAGTTATGGGGGGGTCTGCTGATGACGCACAGTTATGGGGGGGTCTGCTGATGACGCAGTTATGGAGGGATCTACCAATGACGCACAGTTATGGGGGGGATCTGTCGATGACGCACAGTTATGGAGGGATCTACCAATGACGCACAGTTATGGGGGGGTCTGCTGATGACGCAGTTATGGAGGGATCTGCCAATGACGCACAGTTCTGGGGGGTCTGCCAATGACGCACAGTTATGGGGGGGATCTGTCGATGACGCACAGTTATGGGGGGGTCTGCTGATGACGCACAGTTATGGGGGGGTCTGCTGATGACGCAGTTATGGAGGGATCTACCAATGACGCACAGTTCTGGGGGCTGCTCTGTATTTTTGGATGTCGCTCATTAGCTTGTCTTGTGGCGATCATTTCTCCGCTTGGCGGTCGCGGTGTGGAGCGCGGTGTTTGTCTTGCGATTAGTGTGAGCAGATAATGGGGCAGAGTGGCGTGACGGGTGCGCAGTCAGGGGAGACGGGCGGCCGGGGTTACCAGCCATGTTTGCACACCGGATAAAGATCTCAGCTTACGCATGTGTTGGGGGGAGGGGGGGCATTTATTTCTGCGACGCTGCATTTTCCACGCTAATCTCCCTGTAATAATAAACATCGGCCGCTGTATCCTGCGGACAAATCAGAGAAACCGAGAGGAACATTAACCCCTTACACAGGGGACGTGTCCGTAAATAAGCACCCGCCACAAGTGCGCACTATGGCGGAGTGATGGCCCCGATGATGCGGTGCGGCAGGTCTGCACATTATTATTCTTTGGTATTTATTGGGGACCGCCCGGACCCGAATGGGACTGACACAGGCTTCACTTCTTCGGTCCCTTCACTCTTTTAGTCAGATGTTTCTATGGAAACTGACGGACAATTGTAAACATTCCGAAAACCGTTACAATTTATTAACAAATGCATGAAGTTTCTATAAAGTGTGAATATTTCTCCGGACTTCTGCCCTTCCCCCGGCGACCGTCTCTCCGGACTGACGACCCGCTCTGGTCTCATCAGGGGTCGCAGGTTTCACAATATCTGGGATTTGTCATGTTTTCAGAATTGACAGCAAGTTTTAGGTTTTAGGCAGTTTAGGCATAATTGTGAGTGACCCCCTCCATGGATGAGAAGCCCCCACACATTGTGACTAACCCCCTCCATGGATGAGAAGCCCCCACACATTGTGAGTGACCCCCTCCATGGATGAGAAGCCCCCACACATTGTGACTAACCCCCTCCATGGATGAGAAGCCCCCACACATTGTGAGTGACCCCCTCCATGGATGATAAGCCCCCACACATTGTGACAAACCCCCTCCATGGATGAGAAGCCCCCACACATTGTGAGTGATCCCCTCCATGGATGATAAGCCCCCACACATTGTGACAAACCCCCTCCATGGATGAGAAGCCCCCACACATTGTGAGTGACCCCCCTCCATGGATGAGAAGCCCCCACACATTGTGACTAACCCCCTCCATGGATGAGAAGCCCCCACACATTGTGAGTGACCCCCTCCATGGATGATAAGCCCCCACACATTGTGACAAACCCCCTCCATGGATGAGAAGCCCCCACACATTGTGAGTGACCCCTCCATGGATGAGAAGACCCCACACATTGTGAGTGACCCCCTCCATGGATGAGAAGCCCCCACACATTGTGACTAACCCCCTCCATGGATGAGAAGCCCCCACACATTGTGAGTGACCCCCTCCATGGATGAGAAGCCCCACACATTGTGAGTAATCCCCTCCATGGATGAGAAGCCCCCATACATTGTGAGTGACCCCCTCCATGGATGAGAAGCCCCCACACATTGTGACTAACCTCTCCATGGATGAGAAGCCTCCACACATTGTGACTAACCCCCTCCATGAATGAGAAGCCCCACACATTGTGAGTGACCCCCTCCATGGATGAGAAGCCCCCACACATTGTGACTGACCCCCTCCATGGATGAAAAGCCCCCACACATTGTGAGTGACCCCCTCCATGGATGAGAAGCCTCCACACATTGTGAGTGACCCCCTCCATGGATGAGAAGCCCCACACATTGTGAGTGACCCCCTCCATGGATGAGAAGCCCCACACATTGTGAGTGACCGCCTCCATGGATGAGAAGCCCCCACACATTGTGACTAACCCCCTCCATGGATGAGAAGCCCCCACACATTGTGAGTTACCCCCTCCATGAATGAGAAGCCCCACACATTGTGAGTGACCCCTCCATGGATGAGAAGACCCCACACATTGTGAGTAATCCCTTCCATGGATGAGAAGCCCCCACATATTGTGAGTGACCCCCTCCATGGATGAGAAGCCCCCACACATTGTAAGTGACCCCCTCCATGAATGAGAAGCCCCCACATATTGTGAGTGACCCCCTCCATGCTTGAGAAGCCCCCACACATTGTGAGTGACTCCCTCCATGGATGAGAAGCCCCCAAATATTGTGTGACCCCCTCCATGGATGAGAAGCCCGCACACATTTTAAGTGACCCCCTCCATGGATGAGAAACCCCCACATATTGTGAGTGACCCCCTCCATGGATGAGAAGCCTCCACACATTGTAAGTGACCCCATCCATGGATGAGAAGCCCCCAAATATTGTGAGTGACCCCTCCATGGATGAGAAGCCCCCACACATTGTGAGTGACCCCCTCCATGGATGAGAAGCCCCCACACATTGTAAGGGACCCCCTCCATGGATGAGAAGCCCCCAAATATTGTGAGTGACCCCTCCATGGATGAGAAGCCCCCACACATTGTGAGTGACCCCCTCCATGAATGAGAAGCCCCCACACATTGTGAGTGACCCCCTCCATGGATGAGAAGCCCCCAAATATTGTGAGTGACCCCCTCCATGAATGGGAAGCCCCCCACATATTGTGAGTGACCCCCCTCCATGGATGAGAAGCCCCCACACATTGTAAGTGACCCCATCCATGGATAAGAAGCCTCCACACATTGTAAGTGACCCCCTCCATGGATGTGAAGCCCCCACACATTGTGAGTGACCCCCTCCATGGATCAGAAGCCCCCAAATATTGTGAGTGACCCCTCCATGTATGAGAATCGCCCACACATTGTGAGTAACCACCTCCATGGATGAGAAGCCCCCAAATATTGTGAGTGACCCCTCCATGGATGAGAAGCCCCCACACATTGTGAGTGACCCCTCCATGGATGAGAAGCCTCCACACATTGTGAGTGACCCCCTCCATGAATGAGAAGCCCCCCACACATTGTGAGTGAGCCCCTCCATGGATGAGAAGCCCCCATACATTGTGAGTGACTCCCTCCATGGATGAGAAGCCCCCCACACATTGTGAGTGAGCCCCTCCATGGATGAGAAGCCCCCATACATTGTGAGTGAGCCCCTCCATGGATGAGAAGCCCCCCAAATATTGTGAGTGACCCCCTCCATGGATGAGAAGCCCCCACACATTGTGAGTGACCCCCTCCATGGATGAGAAGCCCCCAAATATTGAGAGTGACCCCTCCATGGATGAGAATCACCCACACATTGTGAGTAACCACCTCCATGGATGAGAAGCCCCCACACATTGTGAGTGACTCCCTCCATGGATGAGAAGCCCCCCACACATTGTGAGTGAGCACCTCCATGGATGAGAAGCCCCCATACATTGTGAGTGAGCCCCTCCATGGATGAGAAGCCCCCCAAATATTGTGAGTGACCCCCTCCATGGATGAGAAGCCCCCACACATTGTGAGTGACCCCCTCCATGGATGAGAAGCCCCCAAATATTGAGAGTGACCCCTCCATGGATGAGAATCGCCCACACATTGTGAGTAACCAACTCCATGGGTGAGAAGCCCCCACACATTGTGAATGAGCCCCTCCATGGATGAGAAGCCCCCCAAATATTGTGAGTGACCCCTCCATGGATGAGAAGCCTCCACACATTGTGAGCGACCCCCTCCATGGATGAGAAGCCTCCACACATTGTGAGTGAGCCCCTCCATGGATGAGAAGCCCCCAAAATATTGTGAGTGACCCCCTCCATGAATGAGAAGCCCCCACACATTGTGAGTGACCCCTCCATGGATGAGAAGCCTCCACACATTGTGAGTGACCCCTCCATGGATGAGAAGCCTCCACACATTGTGAGTAACCCCCTCCATGGATGAGAAGCCCCCACACATTGTGAGTGACCCCGACCATGGATGAGAAGCCCCTACACATTGTGAGTGACCCCCCCCTCCATGGATGAGAAGCCTCCACATATTGTGAGTGAGCCCCTCCATGGATGAGAAGACCCCACACATTGTGAGTGACCCCCTCCATGGATGAGAAGCCCCCAAATATTGTGAGTGACCCCCTCCATGAATGGGAAGCCCCCCACACATTGTGAGTAACCACCTCCATGGATGAGAAGCCCGCACACATTGTAAGTGACCCCCTCCATGGATGAGAAGCCCCCACATATTGTAAGTGACCCCCTCCATGGATGAGAAGCCCGCACACATTGTAAGTGACCCCCTCCATGGATGAGAAGCCCCCACATATTGTGAGTAACCACCTCTATGGATGAGAAGTCCGCACACATTGTAAGTGACCCCCTCCATGGATGAGAAGCCCCCACATATTGTGAGTGACCCCCTCCATGGATGAGAAGCCCCCACATATTGTAAGTGACCCCTCCATGGATGAGAAGCCCCCACATATTGTGAGTGACCCCCCCCTCCATGGATGAGAAGCCCCCACACATTGTAAGTGACCCCATCCATGGATAAGAAGCCCCCAAACATTGTAAGTGACCCCCTCCATGGATGTGAAGCCCCCAAATATTGTGAGTGACCCCTCCATGTATGAGAATCGCCCACACATTGTGAATAACCACCTCCATGGATGAGAAGCCCCCAAATATTGTGAGTGACCCCTCAATGGATGAGAAGCCCCCACACATTGTGAGTGACCCCTCCATGGATGAGAAGCCTCCACACATTGTGAGTGACCCCCTCCATGGATGAGAAGCCCCCATACATTGTGAGTGAGTCCCTCCATGGATGAGAAGCCCCCCAAATATTGTGAGTGACCCCCTCCATGGATGAGAAGCCCCCACACATTGTGAGTGACTCCCTCCATGGATGAGAAGCCCCCACACATTGTGAGTGACTCCCTCCATGGATGAGAAACCCCCACACATTGTGAGTGACCCCCTCCATGGATGAGAAGCCCCCAAATATTGAGAGTGACCCCTCCATGGATGAGAATCGCCCACACATTGTGAGTAACCCCCTCCATGGATGAGAAGCCCCAACACCTTGTGAGTGAGCCCCTCCATGGATGAGAAGCCCCCACACATTGTGAGTAACCACCTCCATGGATGAGAAGCCCCAACACATTGTGAATGAGCCCCTCCATGGATGAGAAGCCCCCCAAATATTGTGAGTGACCCCTCCATGGATGAGAAGCCTCCACACATTGTGAGCGACCCCCTCCATGGATGAGAAGCCTCCACACATTGTGAGTGAGCCCCTCCATGGATGTGAAGCCCCCCAAATCTTGTGAGTGACCCCCTCCATGAATGAGAAGCCCACACACATTGTGAGTGACCCCTCCATGGATGAGAAGCCTCCACACATTGTGAGTGACCCCTCCATGGATGAGAAGCCTCCACACATTGTGAGTGACCCCTCCATGGATGAGAAGCCCCCCAAATATTGTGAGTGACCCCCTCCATGGATGAGAAGCCTCCACACATTGTGAGTGACCCCGACCATGGATGAGAAGCCCCCCGCACATTGTGAGTGACCCCGACCATGGATGAGAAGCCCCCACACATTATGGTGACCCCCTCCATGGATGAGAAGCCCCCACACATTATGGTGACCCCCTCCATGGATGAGAAGCCCCCACACATTGTGAGTGACCCCCTCCATGGATGAGAAGCCCCCACACATTGTGAGTGAGCCCCTCCATGGATGAGAAGCACCCCAAATATTGTGAGTGACTCCTCCATGGATGAGAAGCCCCCACACATTGTGAGTGACCCCCTCCATGGATGAGAAGCCTCCACATATTGTGAGTGACCCCCTCCATGGATGAGAAGCCCCCACACATTGTGAGTGACCCCGACCATGGATGAGAAGCCCCTACACATTGTGAGTGACCCCCCCCCCTCCATGGATGAGAAGCCTCCACATATTGTGAGTGAGCCCCTCCATGGATGAGAAGACCTCACACATTGTGAGTGACCCCCTCCATGGATGAGAAGCCCCCAAATATTGTGAGTGACCCCCTCCATGAATGGGAAGCCCCCCACACATTGTGAGTAACCACCTCCATGGATGAGAAGCCCGCACACATTGTAAGTGACCCCCTCCATGGATGAGAAGCCCCCACATATTGTAAGTGACCCCCTCCATGGATGAGAAGCCCGCACACATTGTAAGTGACCCCCTCCATGGATGAGAAGCCCCCACATATTGTGAGTAACCACCTCTATGGATGAGAAGTCCGCACACATTGTAAGTGACCCCCTCCATGGATGAGAAGCCCCCACATATTGTGAGTGACCCCCTCCATGGATGAGAAGCCCCCACATATTGTAAGTGACCCCTCCATGGATGAGAAGCCCCCACATATTGTGAGTGACCCCCCCCCTCCATGGATGAGAAGCCCCCACACATTGTAAGTGACCCCATCCATGGATAAGAAGCCCCCAAACATTGTAAGTGACCCCCTCCATGGATGTGAAGCCCCCAAATATTGTGAGTGACCCCTCCATGTATGAGAATCGCCCACACATTGTGAATAACCACCTCCATGGATGAGAAGCCCCCAAATATTGTGAGTGACCCCTCAATGGATGAGAAGCCCCCACACATTGTGAGTGACCCCTCCATGGATGAGAAGCCTCCACACATTGTGAGTGACCCCCTCCATTAATGAGAAGCCCCCCACACATTGTGAGTGAGCCCCCCTCCATGGATGAGAAGCCCCCATACATTGTGAGTGAGTCCCTCCATGGATGAGAAGCCCCCCAAATATTGTGAGTGACCCCCTCCATGGATGAGAAGCCCCCACACATTGTGAGTGACTCCCTCCATGGATGAGAAGCCCCCACACATTGTGAGTGACTCCCTCCATGGATGAGAAACCCCCACACATTGTGAGTGACCCCCTCCATGGATGAGAAGCCCCCAAATATTGAGAGTGACCCCTCCATGGATGAGAATCGCCCACACATTGTGAGTAACCCCCTCCATGGATGAGAAGCCCCAACACCTTGTGAGTGAGCCCCTCCATGGATGAGAAGCCCCCACACATTGTGAGTAACCACCTCCATGGATGAGAAGCCCCAACACATTGTGAATGAGCCCCTCCATGGATGAGAAGCCCCCCAAATATTGTGAGTGACCCCTCCATGGATGAGAAGCCTCCACACATTGTGAGCGACCCCCTCCATGGATGAGAAGCCTCCACACATTGTGAGTGAGCCCCTCCATGGATGTGAAGCCCCCCAAATCTTGTGAGTGACCCCCTCCATGAATGAGAAGCCCACACACATTGTGAGTGACCCCTCCATGGATGAGAAGCCTCCACACATTGTGAGTGACCCCTCCATGGATGAGAAGCCTCCACACATTGTGAGTGACCCCTCCATGGATGAGAAGCCCCCCAAATATTGTGAGTGACCCCCTCCATGGATGAGAAGCCTCCACACATTGTGAGTGACCCCGACCATGGATGAGAAGCCCCCCGCACATTGTGAGTGACCCCGACCATGGATGAGAAGCCCCCACACATTATGGTGACCCCCTCCATGGATGAGAAGCCCCCACACATTATGGTGACCCCCTCCATGGATGAGAAGCCCCCACACATTGTGAGTGACCCCCTCCATGGATGAGAAGCCCCCACACATTGTGAGTGAGCCCCTCCATGGATGAGAAGCACCCCAAATATTGTGAGTGACTCCTCCATGGATGAGAAGCCCCCACACATTGTGAGTGACCCCCTCCATGGATGAGAAGCCTCCACATATTGTGAGTGACCCCCTCCATGGATGAGAAGCCCCCACACATTGTGAGTGACCCCGACCATGGATGAGAAGCCCCTACAGATTGTGAGTGACCCCCCCCCTCCATGGATGAGAAGCCTCCACACATTGTGAGTGACCCCCTCCATGGATGAGAAGACCCCACACATTGTGAGTGACCCCCTCCATGGATGAGCAGCCCTTACATATAGCGGGGTTAATATAATGATGTTAGTAAGGGCTGGCGGCTGCAAAAGGAAGAAATATGTGGATTAGAGCAGGACGGTTACACTTGCTGAGTCTCCTGCTCGGCTGTCACACTGCTTCCGGGTCCGCTCATGAACTCTCATGCATATTCACTGCTTCCGGGTCCGCTCATGAACTCTCATACATATTCACAGCTTCTGGGTCCGCTCATGAACTCTCATGCATATTCACTGCTTCTGGGTCCACTCATGAACTCTCATGCATATTCACTGCTTCCGGGTCCGCTCATGAACTCTCATGCATATTCACTGCTTCCAGGTCTGCTCATGAACTCTCATGCATATTCACTGCTTCCGGGTCCGCTCATGAACTCTCATGCATATTCACTGCTTCTGGGTCCGCTCATGAACTCTCATGCATATTCACTGCTTCCGGGTCCGCTCATGAACTCTCATGCATATTCACTGCTTCCCCGCCCACCCTCTGTGACAGAGTTTGTGATTCGGTTGCACTGACTGCCTGCTTGTCGGTGTCTGTGATTGGTTGTGGAGTGTAAAATAAATAAATAATTGGAATAAATGGTGTAGGGTCTACCGTATATTTTTACCCTCAGATGTAGGAGATCATCGTGGGGCCGGCAGATTAAGGCTTTAGATTAGTTGAAACGCGTTGATCTGTAACTTGCCACACACCCTAGAGTGTTTTTAGTGTTTTTTCTGATGAATGTATATGCGATGGATTGTGCATCTTCCTGGTGGACTTCCTTCCCTCGCTGGATCATCTATGGTTTTTCTCTTTGCTACATGGTTTCCAGGTGAGATCCGTGCCAGGATTGGAAGCAAGAACGTAAAGAAGGGGTTACAAAGGTGAGCTGACACCACTTATATCACTGTGCTGGCAGCAGGCGGGAGCGGGGTCTCCTGAACACCAGTGGTAATGTAGAGCTGGGGGTAGTGGAAGCCTTTAGTCACTTCACCTCTCCCCTCATCTCCTTCTATGTAAATCGTTGGTAACATTTGGTGAGTCCCTACAGAGCGAAGGTCTCAGAAGGACAATTTTATGGAGAGGCGTCATCGAGCAGAAGGGCCCCTGAATAGGTGCGATGCAGTCGGGGGTAAAGAGGTGTAGCGGGTGGTGCCAGGTTTATTAAGTTTTGGCTTTCATGGATCCGCTCTTCCTCATGATTATTTTATTATGTTGTTATTTACTGTCAATAAAAGGCTGATGTGGCCACAAATTTTCCAACAAAAAACATTGTGAGTGTCAATCCTTAGTGGGTAAATACGGGTGGTGGTTAGTTAAGGGCATGGATCTCTATGTGCAGTGTAATCTGCTGTGGAGTCAGAGGCTGCACTGGTCTGTACAATGGATCTCTATGTGCAGTGTAATCTGCTGTGGAGTCAAAGGCCACACTGGTCTGTACAATGGATCTCTATGTGCAGTGTAATGTGCTGTGGAGTCAGAGGCCGCACTGGTCTGTACAATGGATCTCTATGTGCAGTGTAATCTGCTGGGGCAATCAGAGGCTGCACTGGTCTGTACAATGGATCTCTATGTGCAGTGTAATCTGCTGGGGCAATCAGAGGCTGCACTGGTCTGTACAATGGATCTCTATGTGCAGTGTAATCTGCTGTGGAGTCAAAGGCCACACTGGTCTGTACAATGGATCTCTATGTCCAATGTAATCTGCTGTGGAGTCAGAGGCCGCACTGTTCTGTACAATGGATCTCTATGTGCAGTGTAATCTGCTGTGGAGTCAAAGGCCGCACTGCTCTGTACAATGGATCTCTATGTGCAGTGTAATCTGTTGTGGAGTCAAAGGCTGCACTGGTCTGTACAATGGATCTCTATGTGCAGTGTAATCTGCTGTGGAGTCAAAGGCCGCACTGTTCTGTACAATGGATCTCTATGTGCAGTGTAATGTGCTGTGGAGTCAAAGGCCGCACTGGTCTGTACAATGGATCTCTATGTGCAGTGTAATGTGCTGTGGAGTCAAAGGCTGCACTGGTCTGTACAATGGATCTCTATGTGCAGTGTAATGTGCTGTGGAGTCAAAGGCCGCACTGTTCTGTACAATGGATCTCTATATGCAGTGTAATGTGCTGTGGAGTCAAAGGCCGCACTGGTCTGTACAATGGATCTCTATGTGCAGTGTAATGTGATGTGGAGTCAGAGGCTGCACTGGTCTGTACAACGGATCTCTATGTGCAGTGTAATGTGCTGTGGAGTCAAAGGCCGCACTGGTCTGTACAATGGATCTCTATGTGCAGTGTAATGTGCTGTGGAGTCAGAGGCTGCACTGGTCTGTACAATGGATCTCTATGTGCAGTGTAATCTGCTGGGGAGTCAGAGGCTGCACTAGTCTGTACAATGGATCTCTATGTGCAGTGTAATGTGCTGTGGAGTCAGAGGCTGCACTGGTCTGTACAATGGATCTCTATGTGCAGTGTAATGTGCTGTGGAGTCAGAGGCCGCACTGGTCTGTACAATGGATCTCTATGTGCAGTGTAATCTGCTGGGGCAATCAGAGGCTGCACTGGTCTGTACAATGGATCTCTATGTGCAGTGTGTGAAGATGTAATTTACCCTCTCACTGTATATGCTGTACAGATTCCTATTTCAAGCTGGGTTCATTGTCTTATTTGAACTACTTCTGTGTACATTTCTATTGTTGTAGGTAATCACCCCCCTAAAATGCAAGGTTATATCCTCTTGAGGCACTTCCATCCCTGGGAGTAGGGGGAGGTGGGCCTAGAGTCCAACTAGTGTAAACTCTGCTTACCTGGGAGATTCAGGCAGAGTGAGCTGAAACTTGAAGGGAGCAGGAGCTCCAGCCTGTGTGGCTGTGGACACGGACGGAGCTAGGCCTGTGTGGCGGCCCGTGGGATTGTGTGGAACTCTTTGGACTACTGTAAGGACGATTGCTTTGTAATCCGGTCCGAGGATTGTCGGGAAGGGCCCCCGAATCTGTTTTACGTGGACTTATCGTGTGCTGTTCTTGCATTCCTGTTAATAAACCTGTTGGATCGTCCCTCGGCCTCGTCCATCCTTTGCTCTGTTGTACACCCCCGTCACACAGTGTAATCTGCTGGGGCAATCAGAGGCTGCACTGGTCTGTACAATGGATCTCTATGTGCAGTGTAATCTGCTGGGGCAATCAGAGGCTGCACTGGTCTGTACAATGGATCTCTATGTGCAGTGTAATGTGCTGTGGAGTCAGAGGCTGCACTGGTCTGTACAATGGATCTCTATGTGCAGTGTAATGTGCTGTGGAGTCAGAGGCCGCACTGGTCTGTACAATGGATCTCTATGTGCAGTGTAATGTGGTGTGGAGTCAGAGGCTGCACTGGTCTGTACAATGGATCTCTATGTGCAGTGTAATGTGCTGTGGAGTCAGAGGCCGCACTGGTCTGTACAATGGATCTCTATGTGCAGTGTAATCTGCTGGGGCAATCAGAGGCTGCACAATGGATCTCTATGTGCAGTGTAATCTGCTGGGGCAATCAGAGGCTGCACTGGTCTGTACAATGGATCTCTATGTGCAGTGTAATCTGCTGGGGCAATCAGAGGCTGCACTGGTCTGTACAATGGATCTCTATGTGCAGTGTAATCTGCTGGGGCAATCAGAGGCTGCACTGGTCTGTACAATGGATCTCTATGTGCAGTGTAATGTGCTGTGGAGTCAGAGGCTGCACTGGTCTGTACAATGGATCTCTATGTGCAGTGTAATGTGCTGTGGAGTCAGAGGCCGCACTGGTCTGTACAATGGATCTCTATGTGCAGTGTAATGTGCTGTGGAGTCAAAGGCCGCACTGTTCTGTACAATGGATCTCTATGTGCAGTGTAATGTGCTGTGGAGTCAAAGGCCGCACTGGTCTGTACAATGGATCTCTATGTGCAGTGTAATGTGCTGTGGAGTCAAAGGCTGCACTGGTCTGTACAATGGATCTCTATGTGCAGTGTAATGTGCTGTGGAGTCAAAGGCCGCACTGTTCTGTACAATGGATCTCTATATGCAGTGTAATGTGCTGTGGAGTCAAAGGCCGCACTGGTCTGTACAATGGATCTCTATGTGCAGTGTAATGTGATGTGGAGTCAGAGGCTGCACTGGTCTGTACAACGGATCTCTATGTGCAGTGTAATGTGCTGTGGAGTCAAAGGCCGCACTGGTCTGTACAATGGATCTCTATGTGCAGTGTAATGTGCTGTGGAGTCAGAGGCCGCACTGGTCTGTACAATGGATCTCTATGTGCAGTGTAATGTGCTGTGGAGTCAGAGGCTGCACTGGTCTGTACAATGGATCTCTATGTGCAGTGTAATCTGCTGGGGAGTCAGAGGCTGCACTAGTCTGTACAATGGATCTCTATGTGCAGTGTAATGTGCTGTGGAGTCAGAGGCTGCACTGGTCTGTACAATGGATCTCTATGTGCAGTGTAATGTGCTGTGGAGTCAGAGGCCGCACTGGTCTGTACAATGGATCTCTATGTGCAGTGTAATCTGCTGGGGCAATCAGAGGCTGCACTGGTCTGTACAATGGATCTCTATGTGCCGTGTGTGAAGATGTAATTTACCCTCTCACTGTATATGCTGTACAGATTCCTATTTCAAGCTGGGTTCATTGTCTTATTTGAACTACTTCTGTGTACATTTCTATTGTTGTAGGTAATCACCCCCCTAAAATGCAAGGTTATATCCTCTTGAGGCACTTCCATCCCTGGGAGTAGGGGGAGGTGGGCCTAGAGTCCAACTAGTGTAAACTCTGCTTACCTGGGAGATTCAGTCAGAGTGAGCTGAAACTTGAAGGGAGCAGGAGCTCCAGCCTGTGTGGCTGTGGACACGGACGGAGCTAGGCCTGTGTGGCGGCCCGTGGGATTGTGTGGAACTCTTTGGACTACTGTAAGGACGATTGCTTTGTAATCCGGTCCGAGGATTGTCGGGAAGGGCCCCCGAATCTGTTTTACGTGGACTTATCGTGTGCTGTTCTTGCATTCCTGTTAATAAACCTGTTGGATCGTCCCTCGGCCTCGTCCATCCTTTGCTCTGTTGTACACCCCCGTCACACAGTGTAATCTGCTGGGGCAATCAGAGGCTGCACTGGTCTGTACAATGGATCTCTATGTGCAGTGTAATCTGCTGGGGCAATCAGAGGCTGCACTGGTCTGTACAATGGATCTCTATGTGCAGTGTAATGTGCTGTGGAGTCAGAGGCTGCACTGGTCTGTACAATGGATCTCTATGTGCAGTGTAATGTGCTGTGGAGTCAGAGGCCGCACTGGTCTGTACAATGGATCTCTATGTGCAGTGTAATGTGGTGTGGAGTCAGAGGCTGCACTGGTCTGTACAATGGATCTCTATGTGCAGTGTAATGTGCTGTGGAGTCAGAGGCCGCACTGGTCTGTACAATGGATCTCTATGTGCAGTGTAATCTGCTGGGGCAATCAGAGGCTGCACAATGGATCTCTATGTGCAGTGTAATCTGCTGGGGCAATCAGAGGCTGCACTGGTCTGTACAATGGATCTCTATGTGCAGTGTAATCTGCTGGGGCAATCAGAGGCTGCACTGGTCTGTACAATGGATCTCTATGTGCAGTGTAATCTGCTGGGGCAATCAGAGGCTGCACTGGTCTGTACAATGGATCTCTATGTGCAGTGTAATGTGCTGTGGAGTCAGAGGCTGCACTGGTCTGTACAATGGATCTCTATGTGCAGTGTAATGTGCTGGGGAGTCAGAGGCCGCACTGGTCTGTACAATGGATCTCTATGTGCAGTGTAATGTGGTGTGGAGTCAGAGGCTGCACTGGTCTGTACAATGGATCTCTATGTGCAGTGTAATGTGCTGTGGAGTCAGAGGCCGCACTGGTCTGTACAATGGATCTCTATGTGCAGTGTAATCTGCTGGGGCAATCAGAGGCTGCACAATGGATCTCTATGTGCAGTGTAATCTGCTGGGGCAATCAGAGGCTGCACTGGTCTGTACAATGGATCTCTATGTGCAGTGTAATCTGCTGGGGCAATCAGAGGCTGCACTGGTCTGTACAATGGATCTCTATGTGCAGTGTAATGTGCTGTGGAGTCAGAGGCTGCACTGGTCTGTACAATGGATCTCTATGTGCAGTGTAATGTGCTGTGGAGTCAGAGGCCGCACTGGTCTGTACAATGGATCTCTATGTGCAGTGTAATGTGGTGTGGAGTCAGAGGCTGCACTGGTCTGTACAATGGATCTCTATGTGCAGTGTAATGTGCTGTGGAGTCAGAGGCCGCACTGGTCTGTACAATGGATCTCTATGTGCAGTGTAATCTGCTGGGGCAATCAGAGGCTGCACAATGGATCTCTATGTGCAGTGTAATCTGCTGGGGCAATCAGAGGCTGCACTGGTCTGTACAATGGATCTCTATGTGCAGTGTAATCTGCTGGGGCAATCAGAGGCTGCACTGGTCTGTACAATGGATCTCTATGTGCAGTGTAATCTGCTGGGGCAATCAGAGGCTGCACTGCAGGTTTATCTATATAAAACCCTCTCTCTAATGTCAGCAGATCCTGTAGCTCAACAGCCAGGGCTGCTGGAACATGTTTAAAAGTTGCTGGTTTGATTCCAATAGGGGTGAAAAATAACATTATATTATTGTCATTTTTTTCTCATTTCTTTATAGTAGTTTTACAGCAGGGGTGGGGAACTTTTTTACTGCCGGGGGCCATTTGGAATTTTCTACCAACCTTCAGGGGCCGCACCCAATTATAAACCTGAAAACTACCCTGCTATATTTGGTTAAACAATTAAGTCACCCCTAATGTGGTGGCTGGAGCTGCTTCTCTTTCGTGCACCTGTGATGTTCAATGATATTGATCATGTTGTTTCTCACAACTGCTTTCCAGGTTTGTCTCGGTCTGAAGAGGCTGGGGGCATATACATCCCAGGAGATGCTGGGGGCATATACATCCCAGGAGATGCTGGGGTCATATACAGCACAGAAGAGGCTGGGGGCATATACAGCACAGGAGAGGCTGGGGGCATAAACAGCACAGGAGAGGCTGGGGCATACACATCACAGGAGGGGCTGGGGCATGTACATCACAGGACAGGCTGAGGCAAATACATCACAAGAGAGGCTATGGCATGTACATTACAGGAGCGGCTGGGGCATTTACATTACAGGAGTGGCTGGTGCATGTACATTACAGGAGAGGCTGGAGCATATACATCAGAGGAGGGACTGGGGGTGTATACAACAAATGAGGGGTGTATAGATCACATGACATGCTGGGGCATGGATAGCACTGGGAGAGCATGGACAGCACTTGCGGTGGCACGTACAGCACTGGCGGTGGCACAGACAGGATTTTGGGACAAGGACAGCACTGGCGGCAGCAAAGATAGCACTGGCGGCGGCACGAACAGGACTAGTGGAGGCAAAGATAGCACGGAGAGCACTAGGAGGCAGCACGAAGAACACTAGGTGGCACAACAGACAGCACTAGGTGGCACAACGGACAGCACTAAGTGGCACAATGGATTGCACTAGGGGGCAGCACGGAGAGCACTAGGTGGCAGCACAGAGAGCACTAGGAGGCAGCAGGGAGAGCACTAGGTGGCACAACGGACAGCACTAGGTGGCACAACGGACAGCACTAGGTGGCACAACAGACAGCACTAGGTGGCACAACGGACAGCACTACGGGGCAGCACAGAGTGCACTAAGGTGAAGCATGGAAAGCACTATGTGGCAGCACAAAGAGCATTAGGAGGCAGCACGGAGAGCACTAGGAGGCAGCACGGAGAGCACTAGGAGGCAGCATGGAGAGCACCAGGGGGCAGCACAGAGAGCACAAAGAGGCAGCATGGAGAGCACTAGGTAGCAGCACAGAGAGCACTAGGAAGCAGCACAGAGAGCACTAGGAGGCAGCACGGAGAGCACCAGGGGGCAGCACGGAGAGCACAAAGAGGCAGCATGGAGAGCACTAGGAAGCAGCACAGAGAGCACCAGGAGGCAGCACGGAGAGCACCAGGAGGCAGCACGGAGAGCACCAGGGGGCAGCACGGAGAGCACAAAGAGGCAGCATGGAGAGCACTAGGAAGCAGCACAGAGAGCACTAGGAAGCAGCACGGAGAGCACTAGGAGGCAACACAGAGGGCACCAGGGGGCAGCACGGAATAAACTAGGAGGCAGCACGGAGAGCACTAGGAGGCAGCATGGAGAGCACTAGGAGGCAGCACGTAGAGCACTAGGAGGCAGCACGGAGAGCACCAAGGGGCAGCACAGAGAGCACTAGGAGATAGTACTGAGAGCACTAGGAGGCAGCATCGAGAGCACTATGAGGCAGCACGGAGAGCACTAGGAGGCAGCACGGAGAGCACCAGGGGGCAGCACGGAGAGCACAAAGAGGCAGCATGGAGAGCACTAGGAAGCAGCACAGAGAGCACTAGGAAGCAGCACGGAGAGCACTAGGAGGCAGCACGGAGAGCACTAGGAGGCAGCGCGGAGAGCACTAGGAGGCAGCACGGAATAAACTAGGAGGCAGGACGGAGAGCACTAGGCGGCAGCATGGAGAGCACTAGGAGGCAGCACGGAAAGCACTAGGAGGCAGCACGTAGAGCACTAGGAGGCAGCACGGAGAGCACTAGGAGGCAGCATAGAGAGCACTAGGAGGTAGCACGGAGAGCACTAGGAGGCAGCATGGACAGCAGTGGGGCTTATACAGCACTGAGGGGGTACACACAGTACTAGGGGGTACACAGCACTGGGGGAGCAGCTATTGGTTGCGGACTCAAATTACTTGGGGGGGGTGAAAAGTCACACCGCAAAGGTCCTGGAGGCATGTATAGCAGGGAGGCCGGTAAATCTGCTGCACCTCTTATTTTGTGTCAGGAGCGCAGCGCGCTGCTTATCCCGCCCACAAGGTAAGCCCTGAGCACACCAGCAGAAGCCAGGGTTCAGCCTAGAATGTACAGGCGGCAGTCAGGTCTTGGAAAGAGCCCGTACATTCTAGCGTCTTCAGTAGTAAGTCTGTTACAATGTACAGGCTTCAATCAGGATCTGGAAGGAGCCCGTACATTCTAGCATCTACCCACAGGCCAGAGTGCGTGCACTTCCTCGAATCACACAGTGGGATTTAAAGGGTCGGCAGCTGGGAAAAGCGCAGCTGACGCTTGAGAATTCTCGCTTCTCGTAAATGTGCCAAGGGCCGCAGAAAAAGTCATCACGGGCCGCAAACGGCCCACGGGCTGGAGGGTCCCCACTCCTGTTTTATAGGAACAAAATAATCTGACTTCTTTCTTCACATACATAGAAATACGACATATATCTAACGATATCTCTATGTAGCTGAATAATCTCACAAGCTGATGAATTCTAGTCCCGTCCTGGGAAATCAGAGCAGATGAGAATTTAATTTATGCACTGCTCATCTTGAGTTAATTTATGCACTGAACTAAGGGGAGGAGTCGGGACAGAAGCAGTGAACAGCGGGACTGCGGGAGAGAGCCCTCAATTCAGGACAGTCCCACTGAATCCGGGACGGTAGGGAGGTATGCTCCTCCACAGCTGTGATCCGATCGTTGGATGACAGCAGAGCGGGAGCCGAGGGTCATTAGCAGATCGCACCCGATGCTCTCGCATGTTGCCATACGCTAATGCGACTTTAGCCCTAAGGGAGGATTACAGGACAAGTGAGCTCAGCCTAACTGCGGGTGCTAATAGTCTGGAAATGTACTACGCCCCCCCTCCTGTCTCAGACACTTGGCAGTGAAGCGTGTTTAACGCTTTCATGTTAGATTCTCATGTCTACGAATGTTTCCCATCACAGCCACACGTGGTCGTTGTGACTTGTACATCATGGCGGCTTCCTCTATGTCAGCTGGAAGAAATCGGGGTCACTGCGGCGCTGACCTGACCCTGAACCTCCTCTGCGGCTCATACAGATGTTCCAGGGGTGGGGGGGTCCCTGAGCAGCTGAGAACCCTGGACGGACCCCCAGAAGCAGAAAGTGGGGAGGGGCAGCACATGCACACCCACCGTGGTGTATATAGTGTGATACATGGTATATATACATTGTGTATGTATGGATGGAGGCAGGGCGCCGCTCCATAACACACCGGGCTGCCACTCATTACACTGGTGGTGCCCCAGATCTCCCCGATCAGATATGCCGGCACAGGAGGACTTTTATCAGATGTTTTGGGGTCTCAGGTGTTTATGCTCCACAGCTGCTCTCGGTGTTTGTGGCTTGTGGTTGAGGAATACCCTCATTATGGATCAAAGCCACCTGAGAAGATAAGGAGCCGCCACAGCTTTAATAACAAACAAGCCGGTCACAGGGGGCTGCTATTTCATCTTGGACGGGAAGATTGTGTTTTGTGATGACAGCGATGATGGCACCGCAGAGTGATTGAGATCTCAGTACAGAGACGTCAGCTTCCAAGCTCCACGGAAAGTGTCTGTGCGATGCACACAGCCGGAGGGTCCGGGGATCATATGGAGGGTCCAGAGATCACCTGGAGGGTCCGGGGATCACCTGAAGGGGTTCAGGGGATCACCTGAAGGTTCTGGGGATCACCTGTAGGGTCCGGGGATCACCTGGAGGGTCTGGGGATCACCTGGAGGGTCTGGGGATCACCTGACAGGTTCAAAGAACAGAGCAGTCACATCCCACCTCACAGCGGACTAAAATGCATCTAATGTGGGGTAGGTATAGGTACAGGTGGCGGTGCAGTCACATCCCCCACTCACATCGGACAAGAATGTATCTAGTATAGGGCAGGTTTAGGTACAGACGGCGGTGTAGTTACATCCCCCTCTCAGATCGGACAACATTGCATCTAGTATAGGGCAGGTTTAGGTACAGACGGCGGTGTAGTTACATCCCCCACTCAGATCGGACAACAATGCATCTAGTATAGGGCAGGTTTAGGTACAGATGGCGGTGTAGTTACATCCTCCTCATATCAGATCAGAGTGCATCTAATATGGGGCAACTTTAGGTACAGGTGGCGGTGCGGTCACATCCCACCTCATATGAAAACCAATAGTGCACTGGGATATTTGCAGTAAATCTACCATGTTCAGTTGTAGCAGTAGCTGACTCAGATGGAACAGAAGATGAGAAGCCTCTGTTCCTCAGAAGTCCCCTACCCGGCATGGCAGTATCCCTACTGGGCCTGTCCTTTCACATCTCATGATGGAGTCACGTCACTCAGGTCTACAGTGCCTATGCAACTCTCCATGCCAGCCCTTAGAAACTGGAACCCAATCCCGGGGAAGACAACCGGTTTTGGAGATGTGGAGATTGTGGTCACTTGGTTAGGGAGCGGCAGAAAGACACCCAAGCCCAATGAGAGTTGCCATTAAACCCCCGAAGTACTGGGAAAGCGAGAAAGAGGCCACCCCTCATGAGAACGAGCATCTAATCGTGGGAAGCCCCATCCTACGTGCCAACTTTGAATCTATTTCTGTGGACTTCTTGGTGGACACTGGGTCGCAATTAACGACAATGCCCAAAGAAAATTATAATCTACACTTCCTGGCACTGGCTAAACCAGAAAGAGACCATGATCTGCTTGACTGCCGCCAATCGGTAACTGATCTCGGTCACAGGGGTGGTGTGGATGAAGGCTCATGTCTGTAGGCAGGATGTGGGTAAGAAATGAATCCTGTTAGTCCCAAAACCCATCAAAGACGATGTACCTGTAATCCTGGACATGAACATCTTGCATCAGCTGGATCAAATTATGTTCACGGAGAGAGGCCCTGGTTACTGGAAAAGTGGTACGTCGCTCAAGCCCACTCAAGAAGCTTTTCAACACCTAATCTGCGTCTGTGGGACCTAGAAGAGTGTGCCGGTCCACCAGTCTGTAGGGGCCATTATGGTCCCCAGAAAAGAGCCTGTGACCCTGCCCCAAGGGCAGGAAACCGTGATCCACCTGCCATTCAGGACCTACTGAAACCTTGAAGGGATGGAAATGCTTTTTGAATCAGCAGTCGTCGGATACGCTGGACAGGAAATTATGATTGCCCGCTTGCTAGCTATGGCCCATCGAGGACGAGTCCTGGAGAGAGCCGTAAATGTGGGTCTCAGGGAAGTCAGTCTGCCATTGAGGACGGATCTGGAACGGGTGTACCTACACTGAGGTGAAGTGGTGAACCAGAAGAATGTGGCCCTGTCTCCGGTGGAAAATGAGGTGTGGACTCTGGAAGTCTCGGCAAAAAACGAATGGAAGTGAATGAGAAGTCCCTGGGTATCGAGCATGTGTGAGCGATGGAAAACATGCTATGGAAGAACCAGGCCGCATTCGCTCGCCATGCTAAAGACTTTGGCTGTACTGGGCCATTAACCATGAGATACTGGCAGGGGACACTCACCAAATCTGAAAACGCTACCGGCAAATCCCCCCAAAGCTGTACCAGGAAGTGAAGACATTGGGACAAATGCTGGATTCGGGAGTAGTACAGAGTAGCCAAAGTCCATGGGCAGCCCCAGTGGTCCTCGTCTAAAAGAAGGACGGGACCGTTAAGTTCTGTGTGGGTTATAGTAAACTTAATGCATGAACTATTCAAGACACATACCCCCCCGGCCCAGATTTAAGAATTCTTCATAGCATTGGGGAGAGCTCTGGCTCTCCTACTTCTCCACGCTAAACCTGGTAAGTGGATACTGGCCTTCATCCTTCCTATGGGACTGTATGAGTTTAACTGGATGTCGTTCGGTCTGCAACAAGGCTATTCCCTGGTCCCAGGAACAGGATTAAGCTTTTCAGACTCTGAAGGATGCTCTGCTGTCAGCACCGTTCCTGGCCTACGTGGACTTTGACAGGCCATTTTTGCTGTACAACGATGGCAGCCACCATGGGCTGGAGCACTCCTGTCACAAAATGGATGGAAAAGAGTCATTGTGTACACTAGTAGGACCCTACGTGACACATAAAGAAGCCCCATTACTAAATTTCTTTTCGTGTAGAACTCCTTGTGGGCCATGACCGATATATTTGCAGGCTTCCTGATGGGAACCAAGATTCAGGCCCGAACAGAGAACAATCCCCTGGCCCATCTTGAAAATTAAAAAGTAGGGTCCCTGGAGCAATGGTGGGTGACCTGTCTGGTGAAGTTCGATTTTAGTATCCGCTACCGTGTCACTGGCGAGAATGCCAATGCAAATGGTCTGTTAAAGGTGACTGTGGAGGTTCCATTGGGGGACCTCGATTAATACTTTTAAGAAAAAGAGGCCCCGAACTTCCAGACATTCACGCCTACAGTAGTGGCAGCCTTAGCAAGTGGAGAGACCTTTGTGCTATTCAAGTCTCTGGGGCGTACCAAGGAAGAGTGTGGATAAGCTCAAGACAAAGACGAAGGATTGTGACAAATGGAGAACTGGTAGCCCAGCAGCCGAAACCCAGCTCAGAAGAAAGAGATAACCTTGATGCCAAGATGAAGAGCATTCTTCACCAGTGGAAACGACTGGAGCTTTGAGAAACAGTAACATACCGCAGTAAACAGCACCCTAAGGAGTCTAAAGTGAGGTGGCCATCCCAAAAGGCCTGGCCCAGGAAATTGCCAAGGAGGCTCAAGAGTTTGGGGCTCATTTCGGCCCCTCAAAGACCTACCAGTGGCTGCAGTGGTATATATACTGCCCTGGGTTGGAGTCCATGGTGGAGGAAGTCTGCCGGCGGTACCAAGTGTGAGACCTCATCAAGTGCATCGAACAGAGGGTGCCTGTTCATACCATCCGAACCAAACAACCATTAGAAGTCTTGATGATCGACTATCTCCTCATGGAACACTCAGCCCTGGGGGCCATGGTACTGCTTGGTCTTGACCAATCACTTTTCGAAGTTTGCCATGGTCACTCCGACTGGAGATCAGGCTGCCAAATTAGCAGCGCAAGCCATTTGTCAAGTTTTACTTCGAGTGTACGGGTGTCCAAACGGATCCATTCTGACCAGGGTGTATGTATCCAGGGCAAGGTGATAGAGAAGCTATAATGTCTGTATGGCATTGAGCGATCTAGGACTCCCTACAAGCCCCAGGGCAACAGAGCATGTGAGCACTTTAACCGGATGCTACTCCACATGCTGAGGACTTTGGAGGAAGACAAGAAGGCGCACTGGCTGGACTACTTGCCAAAGTTGGTATGGGCCTATAAGAATCGGGTCCACTCTGCTACAGGGTACAGCCCATAGGATATACAAAAAAGGAAATCCAGCACGACATCCAATGGATAAAAATCTTCTGTTTGCTTTATTAAGCCATGTTAAAAGGTGAAGTTAAAATACAGACAAGGGACGCGTTTCGGAATATACTTCCTTATTCACAATCCTATACAGACAAACAAAAAACAGTTCCTTATAAATGCAAGGTAGAATGGATCAGGAAATGACATCATATGTTAATGAACCACAAACAAAAAAAAAAGGGCTGACAATTCAAACAAATATAATAGATCATTTTTCAAATTCATACCCATTGGATATCTTGTGTGCATATAATAAATCCATTTGGCCTCTCTATAACGTAATAATTTCTTTATATCACCACCCCTTTTGGGAAGATTAACTCTTTCAATAGCATTCACTTTCAAACTACTACAACTGCCATGATGTTCCTTCAAAAAATGTTGAGAGGCCCCTGACAGGCTCCTGGTTGTACTATTTGCGGCATCATATATATGCTCTGATACACGGCGTCTCATAGTTCTTAAAGTGCTTCCAACATATTGTTTTTTACATGTGTCGCATGACAAAAGATATATAACATTAGACGTTCCACAATTTATTAATGAATTTATATTATATTTTTTTCCAGTTGTAAAAGATACAAAACTTTTTGTATTATGTATATATTTGCACAAACCACAATTTTTCTGGCCACATTTGACCGATCCTGTGGTGGGCAACCACATACATTTGTCTGAAATTTTAACACTATGAGATCTGGTGTTGTGATCACTGGGGGCCAAAACATTTCCTAGGGACATGTTGTTTCTAGAAACAAGCTTCACTCCTTGCCCCAAAATTCTATTCAAGATTGGATCGACTGACAGTATTGGGAGGAACTTTTTTACGATGTGAACTACATCATAAAAATCTTTTCTAAATCTGGTGGAAAATATTACCTGTGAATCACTAAGATCACTATTTTTAGCAATATGAATTTTATCCTCCAAATATTGACTTCTCGATTTTAAATCAGTTTTATCTTTTGCTTTATCAATAATTTTTTTGGAGTAACCTCTATTTTGTAATCTCCTACTGATAGTTTCACATTCGTTTTGGTACATCTCAGAATTTGTGCAGCATCTCTTCGCACGTATAAATTCTCCTGCTGGTAAATTAGTGGTGATATGTTTGGGGCGGCAGCTCCTGGCGTGTAATAGGGAGTTGCCTGCTGATTTTTTTCGATATAAGCTGCACTCCACCTTTTTGTTAAGAGAGTTACCTTCCAAAAAAATATCTAAAAACGCAATGCAGTTTTTGTGTTGTTCAAAAGTGAAAAAAATATTACACGGGTTATTATTGATATAGTTGATGAAGTAAAAAATGTGTTCTTCAGACCCACGCCAAATAATAAGCACATCATCTATAAATCTTAAAAAAATACCAATGTTTTTGCTAAATGGATTACAAATGTCAAAAATATATTGCTCCTCCCACCAACTCATGTAAATATTCGCCAGAGACGGGGAAAATTTCGCTCCCATAGAACAACCTTTGTTTTGAATGTAAAAATCATTAGAAAACATAAAAAAAATGTTTTTTAACAAAAAATGTGTAGCAGTCAAAATAAATTCTTGTAGGTCTGGCGAATAGTTACTATATTTGTTCAGTTGGTGTTTGAGGGCAATCAAAGCAAGATTATGAGGAATGGATGAATACAATGATTGCACATCGCAGGTTATCCAACTAAAATCATCCTGCCAGGAGATATTATTCATTATATTTAGGACAGGTTTTGAATCCTGTAAAAAACTGGGGGAGTTTTGTGACAAAGTTTGAAATCTTGTATCCACCCATTCTGATAAATGTTCCAGGAGATAATCAATACCTGAAACTATAGGACGAAAAATCGGAGGAAAAATTTCTTTATGAAGTTTTGGTAATGCATGAAATAAGGGGATACGTGAGTCTGAAGGACACAAATAATCAACTTGTTTTTTATTTAAAATTCCCAAATGTAATCCCTCCTGCAATAAACTCAGTAATGATGCCTTAATTTTGCTAGAGGGATCATTGGGAATTTTTTTATATGTATTTTCATCATTCAGCATGGGATTTAATTCTCGTGTATATAAGGATTTGTCTATGATAGCAATGGAACCTCCTTTATCTGAATTTCTGACAATGATGTATGGATTTTCATTTAATGATTTTAGGGCTGTTTTTTGTCTGCTAGATATATTAGAACAGAACTTTTATTCTTTTCTATGTAACTTTGTAAGTTCAGATTCCACCATGTGTTGGAAATCCTCCATCGACTGAGTCCGTGTCTGAACAGGGTAGAAGGAAGGATTTGGAACACGGGTGGAGAAACTAGAATCTTGCAGAGACATTAATTTACCACCATTGTCGGACAAATCTCGCAAAATCTGAATGGACATTTGCTCATTAAAAGGAAGAAAAAGTTAGTTTATCAACATTATTTGCACAAATAAAAGACTCTTCTATTGGTTTATCACAGAGTGTCCGATCTAGAACAGGTGTTGTAATGGTCAAAGGTGCACTCGGTTGAGCCCCGTTCACACTAAGATTATGTGTCCACGGGAGAATGTTGCTGCGGATTTTTCTGCATCAAAATCCGCGGCTTTCCCGCAAAATCCGCACCTTTTCAAAGGTGCGGATTTGCCGCGGATTTACCGCGGATTTTGGTGCAGATTTTTTTTTTCCCAATTCTGAAGCCAAAATCCGGATCAAAATCCGCACCAAATCCGCAGCATGAGCACAGCATTTCCAAAAAGCCATAGAAATGGCTGGGAAGTGCCGCTGCTGCAGATTTTCGGAAAATCCGCGGCTTTTCCGCTAGAAATCCGCGGCAAAATCCGCGCATTTTCCGCAGCGTGGGCACATGGCCTAACAGAATCAGTTTCTAGGTCTCTACATTGCTCAGGATAAGATGTCAAGTTCTCAATTGCTTGGATATCAGACGCTGATGAGAGCTCTCCATTTGCAAGATTGGAAGAAGAGGAAACATTTATGTCTGCTTTTCTATTTGATGAAAGTGTTTTTTCACTGTCAATCTCCTTATGAATTTATTTACATCCAATAAAGTATCAAAAAGGTTGAACCGGGGACTTCCGGTTCCTGTCCTGGCTGAGGTGGAAGCTTAGAGGAGAATCTCCTGCCACCCCTCACAGAAACCGACTAAAAACAAACCCCCCCGGACGAGCCACCAAACAGAGAGCAGCACAGGAGGTTACCTAAAGCAGACAGCTATGGAACGGTACCTCCTGAGAAGTGCTGGGAGTGGTGAGTCAGCCTGGAGAAGCTTTGATATGGACAGGGGAGAAGATAAGATAATGGCGCCGAGCCTGATGGGGGAGGAGCCTGAACGCATGGTGAGAGACTCAGAAAAGCAAACACAGAGCTGGAAGGGGAGAGATAAGGGAGATATGAGCAAGGAGACAGGAGATAAGGAAGATATGAGCCAGGAGTCACAGGAGGACACAGCAGGAGAGAGGTGGATGCAGGGGACTGATGACTGTGGATCGCAATGGGAGGATGAAGGGGATATGGAGGCAGAGGGGAGAGAAGATGCAGGCAAAGCAGGGCAGCTCAAAGACACAGCAGTGTTGGAGGATGAAACTGACAAACAGCACAGGGAGATTAATCCCACTCAGACTCACAGGAAGTCAAATGCAAGAATTCATAGTACCCCTTCCAAAGGAAACAAAAAACAGCTTACTACACCAACATCACAAGCCTGCAAGCTATTGGGGGATGGAGGTGGTGGCCCAGTCCAGACAAAGAGAACTAAGAAAACAGCACCACCTGCAGGCCAAGACAAGTACACACAAAAGCTTAATGTGGACTATAAAAAACTGGCTGAAGAAGTGACATCACACTTGTCAAAAGAGGTTAAAGTGGCTATTGAGGCAGCCATACAAACATCATTAGCTAATATGCAAAAACAGATAAATGCCCATGCCTCTAGACTGGCAGAATCAGAGCAGAGAATATCTGACTCCGAGGAGACAATACTGGCTATGCAAGCACAAATAGCAGCTCTAGCAAAATCTAATGAATACTTGAAGGATAAAGCAGACGATTTGGAAAACAGATCGAGACGAAACAACCTACGTATAGTCGGGTTGCCAGAGTCTGTGTCGATTGGACAGTTGGATAATATATGCGAGTTGGAGCTACCGCAGGCCCTGGGCATAAAGGCGAAATTCAGAGTTGAAAGAGCCCACAGAGTGGGTCCACTGAGACACCAGGAGGCGAATAAGGGAGAGGGCCAAAACTCAAACAAGAATACCCCGATAAGAGCCAGGCAGGTGATTGTAAAGTACCTTGATTATAAGCATAAGGAGGAAATATTGAGGGCCTTTAGAGAACGAAAGCGTCCACTACAATATCAAGGCAACAGACTGCTAATTTTTGGGGATTATTCAGCGGAAGTATCCAGAAGGAGAAAAGAATTTATCAAAATTTGCTCATTTCTGTACAACAAAAAAGTAAAGTGCCAGCTATTATACCCTGCTACACTGAAAGTTAGAAACCCCAATGGCTCGTTTGTATACTACAAGGACTACAAAGAAGCAGAAAACATTCTCATGGCAGAGCTCAACAAGACTAGGTCAGAAAGGCAAGAAAAAGGAGCTAGTGGAGAAGGGAATAATAGAAGAGGATCCCCCACAAGCTCAGGAAGAGATGTGGGACGTCTTGGGGGACAAAAGCAAGTCGAGACCAGGGAGGAAAGGAGGCCAAGCCCGGGTCGACAGCATAATTCTCGCCTGGAACACAGGAACCAACCCTTGGAGAGAAACCATGATACCTGAACTGGAACTCGCTCATTGTTTTTCCTTTTTTTGCCTGTTTTTTTTTTTTTTCTCTTCCCAAACAGGGAGAGGCGTTGAGGAGGATGCATTACGGAGAGAGGGTTGGGGAGGTGAGAGGAGGAGGGGGAAGGGAGAAAAGAGAGGAAAACATCCCAAAGTCTGGGTCCTCTTCCCCCCCCTCTCTTTTTTTTTTTTTTTTTTTTTTTTTTTGTTCTTCTTCTTTCTTTCTCCATCTTCTCTCCCCTTGGTCTTTTTTTCCTTTGTCCAGGAACATCATCCAAATTCAAATGAAGTGGGCCTGTTCTGGGCGGACTGATGGCTACCTGGAGTCAGAGATAAGTAGGACTGGAGAATCTTGCTGAGGTTTTGACATACTGTGCTAATTTTTGCATAATTTTCAAAGGCTTATTCAAGTTAGTCCGGGGATAGAACATATATTTTTTGGGGGGTGATTAGGGAGCTACATATTTTGGCTAGGAATAGGGGAGCTCACCAACGTGGCGGGAAGCGCCGTGGATTTCTCGGAAGGGAAAATATGTTTTACAGTTACATGCTTTTTGTTGTATTTGTTATATTTGCAAGGTGGGGAAAGGGAGTGTCGATTTTGTGGTACCAACTGTGATTCTAGTGTCGAACATCTCGTCTTCCTTGATGCAGGGGCCCATAGGGGAGGGAGTAGTAAAAGCAGAATACACAGGTAAACATGATACAGATAACTACGTGGAATGTTAAAGGGCTGAGATCACCTAACAAACGAGCAATGATATTGAGACATCTGAAAAGACTAAAGACAGACATTGCCTTATTACAGGAAACCCACTTGGGGGGGAGGACTTTTTCCGCATGAAGAAACATTGGGTGGGCACCGTTTACGGGGCAGCGGCACAAGGTAGAAAAGCGGGCACTATGATTCTAATAAATAAACAATTCAGTCATGAGGTAGTGGCACATGAGGCAGACGACCATGGAAGGTGGCAGCACTTAACAATCGTTAGTCCAGCGGGTAAACTCAGTATTTATAATGTCTATGGCCCAAATTCACAACAAATCACATTTCATGATGACATAAAGGCCATCATATTAGCAGATGGGGAGGCTAACATTATAGTGGGAGGCGATTTTAACACTGTCCCAGACTCAGCTGAAGATAGGAGGAGGGGCGAGGAGGGGACAGCTAATGTGGGCAGGAGTTTAGACAATAGGGATGTAACATTAGAAGACGTAGGACTGAAAGACATCTGGAGACTAACTCACCCACATGACAGAGAGTATACACACTTCTCTCACCCTCATGATAGCTGGTCACGTATTGATCAGTTCTGGATCTCGCAAGACTTACTGAGTGGAACGCAAGATTGTGTGATAGAGAATATGGTGATCTCTGATCATAGTCCGGTGAGATTGGGCATTAGAGAGAAATTCAGGAGAGGTACAGATATCATATGGAGATTCCCATCGTTCCTTCTCAGGCAAGATAATTTCCATAAGGTGCTACAGGAGTGGTGGGGAGAATTCGCAGAGGACAATAAGGAACATAGAGAGTCCCCAGTGATATTTTGGGAAACGGCAAAAGCGGTCCTAAGGGGCCGTCTGGTGGGGTACGCAGCCATGATCAAACGGAAAACCAATGAGAATTATAATTTCCATAGTGAAGCAGTACGGGTAGCATATACAAATTATGTGACAAATAGATCTCCCATGACAAAAGGCAGATGGCTGGAGGCAAAAGAGGGATTTGACGAATGGGCCAAAAAAAAGGAACAACTATTCTGGTCGCACAAGGAGGTTGACTTACATAGGTTTGGCAACAAGGCGGGAAGGATGTTGGCCAATCTGGCAAGGGGCAGCAGAAAGATGACAGTGATCTCTAAACTGAAAACAAAGGGGGGAGAGGTGACTACGGATCCTAAGGACATTAATAAACTGTTGGGAGATTACTATAGAAAACTATATGGGTCAGGGAATAACGACATGACTGATGAGGCAGAGTGGCTAAGACAAGCCCAAATGCCTAGCTTGACGGAGGAAGATTTGAGTGCCTTAAACGCAGATATCACAGTAGAGGAGGTGACGAGAACAATTGGGGAGCTTAACACCAACAAGGCACCGGGACCTGACGGTTTCAATAGTGAATTCTATAAGGCTCTGAAGGATCTGATCTCGCCGGATCTAACCTCAGTCTTTAATGCTTTCCTGGGAGGGGCGGAAATACCCAAAAATTCCAACATAGCATATATTAAATTACTCCCCAAGGGAACCAAGGACCTGGATGATCCCTCTAGTTATAGACCTATATCGCTCATAAATCAGGATTTAAAAATTATGTCCAAGATCATGGCTAATAGACTGGCCGAGATCTTACCTAGGATCATTACGAATCACCAGGTGGGGTTTATTAAGGGGAGAAATGCCGTTACCAATATCCGAAAGACAATTCTAGTGGTAGACGCGGTTAGACTGGGTCTCACTGAGGGAGGGGCTAGACCTGCCCTAGTTACACTTGACGCAGAAAAAGCGTTTGATAATGTAAATTGGGGGTGGTTAGACAGGGTAATGGAGGCCATAGGGATTGTAGGCAAGATGAGACTTTACATTAGAAACCTTTATGCCAACTCGGGAGCTAGGGTACACACTCCGGGCTTTCTATCAGACGTGTTCCCTTTGATGAAGGGAACAAGACAGGGCTGCCCATTATCTCCTCTTTTATTCAACCTGGCAATCGAGCCGTTGTCAAGAATACTACAGGGACAAAATAGCTTTAAAGGAATCAAGATAAGGGGTTCAGAAGTAAAGACAGCGCTTTTTGCTGATGACATCATACTTTATATGGGGGACCCCGGTGCGGATTTGCCACAGACTCTTGCCTTGATTGAAAAATTTGGCTCATTCTCCGGTTTCAAACTGAACAAAAAAAAATGCGAGATCATGTTCCTAAAGGGGCATCATGGGACAATGGGGGGACAAATAAGGGATGGCTGTCTATGTGGAATTCCTATAGCACAATCTTCAATTAAATACCTGGGAGTGCATATAGGAAGATCGGTGGAAACAATCTATAACTTGAATTATGGACCGCTAATCAGGAAAATTATAGTTCAATTAAAGGGATGGAAAGGTCTGCCACTTCCATTACTGGCAAGATGTCACCTGATAAAAATGATGAGCTTTCCTAGGCTGCTGTATCCCTTCCAGACAATCCCGCTATTGCTAAAACTAAAGGATGTGAATAAGCTCAACTCCGCGTATACAGAATTTCTGTGGAGGGGAAGGAAACCCAGAATAAAGCTGCGTACGCTGATGAAGTCAGCAGAGGAGGGAGGTCTAAACTTTCCAGATGTCCAAGGGTATAATCTTGTATGTATCATGAGGCATGTAATTGATTGGGTGAGAGGAACGAGTAGGCACTCAGATCATGCGATGGAAACTAAATATGCGTCACCGTGGGATCTGACGTCTATTCTGCACTCCCCACTATCCAGGGTTGAAGGGCACATAAGGAACTCAATTATATTCCGAGACACCATGCTAACATGGAAGTCGGTAAGGAAAAAACTGGGGCTCTCATGGAAAGTGTCCAAGTACTTGAACCCCTGGGCATTCCCAAATTTTCCCCTGGGACGAGAAAACAAGCTATTTACTAGATGGAAAGAGAGGGGAGTCAGGAGAATGATAGATGTTATGAATGTGGAGGACAGGAGGTGGATGACAGGTCGGGAAGTGTTGGATAAGTACAACCTTAATAGCTCACATGTCATCCAGTATGAACAATTGAAACATGGAATAATAGGAGACCTTGTTGTGGTTGGAAGAGAGCTGAACAGAAGTTCGATTGATGAGTTACTGGAATGTGATGTAACAAGTATAAATGTCTCTAAAATTTATCGATCGCTAAGGGGGGTGCTTATCTCACGGGAGGATAGTCGGACTTTAAAAGCGTGGGGGAAACAATTGGGAAGGGAAGAAGTGGTGGATGATATACTGAGAGGATGGGTACAAGTGCGGAAACATATTACCAATGAGAGATGGAGAGACACTCAATTCAGAATTCTACATAGGGCCATTATAGGTTTCAACATACCAGGTAGGGATAGGTGGTGTCCTAAGTGTCAAAAAGAAAAAACGGATATGCTGCATGGGCTATGGGAATGTGAGACAATCGCCAGGTTCTGGAACCAAGTCAGACTATTTGCCCAGTCAACATGGGGAATTTTCAGCAAACTAGACTTAATGGTGTGGATTTTCCACTCCTTTGAGGGAGGAGTAGGAGGAGGACCGAGCACGCAGGAAAAGAGGAAATACGCAATAACGCATGACATAGCCATGATAGCTAAGCGTTGCATCTTAAAACACTGGATTCAAAGGGAGGGCCCATCCATAAAGGAGGTTGTGGGCGAACTACACAACCTTCTGAAGTGGGAAAAACTAGAAGCGGAGAGGGATAAAGATGGGTTGACAGCCAAGTTTTTTGTGAGATGGAGACATTTTATTGAAAGCCAATTCACACAGGGAGAAATAATTAACCTGATGGCACCTTTTGTTCACTCGGAGTGGTATATCCTGAGCGATATCCAGGACAGCCTGGGTAAACTGAGAATCACCTAGGAGGGGGCTCTGGCGGGAGGGGGAGACGAGACGGTTGGGAATACCAAGACACGCTAGCAAAATTGAAATCATTCAGGGACGACACAGAGATTTAACGAATTGTATTGCATATGTTATATTATATTTCATTACCTCTGTTTTGGTTTAATGTTACTGTATACTATCTTAAATCGAACAGCAACATGGAACTCCAAATTGGGGTATCACCCACCTCTATGTCACATTTTGTCAGACGAATGTTCTTCTTTTGCAATGATACTTGTTATGTTTTTACAAATTTGAAAAATCAATAAAAAACGTTTTGGAAAAAAAAAAAAAGGTTGAACCTAGCGTCAGGCGCAAACCTTGATCCCTTCTTGAGTAAATCACGTTGGTGTTGCTTGATTGTGCAGGTGATACGTTCACCACTGTGAAATCCTCCTCAGTTAATAATTGTATTTCTTTTTGAAAAAACTGCGGGTTTTTCTTTGACTGAGGTTTTCTTCCTCCCCTCCTTGTTATTTTCGGGGGTTTACATTCAACATCGTCACGTTTTTTGAATTTTTTCCATTCACATTTCTTAATGATGTTGAAGGTAAAGCAGAGAATCAGATAAGTCCGTGTTCACATCTGTGGTTTCAATGTCTGTGGAAGAAAAGCGGACTCTAGAGGTGTCAGATGGATAAGATCGGTTTTTCCCTTTAAGGATGGATTTAAAACCTGATTGAATATTTCTGCGATGTTGTGGCCGGGTATAAACGTGATCTTTACTGAGATCCATGACATCTCTTTTGAATTTCCTTTCTTTAATAGCAGTAATGTTGTCTTCCATTTCTATTCATTTTTTATTTATTCTCATTTTGTGAACATTATAATTGCTGGGATCCATATATTTGGTAAGAGAACTTTCATTTTTTTTAATATTCTCTTCCAAAGTAGTCAATTTAATCTGCTCATGTTCAACAATGAGTGTTATTAATTTAGTAGAACGCTCCGACAATATTGTATTCCATTTAGTCATGAAATGGGCATCATATTCTGTAGTTGGGCGTTTGTTCACACGCAGCCCCCGGTATCACATTACGGGTGAGATATGGCTGCAAAGTCTGTTTGTCCCACCACAGTCTAAGGTGAGAGGCCATGGTTTTATCCAAATCAAACATCAGCTGTTCAGATTCTTCATTTTCTGCTCGTGGTATGTCACTATCTATTGAAAAAATATCCGCTACCTTTTTTAACCTTGCCGTAGGATTCACGTTAAAAAATTCATCCATGTTCGTGATGGTATTATTTTCCATATAAGCAAAAGATACGTTACAATACAATTAATGCATGAAATTACCCACTATAATAGCTCTGGGAGCAATGGAAAAAGGGGCGCCACTGAAAACAAGTATCAAAAAGAGAAAAAAACCTACCTGTGGCTGTTTGGAAGAACTGGGTGAGAGCTCTTTGAACTTAATTTGCACCAGACAGAAGACATTTAGCTGGGCAGCAGCTGCAGGAGAACGTGCACAATGACTGCAGCCCACTCAAGGAAGTCCCTTTCCGACCCAGAGACCGAGCATTGGTTTGGGAGAATCACCTCAAGAACAAATTGAGTGAAAGTTGGGAGCTGCAGCCTTACACAGTGGTCGAGCAGGTTTATGATGATGGTCTGGTCTACAAGGTGCACATTGAAAATGGGCCGGCCGGCCCCAGGGTTCTCCACCGGAACATGTTAAGGCCATAACGATCCAAAGGTGCTCTGACTCTGCCGACCACAGTGGCACCAGTCCCGCGTCCTGAGACCTGGGTGGGGCAGTGATGAAGACTGGTGGGCAGCTCCATGTGTGGTAGGGAGTCTGCAGCCTACTATCAGCAACTCCATGGGTGAGCCATTACTGCTGTGTGGAGAAAAGTGCACCAGGACCCTCCTGAGACCGCTGCAACAGTCATTCTTCTGAAAGACAGCCAAGTCTCCCCAGAAAATCAGGACCTCCGGAGATCCCAGAGGTCTACTGCATGGGTTCCACTAGACAGATATGTTAAACAGTTTGTTGTGTCTGTGCTGTAGATGTTGTTTTCTCATTTTACAGGTACCACACCCACATTATGAACCCCTGTGCTGCACTGTGGGACCGGGTTGGACAATGAGACAGACGAACGCTCTCAGTTTTAGTTTCCTGATCCAAAGCAGAAAGACTGGAGACATAAACTCTCTGTTGATGGTAGAAATTGTTGCTGTTTTATGGTCAAGGACAGCCATCATTAAGTGGGGAGGCATGTAGAGGTATCGCGCTACGAACGGTAGAAACACGTCGCCTTTATGAAACAGTGCTCCCATCTTTCTTTTGTACTATAGACTTGCCGATTCAGCTGGCGCCTCCCCTCTGAACTGAGAACTTTTGGACTATTGCAGCCAAAAAGTGTGCCTCTGTGTGTGCAGACAGAGAGAGACTTTGCCTATGTGGAGTCTGAGAACCATGGTGTCGGAAGAGGTATAGTGCCAGCTGTGACTTACCGCGAACCAGACTGTGAGAGTCCCTTGGTAAAAGGCTGGCGAATCCGAACCGAGGAGATATCGTCCGGAGGAGTCCAGAGATTCTGGGTCCATGTTAGAAGAAAAGTTCCCCACTGCCCTACTGGAAGAAGTGCGCACCAATGATCATCATAGGACCGAACCCCTGGGAGTGGACTGATCCCCCCTTAGTACAGTGAGTCTCTATCATTGTGCACGTTTGTCAGGGCATAGCATAGGCCTCAGTAGCCAGAGCTCGGCATCTGCATGGCCCTGATAGTGGAGGCCAACTAGGTCATAGTGCCGCGCATCTACTAATATACTTTGCCTGTCTTGTATGCTGCCTACCAGTGTTTGTAATAGTTGGGGTGGTATATGGGACCTGTGCAAGGACAGTATGGGCCCTTGTGCAGGAGCAGTATATGGGGCTTATACTGAGAAGTATATGGACCCTGTGCAGGAGTAGTATTTGAGCCCCTGTGCAGGAGCAGTATATGGGCCCTGTGCAGGAGCAGTATATGGGGCCCTGTGCAGGAGCAGTATATGGGGCCTGTGCAGGAGCAGTATATGGACCCCTGTGCAGGAGCAGTATATGGCCCCTGTGCAGGAGCAGTATATGGGCCCTGTGCAGGAGCAGTATATGGGCCCTGTGCAGGAGCAGTATATGGCCCCTGTGCAGGAGCAGAATATGGCCCCTGTGCAGGGACAGTAAGTATATAGGCCCCTATGCAAGGACAGTATATAAGCCAAGCCCCATGCGGAAGCAATATATGGGTCCTTGTGCAGGAGCAGTATATGGGCCCTGTGCAGGAGCAGTATATGGGGCCCTGTGCAGGAGCAGTATATGGACCCCTGTGCAGGAGCAGTATATGGGTCCTTGTGCAGGAGCAGTATATGGGCCCTGTGCAGGAGCAGTATATGGGTCCTTGTGCAGGAGCAGTATATGGCCCCTGTGCAGGAGCAGTATATGGGCCCTGTGCAGGAGCAGTATATGGGTCCTTGTGCAGGAGCAGTATATGGCCCCTGTGCAGGAGCAGTATATGGGCCCTGTGCAGGAGAGCCCTCTAGCGATACTTGGTGTGAAAACAGCCCCAGCCATTGAACTGAATTGAACTTACGAGTTCGCCAAAGTTTATTGGCGCGTGCTCACGTGATACTCGGCGTGAGAGCCACGGTCATTGATCTGCGGTGAACTTATGCTGTTGTCGCGGGCGGAGGAGGGGTGGGAACGCCGCTCGTCTGGGATCGCTGGCGCTCGGGTCCGGTGCTTCTGCTCCCCAGTGGCTTGAGCACAGGGCCGGACCCGGGGCTCGAGCAGCGTTTCCTCGCCCACGAGTGAAAAGGGGAGGTTGGTGGTGGTATATTTGGGGATGTCGGTCGTGACGCCACCCACGGGTTGTGGTGATAGTGGGCACCACTGCTGCTGGTGACGGGAATCCCGGGAGCGATGGCGGAGAGCAGCTGAGGTGTTGACCCCTCCGTGGGTAGGGGCTGTTGGTCCCGGGGCCCCGGTTGGGGAGTGGGGAGGAGGTATAGGTGCAGGTGCCGATGCGGGGAGGCAGCGTGGGCGCGGGTGCAACGTTGCGGTGCAGCGCGGTGCCTGATGGCACTGTTGTACTCACTCAGACACAAAAGGACAGAGTCTCTGGTAAACCAAACGGCAGGATGGACGAGGCCCACAGCCGGCTGCGGTGTTCTCACTCTCCCCGGACGGGTTGATGGCGGCTGTCGTTTTCCTGCACCTGTGTAAGTGTATTTGACTCCTATGGCTTCCCACGGGTAGTCTGCTCCCCGGCGTGTACGTGTCGGGAGAGCCCGTTTGCCCGCAGGCGCTGGCCCTTGGATTTTTGGCCCTTGGTGGTGGCTCTTATCCGGACGGGTTGGGCTGTTACCTTCTGATGGGACTTAGGTGGGAATGAACCCCTGAGGTCCAGACCGCAATCAGAGAATTTGACCTTTACGGCGGCTCCTAGCCTGGTCGGGGTCTGAGTACCCTGCCTTGGTGCTTGGCTTCAATCTGCTCCCCGGTTCAGTACCGGCGGGCCACCGCCAGACCCCGGTCCTACGGTTCCGCTGACCTACACCAACTCCTGCAGACGGCCACCACCGTCTGCCGACCTTGCTGAACGTGCCTGGGCTCCAACCCAGACACCAACAGTTTTTTTTACTCCTCTCACTTTCACTGTCTACCACAATCTACTGTCTTTTCCCACCTCCAGGCCTGTGAACTCCTCGGTGGGTGGGGTCAACCGCCTGGCTCCGCCCCACCTGGTGTGGACATCAAGCCTGGAGGGTGGCAACAAGGGTTTGATTGACTGGTGTCACCTAACCAGGGGAGGGGGTGCGTGTGTGGTGTTAAGGCCCCGTCACACACAGAGATAAATCTTTGGCAGATCTGTGGTTGCAGTGAAATCATGGACATATTATTCCATTTTTACAACAGCCACAAACCTGGCACTGAGTGTCCACAATTTCACTGCAACCACAGATCTGCCGCAGATTTATCTCTGTGTGTGACAGGGCCTTTAGTGCACTGTGACCCCTGGAGGTCCAGGGCGTCACACTGTCACCGGTCATCCTCATCACGTCTGTGACCGTTCACCACTGTGTGACCCACTGCAGTTACCTGAGGTGACCTCATGAGGTCATCTCAGTTCACTGCAGTGATTCTCCCTCAGCAGTGTGTAAGCCTGCAGTAACTGCTCCCTCTGCCAATGAGGAGCCAACTGTCCTTCATTGGCTGGAACTGTGAGTGTGGGATCGTTGTGGGACCTCTTTTGGATTATGCTGGACCTTGGATTAGGGATTTTCTAGGGAAATGAATTGGTGTATGAGGGTGTCTTTTGTCTTTATTTCTTTAATCATTTTCTCTTTTTATGTCTTTCAGATTCGCTTTTGTGGAACGTCATGGGACATCGCTATGGATTACAGTGGACTTTCTTTTTAAATAAATTTCTAATAAATTGGTAGAGCTGTAGTTGGGTTTTTTTTTTTTAAATTTTTTTTTATATTTCTACTGGATTAGTAATGAGGGTGTCTGATAGACGCTCACCCATTGCTAATACCAGGGTTGATGTCAGCTGGAAATTCATAGCCGGCATCAACCCCATATATTACCCAGTTTGCCACCGCAGCAGGGCAATGGGAAGAGCCGATGTGAAGCGCCAGGATTGGTGCATCTGATAGATGCACCACCATTGGGATGACTGTGGGCTGCAATTTGTAGACTGGGAAGGGCCAAATAACCATAGCCCTTGCCACCCAAATAATATTAGCCCTCAGTTGTCTACTGTACCTAGGCTGGTTTTGAAAAGCGGTGAGGAGTGGGGGCCACGCTGTGAATTAAATTATTTCTTCAAGTAATTTAAAAAAATCAGCGAAAGATCCCCTCTATTTTTCCAACCAGCAAAGGTACAGCAGACATCTGAGGGTGCTGGATATGAAAATTAGGGGGGTTCCATATTTCCCCCCCCCATGATTTATTTATTAGCTCTGCTAAATAGCTGTACAATCTATCTATCTATCTATCTATCTATCTATTATCTATCTATCCCTCTATCTATCCCTCTATCTATCCCTCTATCTATCCCTCTATCTATCTATCTATCTATCTATCTATCTATCCATCTATCTATCCTTCTATCTATCTATCCCTCTATCTATCTATCTATCTATCTATCTATCCCTCTATTATCTATCTATCCCTCTATCTATCTCTCTATCTATCCCTCTATCTATCCCTCTATCTATCCCTCTATCTATCTATCCCTCTATCTATCCCTCTATCTATCTATCCCTCTATCTATCCCTCTATCTATCTATCCCTCTATCTATCTATCTATCTATCTATCTATCTATCTATCTATCCCTCTATCTATCTATCCCTCTATCTATCTATCTATCCCTCAATCTATCCCTCTATCTATCTATCTATCTATCTATCTATCCCTCTATCTATCTATCTATCTATCTATCTATCCCTCTATCTATCTATCCCTCTATCTATCTATCCCTCTATCTATCTATCTATCCCTCTATCTATCCCTCTATCTATCTATCTATCTATCTATCTATCTATCTATCTATCTATCTATCTATCTATCTATCTATCTATCTATCTATCTATCCCTCTATCTATCTATCTATCCCTCTATCTATCCCTCTATCTATCCTTCTATCTATCTATATATCTATCCCTCTATCTATCTATCTATCTATCTACCTATCTATCTATCTATCCCTCTATCCCTCTATCTATCCCTCGCTTTATTGGCAGGACCAAATACAAATTAGTTTTGCCAAAGCAGGTGTACATTAGGGGCTGGGGCTGTGGGGATGGTGGGTGGGGATTGTAGGAAGGATGGATGGGGCACATCCAGGGTGGGCACTGTGGGGGCACTTCTAGGATGGGGGCTATGGAAGTCCATGGCTTATGATGGGGCACATTCAGGGTGGGGACTGTGGGGGCACTTCTAGGATGGGGGCTATGGAAGTCCATGGCTTATGATGGGGCATATCCAGGGTGGGGACTGTGGGGGCACTTCTAGGATGGGGGCTATGGAAGTCCATGGCTTATGATGGGGCATATCCAGGGTGGGGACTGTGGGGGCACTTCTAGGATGGGGGCTATGGAAGTCCATGGCTTATGATGGGGCATATCCAGGGTGGGGACTGTAGTAACGGTCTTTGGGGCATATCCAGGGTGGGGATTGGGGGGGCCACATCTGGGATGGGGGGCTATGGAAGTCCATGACTTATCATAGTTCTCTTTCTCGAAGTCTATGACATTCGCTCACATACTGCGCTATCTATCTATCCTTCTATCTATCCCTCTATTATCTATCTATCCCTCTATCTATCCCTCTATCTATCCCTCTATCTATCCCTCTATCTATCTATCCCTCTATTATCTATCTATCCCTCTATCTATCTATCCCTCTATTATCTATCTATCCCTCTATCTATCCCTCTATCTATCTATCCCTCTATTATCTATCTATCCTTCTATCTATCCCTCTATCTATCTATCCCTCTATCTATCCCTCTATCTATCTATCCCTCTATCTATCTATCTATCTATCCCTCTATCTATCTATCCCTCTATCTATCTATCCCTCTATCTATCTATCCATCTATCTATCTATCTATCTATCTATCTATCTATCTATCTATCCCTCTATCTATCTATCCCTCTATCTATCTATCCCTCTATCTATCCCTCTATCTATCTATCCCTCTATCTATCTATCCCTCTATCTATCTATCTATCTATCTATCTATCTATCTATCTATCTATCTATCCCTCTATCTATCTATCCCTCTATCTATCTATCTATCTATCCCTCAATCTATCCCTCTATCTATCTATCTATCTATCTATCTATCTATCCCTCTATCTATCTATCTATCTATCCCTCTATCTATCTATCCCTCTATCTATCTATCTATCTATCTATCCCTCTATTATCTATCTATCTATCCCTCTATTATCTATCTATCTATCTATCTATCCCTCTATCTATCTATCTATCCCTCTATTATCTA